>NC_049212.1:0-304166 GCF_013347855.1 Anguilla anguilla | reverse complement strand
AACTCAAAAGAAAATACTTGAAATAGAAAAACACGAAAGAAACTAAAAACACTCAAAATACTAAAACAAGCAAACATGCAGAGGACTCAGAATAAAGGAAACTCAAAAACTTGAAAGTACAGGAATCACACAGGGAACAAACAGCAAGGGCAGAAAACAGTAGGATCCAGTCCTGAGTGAAAGAGAAACAAGACTTATATACACATGGGTTTAACGAGACAACAGGTGAGCACAATAATCAAATGAATGCTGGAGAACACTGACTGATTGAACACAGGAGAAGGCAATACGACATACGAGCACAAGATGAAGGGAAATGTTGTCCTCTGGCGACCAGAAAAAGTCACAACAATGACACACAGCTTGTTATTTAACATGGGCTAGACTAACGTTGGCTGAAGTGTCTTCTCTCAACTTAGGTTGTTTCATGAGCTGACCCTTTATGTCTGTTGACGTTACTTGTTAATGCTCATTTGTATTTTGTTCCCAGAGAAAAGACGCATGTATAGATATTGATCTCACATCTGTAGGTCGAACACATCAAGAGTAACAATGGTTTGAAAATTTTGCATTTAATTGTTCACTATAGTGCCGTCATGTGGCCAACTGGGCTGAAATTTGCTTTGCTGCTTGAACCTCTAAATAATGAAAAAACGCACAAACATAATAGGTGCCTATGCACCTACGGGCCCCTGATAATAGGAACTGAGGAGGTGTATAAAATGAAAATCTGTTAAGAGTTCAGTGAGCTATGTAAACAAACGAGTTATGTGGTGTTGCAATCATAACGGCCTATTCATGACAAAAATATAAATATCTAAGAAGAGAGAGTATATCCGCACACTATTTTTTCTGCTTTTAATAGTACAACGTTTCGACCTCAAAGGTCTTCGTCAGGTACATCAACCAGAACATGTGACTGGGTAAATGTAAATATGTACAATATGTAAAAATGTAAATATGTACACGTTCCCAACAATAGCAAGTTATTCACACATACAAAGCACTGTCTGTAAGTCATTAATTTAAACTTGCAATATCTAGGCATGTCATTAAAAGTATTGGCATCAAAATGAAGTTACAATAAACAATATTGGCTATCCTAGCTGACACAAATGAAATAAGCTGTATTCCAAAGCAATGCTACCCATTGTTCCCTAAATTATTTCAAGTAACTTGGCCCTGTGTTTCTTCATCTTAACAGAATATAGTCATTCAGAGTTTATGCATCACATGAAAGCGTCAAATAGTTTATAGTGGAAATAATCAGATATTCAGCTGTATTTTAAATGACTGCACTATATGTTTGAACAATGGATCGCATCCAGTGCTTTGGGTGTATGAAAAACACATCATGAATACAATTCCTTAATATTATTGTTATTATTATTATGGTTTTGTTTAGAAAAATGTGTTTGTGACAAACACGCCTGCCACAGGCCACCGAAGTGGCTTTCCTTGGGGCCCTCACAGAGACACAGGGAGAAGATGTTCCAACAGTCCAGATTTATTAACGAGGGTTTGGCAAGATGTTACAGCCAAAGTGAGCAGATGTAACCCAGTCATGACCGAAGCTCCCCGTGTGAGTGGGGATGGCAGATTTAACCTGTGCGCAGTGATTACCTCACTACGCACAGGTGCAGCCACTCCTGTTCCTGGGTCCAATTAGCCTGGCCAATTATCTAATTCTTAACCAATTATCCAATTGGCCAGGTCTAATTAGCTTGACCCAGGGCAGGTGTGGCTGCTTAAACCAGCCATCCCCACACCACAGTGTTCACAAATAAGATTTTAATGATTTTTTATTGTAGAAGAAATAATACTATTTATTTATAGTACTTATTTAGCTATACTTTATTTGACCAACAAGCATATAGTGTATCAATGGGGCAAACATATGCCTGGATAGGTTTGTAAGATTCAATATTTATTTAATAAGCCTAAATGTTTATACATTTGATTTGTATTTGTTTATTTACTCCCCCTTCTGTAGTGTGAATGACTGTTTGTTTCTAGGTATAAATGTCTGTTTTTAAATGTGAATGTTATATACTGCTAGGAATGTCCGTGTGGGGATAATGAAATATTCTAAGTATGTAAGTATGTACAGCATCTATTTTACAATCCATATTTATTGAAAGTTGCAAATATACAAGAACTTGTAAATTTTGTAAAATTAACTTGACAACCAAGTATAAGCATATCCTTTCTGGAGTGTCTTCATACGCTCATACATCTTCTTCCGAAAAAGGCGTTCTTTAATGTTATCGTTTCCTCGTTCCTTTAAAGAAGGCAGACTACTGTTCCAGGTTTGAAAAGTGTTTCTAGTCATGAAACGATATTATGTGGGGTTTGCATGTGAAATGATAGAGAATTGGTTTCAGAAATATGAGTTTCCTACAAAGATTAGACAGCTGTAAAAGCAATATTTTTCTTTTTTTGGTAATTAGTAGTTAGCAAGTAAGCTGGCTTCCACACAAACCAAAGATGGCAACCGCAAGGTTTTTTAAAATGTGTGCACTTCCTTATATGTCCATTTTGTGTGTGTATCCAATGTTATTATTGACTGATGTAGCTAAATGACAAATGGGTGGAATTTTTGATTGTAGTACTGGAGCATTTGTGATGATGTGCAGTAACTGCTAAGAAAGAAGAAGGAAAAAACACAAAATCTCCTAAATTTGAGACTTTATTGTGTGAAGTTGTTTGAGAATTGTCTGTTTACATGAGGTCAGAAGGTACAAAATGTAATGTCTTTAAGGGTCTGTGGTCATTGTGGATATTTCTGTAGGGAACCCTGCAAAGTGCCAAACTCTCGGTGATGTATAGATATGGGTCGTCCTGCCCCGCCAAGGCGTAACTTGGCAATTAAGCCAATTAAACTTCCTAATTAAGCTTAAAGTGTGGCTTTGTGAACATAGTGCAAACTTTAGAAAATTACAGCTTTAAATGGTTTAAACAGCTATCTTAAATATGGTCATAATCAAGAAATATTAAAGCATATTTATGGGCGGACACAGTGGCATAGTGGTTAGCACTGTCACCTCACAGCAAAAAGATTGTGGGTTCGGCATGGGGCCTTTCTGTGCGGAGTTTGCATGTTCTCCCCGTGGGTTTACTCCGGGTACTCCAGTTTCCTCCCACACTCAAAGACATGCATGTTAGGTGCGCTCCTGCAGGTGCCCATGACCAAGGCACTTTCCTCAGAACTGGAGTTGGTCTCCAGGCGCAGCACAAGAGAGGCAGCTGCCCACTGCTCCTGAGTAACTAGGATGGGTGAAATGCAGAGGACAAATTACCCCATGATGTTCAATAAAGTATATCTTCTTCTATACTCCTAATCTGTATATTATTGCAAGTGCTGATTATTATTTTGCTCAAAGAGAGCTCCTGAGTGGCACAGCTCGTAAAGGCACTAACCATGAACACTAGCCAGTAGCCCCATTAAGAGAGACTAATAACACCGGAATTTATTTATCAGTATTATTTAGAATATTGTTTATCTTTAAATTTACATCTATTTTTACAATAAATTGTTTGTTTCTTATTATTACTACTTAATTATTATTTTTTCATTAGTCACCATCATTATTACTGCTATCATTGTTACTACTCTTGTTATTCTTATTGTTTTGCTAATCACAGAAAATAAGACTGCAAAGTGAACATGATAAAATACAGTATATACTTTGAACATGTATTTTACAATAGAAAGTAACAAAAATTAAAAAAATTATCTCAGATGTGAATACACACAATGAAATGCAACACAATATAATGCATATTTATATTAATAATATTTCCTTTATTATAAATCAGTAGAATAAACTTTTCACTCAATGGATATGCAAGAATTTTATTAAAGTGTGCTCTACAGTGCATTAGGGACATCAAAAATGATCTTGGGCAGAGTTGCACCTGGGCATTGGGTGAGTTTGTTCACCCCCTGCATATCAAAGACAGGGAGAAAGAACACTTAAATGGGGGGCAGAATAAAACATGAAATTGAGGTGAAGATTGAGAGATGGATTGCCAAACAGAGTACGGATGGGAAAAACCAGTTTAGCAGGTTTAAGGTGTCTGCCTGAGGAATTGTATAAAACCTTTGTCGTAAAAACTCCAAAATATGCACATTGGAATATGCTTAACAACATCGGTTTTTCGTCTGGTGTATATTACTTGTCTTTCCATAACTTTTTCGTGACATGAACAGTCCACCACATCTCTGAAAAACACGATATGAATATGTATCTCCTGACTCACAACAGAAAGCATATGGGCGGAGGTGAAAGCAGACAAAAACAGCATTCAGATTTACCTGGAGACGTGGATTGCTAAATCTATGTCTAACGTTACTATCCTCCACATTATTCAGGCATTGAAAATGAGGAGAATATGGAGTTAGTGCGTTTTGAAATTGTAATTACATAATTAAAAACAATATGACCCAATAAATATTTAAACCTCCGGAATGTTAGGTGGCAGCAACGTGTTGTCATGCAACAAATTTTCATAAATCTTACAAAGAAGAAAAGACGACGCACGGCCGTGTAAAGATGGCGGCCCCCGTCCTGAGAGTGTCTACCCCTCGATGGGAAAGAATCGCCCGGCTCCTCGTTTGTTTGCTGGGTATTTTATTTTCAGTATATGCATTCCGTGTGGAAAGGGAAAAGGCGCGGGACCCCAGTTATCAGCCCTTGTGCGACGTGAGCAACTCTGTGAGCTGCTCTAAATTGGTCACCTCCAGGTATCTCTGTCAACGCTACATCTAACTAGCCAAGTAGCCTGTTAGCTGACGTTCGTTTTTTGCACTTCAGTAGACAGATGTCAGACAGATTGTAGCGATCCTGCTTGCCAGCACATCTGTGTCTTGCTAGTTGAGCCAAATTAGTTTTCATCTGCTTCTAAGCTAGCTTCAGATCAAGGGCTGAGTCACTTTCTCTTATTATATTATATTATATACAGGTTATTTTATTACGGGTAAGTGATGCTGTTAGTGTACTGGTATAATGTTGTATTTATGCCTTTTTATTACTAGTCAAATTATTTTATGACATGTCAGAACATTTTGTCAGCATTACCCTGCTAGCTGTCTGGCTGGAGCGGGCAGCGGGGTATGGTAGCAAACTGTAGCTCCCATTAAAATGGGATGTTCTACAGCAAATTCATTTCCATAATCTCCCCATGTGCGCTTTTGGAGGCAACAGACGTTGCCGTTACTCACAAATTCAGTTGGTGACTTTGTTGCTGAACTCGATTATATGCTCTATGGTTTTCGTAGCTAGCTAACCTTCTCTTGCTTCCTTATTAATCATAGGGCTGTTATTTATGATGTGGAGAATTCACATTAATAGTGGTGGAAATTACGAATAACTTTCCCGATTCGAATCTGTTCGTTCTGTTCAGTACGAAGACCCCAGTCACTGACTAAAGGCTGCTTCATACTTTCCGCGTTCCGCGGACAGCTGCGGACTAGTACGGGTCGCGCGGATGCTCACCCGGTTCCATTCATATTACAACTGAGGGTCCGCGTCGCGCAATTCCCGATCTACACTCCATTACCACAGGGTGAATGCGATAATAAGAAAATTTTCCGTTACGCGGACCTATAAAACGCTATTCCAAAAGCAAAATTAGACATGCTATACATCGTTAGAAAGCTTATACCCTCACCTACTGAATAAATTAATTGTCAGTTAATCCAGACTGTACTAAAAAGGGCGACAACGCCGTAAACAACAGATGTGGTATTACGCACATCTATTTTTGGAAGGGACCGAGATGCTCTGATACCGACAACAGGGCAATAGTCCTCAATACCAATATCAAAAACCCCATTAGCCACAATTTTGTCTGGTCTGTTGCAGTGTATAAGATCGAGAGTAGATTTGCATGGATGTTTCAAGTTTGGACAAGTTGGTTCTGTAACAATCTGAGTTAGGTTTACATCAGAACAGACCTCCTTAAATTTATCCGAAACGTCTTTTAACCTGTCAAAATTGAAACCACCCATAGCAGTTCATTCAGAATCTGCAAAAGCAGAGATTGAATTACTAAAATTATCCACGGCACATTCAGCAGCAGAAGAAGGGCTATAGGTTCTGACTAAAATAAGCGAGTACCAAAATTAAGTTATGAAAGAACTGTTTGGGAATACGTGGTGTGGCTATTAAATAATGCAGACCTGCCAACCTGCACGCATTTTGTGTACCAACCACGCAATTCTTGGTCAAAATACGCAGGTACGAAATGCCAGCTGAAACTACGCAAATATATATATATATATATATATATATATATATATATATATATATATATAATTGTAATTTAATTACGGAAAACAACCAATTAATACAAAACAATTCCGTACATTTATTTGGTATTTAAACTACATCCCTTGGATTGAACCAGATGCTACGACCTTGTGCTTGTGGTTCTGTAACCGCTCCCCGACCCACTCAACATCCATTGATATGCAGCGGTACTTTATTATCTACCGAGGCGTAACGCTGCATTGCTGAGGTAAAATGGGAAGTGGGGAGTAATAATCAAGAAGAAAAATGTGACCGTAATGTTATATAAAACGGTAAAACATGTTTGGTTACTTTACGATGATGATGCATTTCAAGGGGTATATCCTAATGAGATTAATTTGTGTATATAGTTAGCCGTAGTAGTAGCTCGCATGCGATTTAACCTCGTTACCAGACGTGTGAATAACTGATGGAGTAATTTAGCTGCAGTAACTCAAACGCCACGGAGACTCCCTGTTCAAACTTTGAATCGCGCACGCTCTGTTGGAGCAAAGTGACCATTGCAAAGATGTTTGACTATAGACTGCTAACGTAGCAAATAATTCAGTTAGAAAATAAGTCAGATGACGAGGATACTAACAAGGAGAGAGAGAGCAGCAGACCTACTAAAAAGAAGCGAGTCCATGCCCACCAGAAGTTCCTCGCGAAATATCAGGAGCAATGTGGCCGTGCCTCCGCCCCTCAAAACTTCCGCACCATGCTATTTGCACGTTGTGCAATTATGATTTTGACATTAGCCACCAAGGAGCTTCAGGTAATAATTTGGCTAAACCTCTAGTTACAAAAGCCTACATTCCTAGATAATTTTTCAATTGAATACTATTTTTTTCATTAGGCCTATATGATGTGTGCCTATATAAGCTGATTCAATTATTTAATTATTAAATAAAAATGGAAATCATGAACAGAAACTTGGTTTTATTCACAATCGACAGTGTTTTACATCGCAACATAAGCTTTTTTTTTTACATTACAACATACGTTTCTGTAAATACTTGAAAATGAAAACATGTTACAATATACAAAATAAATTATTTCCATTTTTATTAAATAAGTGAATGCAATTCACTTATGGTTATCAGTTTGTATAGGCACACATATCATATAATGAAATATTAATAATGAAAAAATTGTTTTAAGCAGGTGTACTTAAACTTTTGACTTGAAAGTATGTCATAATATAGCCCAGTGCAGTGCAAGTCATATTTTAGAATCAGGTCAAGTTATACAATTTTGCCTGATCACTTTAACAGTCAAAACTAGAATTATGAAGAAAGGCTTGTGTGTGCGTGCAAAGCGAAGTGGTGCGAAAGCATGTGAACTAAGCGCTACACTGATTATTGTGGTACTCAAAATATTTTCCTAAGGTTGGCAGGTCTGAATAATGAGACTAATGCTGTAATTCAATTTTAATGAAGAAAACTTACATTTATATTCCTTTCCCCTTCAATATATTCCCCTTCTGCAACTACACACCACTGCATTCTGGACTTCCACTGATCAAAGCAGTGCAGTAGGCCTTCTTCCGTTAGTTGTGTCAGAAGCTCCGTCATTTTCTTCTTCACTTTTGGAGCAGACTCAAAACGGGTTCTGTTGAGTGCAGACTTGATTTTAGGGAAAATAAAAAAGTTGCATGGTGCTAGACCAGGTAAATAGGGAAAACCCCATAATGGCTGACAGTGTGGCAAAATGCGATGGTTGGGTTATTTAGCAATATAGGTAGCGTAGGAGCCATTTATGTTTATTGTTGGCATGTCATATCAGGGATTCCCCCAGAAAAGTTGTTAGGCCCGGTGGCAGGTATCTTTTGACAGGGCCCGACGCGGGCCGGCGGCCAAGTGTCTTTTGATGGGGCCCGGCGTGGGCCAGCAACAGACTGATGGCAGCATTAAGGAGGGCCCTGTAGTTTCTGTGATAACAGAACCACGGACGGAATCGCAGAATTTAGAATTTAATAAAGCTATAACACAGATTCCATGGGGCACTACATTAAGTCAGTGCTAAAAGCTGACTGGAGATTTGAAAATATGACTACGTAATGTGAATGTGGTTATAAATAAGTCATTTATTCAACACACATTTTAAAAAATGAACAACTATTTACAGCATAGCAGAGTCTTACAAAGAATCTGACAACAATGTACAGTCTTGGAATGCTGTGTTTTCAACAACAACAAAAGAAATTAAATTAAAATAAATAAAATCAAAGTTTTTGCACTCTACAAAAAACTTGGAAAAAAGTCCTGATTGGCTACCGAATCTTACAACAAGCCTTGGAATGCTGGGCACATTTAAACATTTAAAAAACCGTCTAAGGTTTTTTTGGCTTTTACAGTAGGCTACTTTTCCTCCTTGACATTATCGCTAAATGTCACAAAGGAAGTATCTGGGTTACTGACTGTTTGGCTAGCTAGCTAAGTTTTTTCCCGATCGTGATAACTGCCTGACCTGTTTACATTTTGGACAGATGTGGCTCCTGAGTAAATCTATCGTTGTTTCCGCCGCCGCACTTCAGACACAAGCAATATCGAAAAAAAGTCTTCTTACCATGAAGAGTGCCTGACCCTCAACCGTAGCGTTTTTTCCCCAAAGACGGCATTTCTAGATATAGCCTAACTTTGCTGCTGTGTTAACACATTTCTTTGCCGGTCAGGCACTCTTCACCGTAATTTTTCCGATATTGCTTGTGTCGAAAGTACTGGGACGGAAACAACGATGGATTTACTCTGTAGACACATCTGTCCAAAATGTAAACAAGTCAGGCAGTTTTCACGGTAGGGAAAATTTTTATGACAACGTTGTCGTGCACATCAATGTCATCAAGCTAACATTATTAGTAAACGTGAAGTCGTTATTTCGTTGGCTTTTAATAAGTCACGTAATGTTACAATATATTGAACGTTACATTCTAGCTACTAGTTTAACGTTACCTACACACTGCTTAAGTTAATATAAAAAGAATGTAGGCTACTTACCGACGAGATGAAGTGATAACGCATTTTGTAACGAGGTTAGTTAGCCTACTGAATAAGAAATGGTGGCTTGCTATGTAACGTTAGCTTGTGATAGTTGGAAGCGTGTTGAATGCAGAGACTGTAAAAAGGTTGAATGTCACTACGCAAAATGAGGGTAAAGAACACTGATCTCAGACCTGCTGTTTTCCTATTGCGTTCACGTTTTAACCAACAGATGTCGCTGGTGAGCTTTTCAACCACCCCGCCCCACTGTAACTGTAGTTTAAAAACTTGATGAATTGAAATGAATATTTACCTGGTCATGGGCAACAGATACAGAATGTGTTGATGGGAACTGAATCTTCCTCCCAGCAACAGGTTGTTAGACCATAAGAAACAACTCATGGACCGTCTGTTAGAGCTCATGACGTTACTCATCCAACTCAATACTCTCTTCAAAGGCAAAATGCACAGATTCATGCAAAAATTGTGCAGGGGCATGTTCGCACTACACCCCCTGTACTGAATGATGGTAACCAAGGTGATATCTGTAACATAATTCAGAGGCAAAATTACATCACTGCTCTTCTGACTCAACAAAATCTCTCTTCTACTTTACCACCAAGAGACATTCCTGTTTATGATGGTGATCCTTTGCAGTATGAAGTTTTCATCAGGGCATTTGAGAGAGGAGTGGAAAGAAACACTGATGACCACAGTGACTGCTTGCATTTTCTAGAGAAATACACAAGAGGGCATCCAAAAGACTTAGTCCGCAGCTGCTAACATTTGCCTCCAGCCCGGGGCTATCAAAAAGCAAAAGCCCTGCTTAAAGAACATTTTGGTCATGAATACAAGATTGCCACTGCATATATGGACAAAGCATTTTCCTGGTCAGTGATCAAATCAGAGGATGTGAAAGCATTGTGTTCTCACTGTTCCTTAGAGGTTGTTGCAGTACAATGGAACATCTCACCTATATGGAGGAAATTAATGTTGCTTCCAATATGAAAACCATCCTTCTGAAACTGCCTTACAAGCTCAGAGACAAGTGGAGGAATAGGGCATGTCAGCTACAAGAGCAGTGTGGACATCAAGCTAGATTTTTTGACCTGGTAGACTTCATAGAGAGACAGTTGAGGATACTGTCAGATCCACTTTTTGGAAACATTCAGGATGCAAAGCCAATTGCAACTGTCAACAGCTCTACTTTTGCTAAAGCAAGAGAAAAATCAAGACCAAGAGGAAGCTGTTTTGCAACAACTGTAACACCTGTAGAAACACCAGTGCAAGAAAAGATGACAAGAAACAGAATGAAAAGAAATGTATCTACCACCAATTCTCAAAGTTCTTGTTTGTTCTGTAATAAGAGTGGTCACACATTGGGGCGGTGTCCACAAATCAGGAAGAAAATGCACAGAGAAAGATTTGATTTCCTAAAGGAGAAGGGAGTCTGTTTTGGATGTTTGAAAATAGGACACATGAGCAAAGACAGAAAGAATTGTCTGACTTGTGGAGTGTGCAACCAAAATCATCCTGAAATCCTTCACACTGAACAAAAGGACAAAGAAAAGAAACCAGAACATACAGAACAGAATGAGAAACCAGTTTGGAGTAATACTGTTCTCTCACCTCATACATGTGGGCATATTGGGGCCGGTGATAACTGCATCTTCTCCACTGTACCAGTACAAGTAAAGAGCCACAAGGGGGACACAGTGTTGCAAACATGCAAATTTTTGTATCATGGAAGTTCATCTACCTTTTGCACAGAAAGCTTGATATCTCAGGTTTGGAAATATCTAGTCTAGACAAAGATGATTTAATTCAACTATCTGATGTGTTCACACACAAGACCATGCCTGTTTCCCAGCTCAACATTCCCAAACAAGAAGACCTGACACAGTGGCCTTACTTGAAGGATATCAAGATTCATGGAATAGACTCTGGTATTGACCTACTCATTGGAAAAAATGCTTCAAAGGTACTGGAACCTTAGGAGCTGGTCAACAGCCAAGGAGATGGACCATACGCTGTGAGGACCCTACTGGGGTGGGTCATCTATGGTCCCCAGAGAGGAGACAATGACATCAGGGATGAAATTGGCTGCCCTGCTGCTGCTGTCAATCAAATATCCATAGTAAACCTAGAGGAGCTACTGGTAAAACAGTACAATCATGACTTCAGTGAAAGAGCCAGCATGGAAACAGAGGAAATGTCCAGAGAATATGTAAAATTCTAGGATATTGTGAATCACTCAGCAAAGATGACAGATGGACACTACTGCCTTGACTTTCCTTTCAAACAAGAAAATCCCAGCATGCCAAATAACCGCTGCATTGCAGAGCAGCGCATCCAGAGCCTGAAACACAAGTTTGGCAAGAATGAGAAATTATATTATGAATATACAACTTTACTCACAGAAATAATTGACAACGGTTATGTTGAAATGGTACCAGTGGACCAGCTGAATCGAAGTGATGGAGAACTCTGGTACATCCCACACCACGGGGTGTATCACTCAAAGAAAGGAACCTTAAGAGTGTTTTTTGACTGTGGTGCAGTCTTCAAAGGAACATTGCTTAACTGCCAACTGCTGCAGGGTCCAGACCTTACCAACTTACTCATTGGAGTTCTCATCAAATTCAGACAAGGACCAGTTGCTTTGATGGCTGACATCACAGCAATGTTTCATCAGGTCAAAGTATCAGAAAAGCGTATTGACTATCTGCGATTCCTGTGGTGGCCCGATGGTGATGTACAGCAAGATCTTGTTGAATACTGGATGAATGTACATCTTTTTGGAGCCATGTCCTCACCAAGTTGCGCAAACTTTAAGGAAGACTGCTGAAGACAACAAAGCTCACTTTCCAGCAGAGGTGACAAACACAGTAAAGAACAACTTCTATGTAGATGATTGTTTGAAATCCATGTCTTTGGAACAGGAAGCACTTCAAATGGTAAGAGACCTGACTGCTCTCTGCCAAAAGGGTGGATTCATGCTGTCAAAGTGGATCAGAAACAGTCGTGCTGTATTGGAATCCATTCCACAAGAAAACAGAACCAAAGAGACTAAGGAGTTTCACTTGGACAAAGACAATCTGCCAATGGAAAGAGCACTGGGTTTGCACTGGTGCGTTGAAACAGATGTGTTCAAGTTCAGAATTGCTGCACAGGAACGACCATACCCAAGACGTGGCATCTTGTCCATGGTCGGCTCTATATACGACTCCTTAGGATTTATCGCACCATTTACTCCGCCGGCAAAACTGATTATGCAGGAGCTCTGTAAGAAAAACCTTGGATGGGACAAAAACATACCTTAAACGTTCTTTCAGCAGTGGACAGGATGGCTAGCAGATCTCAACAAGATGGCGGAGTTTAAAGTGGACCGGTGCATGAAGCTCACAAGCTTTGGTCAAATCAGATATGCACAGCTGCACCACTTTTCGGACGCCAGCGAAAGAGGCTATGGTACTGTTTCATATCTATGACTGGAAAATGATAACAAAGAAGTGCATGTTGCATTCATAATAGGAAAATCCAGTGGCATCATTAAAACAAATAACGATTCCCAGAATGGAGCTTACAGCTGCAGTCCTAGCTGTCAGAGTTGACACAATGCTGTGAAAAGAATTACAGCTTCAACTGGACAAATCCGTCTTCTGGACCGATAGCACAACAGTGCTTAAGTACATCAACTATTTCTCATCATGGAGGAATCTGAAGACTGCTGTAGCTTGGCTTCTTAAAGTAAAATCAACACTCTTGCAGTTGACTCAAAGGAGAAAGGGCATTCATACTGCTGTGAGTAGCTTTGGAAATGATCCTGGAAAACTAAAGGAGAAGGTTGATAAAGAGATGTAAGTCTTTAAAGCAAAACTACGTGGACAGTGTTTATTTCCTGAAGATCTCTTTTGGAAATGGTGGACACAGGAATACTTGCCTCTTATCCAAGAACGACAACGGTGGTCAAAGGTGAAAAGAAGCTTTAAGCTTTGATCCAGGTGACATAGTTGTGGTGGTTGATTCTACTGCCACGAGGCTCCTGGTTAATGGGCAGAATACTGGTGGACCAAATCAGATGCACACGGTCTTGTGCGACTTCAGTTCGACTTCAGACAAAGAGCAACATCTTGGAAAGACCAATAACAAAGTTATGTCTGCTCCAAGAAGCTGAGACCTAAGGACAGCAAGGACTGGTGGTAAAGATCAGATCCCATCAGGTGCCATGTTCTGGAACCTCTGGCCCTAAAAATAAAAAAGAAGATTGAAGAATCACAAAAGAAGATTAAATGCCAACACATAGTACATACCTTTTTGAAAATGTGTTAATATAAAAAAGGGTGTAATGTGTAATGTCTATAGCTCCTTTTATTATTTATTGGTAAATGTTTTGTTATATACTTAAGGCAATTAGGGGCCGGTGTGTAGGAGCCATTTATGTTTGTTGTTGGCATGTCATTATTTTGTTTAGATATATTGCACAGTATTATTTTTGGACACTTGGTGGCAGTGATTAGATGCACAGGGTTGTATTTTAAGGGCAAAGGTAACAAGAAATAGTAGCACAAGAAATGGAAGGCACAGGAAGGGGGAGCACAAACAGTTCTCACCAGACCAACTACTAACCAACACCAGATCAACTACTAACCAACACGCTACAGCTTGGAACAATAGAATTGGAAACAAACCGGGTACGTTCATCTTTTTATACAACTGCTTGCTACCTCAATAAACAACAAACTAAACCGCAAATAACGACTAGAAAATCTATTGTTCCAAGCTGTAGCGTGTTGGTTAGTAGTTGAGTAGTAGCTTGGTTAGTAGCTCCTACAGGTAGTGTTATTTAACATGCAGCAACTTATAGTAACATCGGTACATAAATTAACATAGACATTAAGTGATATTATATTCATTAATTTGCGTTGTTTTTGTTAACGCGTTATTTTTATAATTAATTAATTAATCAAAATTAATGCGTTAATTTGACAGCCGTAATATATATATATATAAATATATTTATATATATATGATATTAAATTAAATATATATATATTAACACCATCTTCAAGTGGAGTGAATTCAAAATAACTCCACACGTTGCTTTTACTCCTTTCTTTTCCAGCCATCTATAAAAAAATTAATTAAAAAAAATCAGTTTTCCAGTTTAAAACATGTATTTTTATGAATATTATTATTGTTGTTGTTATTAATTTGTTATTATTATTTCTTAGTATCTATTCTCAGTAAATTAATTATATTTTCTTATTTTATTCCTACTACATGATCTCAAAGAGTAAGACTTTATCTAGCGAGCTTCCCTGTGTACACACTCACCGGCCACTTTTTTAGGTACACCTGTTCAACTGCTCGTTAACGCAAATATTTAATTAGCACATATCTCGTGGCATGATTGTCGGTGCCAGACCGGCTGGTTTGAGTATTTCAGAAACTGCTGATCTACTGGGATTTTCATTCACAACCATCTCTAGGGTTTACAGAGAATGATCCGAAGAAGAGAAAATATCCAGTGAGCGGCAGTTCTCTGGGCAAAATGCCTTGCTGATGGCAGAGGTCAGAGGAAAATGGCCAGACTAGTTCAAGCTGATAGAAAGGTAACAATAACTCAAATAACCACTCATTACAACGAGGTATGCAGAAGAGCGTCTCTGAACGCACAGCGTCGAACCTTGAAGCAGTTCTGCAGGCAAAAGTAGGTCCAACCCGGCACTAGGAAGGTGCACCTAATAAAGTGGCCGGTGAGTGTACGTGAATTCAGTGAGGGCCATAATGTTTTCAACAAAACCATTTTTTCTTGATTTAGCTCTAATTTTAGATTTGTAATTAAACAATTCATATGTGGTTAATGTTCAGCTTCTGAGCTATTATTAAAGGGTATATAAATTCATTGTGGTTTCACCATGTACACCAGCACTTTTTATACCTATAAGAGCTTTCAGTATCTAATCTTGATTGTAGGCTTTCGATTGCCTTTGGAGCCTGTTATCGGCGTTTTTTTTGTACAGTGACCAATGAAATTCATGGAAGTCTCTCGCATTCGGAGAAGCGGATTGATCTCGGTCGCACTGGCTGGTGGAGAGAGCACACGCATCTGGGCTGTGTTTAACAGTTAGCCCAGGTGCTTAAAAGAGTGCCGCTCTTCACAGCTCGGGGCCGAGACTAGGAGTGCACAATGAGAGCGAGTTTCAGTTTTGTTTGTGCGGTCTCTCTCTCTCTCTCTCTCTCTATGTGGCCACTAACGGTCTTCTTCTGGAACTGCCACGTCTCCTTCCCAGGGGTGTCACACCGGCATGAGGCAAAGTCATAAAACATAAAAGAGCCATCACTATTTTTACTGTCATTACAGGTGGGGTACGGGATTTGGACTACTAGGCGCAATTTTTGGTGAAAATGGTGCAATGAACCAGCCAAACAGCGTCTATGGACTTATATTTTATCTGTTTCAGCTGTTACTGGGTAAGTATGTTAAAAAGAGGTTAAACGTGGGTTAGCGTTTGGGGTGGTTAAAAAAAATGTGACAAAACAACTTAGCTGTCCATAAATTCACCATAATCTGTGGTATGTGGATGTTTATTTTTTATTTTAAATAGTTTATGGCAGAATTTTGTGTTCTAATGCCTGCGAGTCCCCTTCCCTATGCTGGGCTCTCAGTCTGACCCTTCCCTATGCTGTGTCAGTCTGACCCTTCCCCATGGTGTGCTCTCGGTCTGACCCTTCCCCATGCTGTGTCAGTCTGACCCTTCCCTATGGTGTGCTCTCGGTCTGACCCTTCCCCATGCTGTGTCAGTCTGACCCTTCCCTGTGCTGTGCTCTCAGTCTGACCCTTCCCCGTGCTGTTCTCTCAGTCTGACCCTTCCCCGTGCTGTGCTCTCAGTCTGACCCTTCCCTATGCTGTGCTCTCAGTCTGGCCCTTCCCTATGCTGTGCTCTCAGTCTGGCCCTTCCCTATGCTGTGCTCTCAGTCTGACCCTTCCCCATGCTGTTCTCTCAGTCTGACCCTTCCCCATGCTGTGCTCTCAGTCTGACCCTTCCCTATGCTGTGCTCTCAGTCTGACCCTTCCCTATGCTGTGCTCTCAGTATGACCCTTCCCTATGCTGTGCTCTCAGTATGACCCTTCCCTATGCTGTGCTCTCAGTCTGACCCTTCCCCATGCTGTGCTCTCAGTCTGACCCTTCCCTATGCTGTGCTCTCAGTATGACCCTTCCCCCTGTCTGTAGGCCTCACTGTCAGTGCAATGGCTGCATTGACCCTCATGGCGACGTCCATTGTGTCAGTCATGGGCTCGTTATATCTGAGCTACATCTTGTACTTTGTGCTGAAGGACGTCTGCATCATCGGCATCTCCACGTGTGTGCTGAACTTCATTCTGTTTATGCTCAACTACAAGCGACTGGTTTACTTGAATGAGGCCTGGAAGCAGAAGCTTCAAACTAAGGAGGACTAAAACAAAACACTTCAGAAAAAAGAGAAGACCTCTGAACATTTTTCAAATGTCAGATGGAAACCTTGCTTCCATTGTTTATATGACGTAAAAAAGAAAGAAAACCAAAGAAGGTAAATGCAAAATGTGAACCTCCTTTCTGGGGCAAATATTGTTAGAACAGTGAAAAGGACTGTGGTAAGGACAGGTCATTTTTGTGCTTTATTTGGAAAGAGGATACTTAAACTATAATATCCTTTCCTGAGGAGCACGAAAAGCACGAAAAACACAAAACTGCTGAACTCTCTTCCGCATCTTTAAGAATATCTCAGTCTCTGGAGGAAAACAAACATTAAAACTGGACTTCTGAATAAATGGAGGAAATATCAGTCAGTTTTGTGTGTGTGTTGGAGCTGTACTGAGTGCCTAAAAGTCCAGAGTTATGGGGCAAAGACATAAATGCCTAATCAAAAAACTTGCAGAGTTCAAGGATGAGATTCCATGCAAATAACTGACATATTATGAATTTTATGTTTACCATACAATGATGAGCAGCATTTATTTGATTTGTAGGTGTTTAAATAGAGGGGGGGGGGGGGGGGGTAGCTTTGGCACGTGTCTGTGTAGTTGGTGTGGCAGCCTAATTTCTGCTGTCCATCTGTGGAGTTATTTTCAGTCGGGGACAGATTATTCTGAGAAATTTACATTCTATACCTTTCACTGGTAGCATTTTTTTCCTTTTTCTTACCACCCACCCAGAATATTTTTAGAAATGTCTTTTACGCAGCTAGGACACCAGTATGGCATATCTTTCGTTCTATTTTTCTTTAAGAGTATGCATAAGGGTATTCCTGGTAACATGGCAGAAGTGAACCATAGGTTGTGTTCCTCAGAAACCAAGATAATGTATAGGTCTTATAGATGCTGAAATTTCGAGGACTTGTGCCTAGGCTGCGTTGGCTTCACAGCTGGTTAGTAAATGGAGGTGTTCTTTAACCAGTAGAATCCTGATGTTATTGTGTAGGTGTCCTATTCGGATTGATATGGGGTTTTTTTCCAAGTATGTTATATGGTCATTGCGAGTACATTCTTTTTGTCCTATCGAACATGCATGGGCTGTTTTTCAATACAGGCATGTAGTATACCTGCAACTAAACAAAATATTTATTTAAGGTTTTGTATTTTTCTGAGGGTGGTAATTTCACTTTATAATTGTATGTTTTATTGTCAATGCTGGCCCAATGTTCTGTGTGATTTTTGTTATCAAGTGTGTCGTTAAAATTTGTACATCAGTAGTTTTCGTGTGGCACAATGGTAATGGCTTCCCACAAGGTTGTGTTATGAAATGGTGTTTGTTTTCTGTATTGCAGCTCAATGTCAGTGTATTCCAGTTTTTCAGCTCCGCAACAAGGTCTATGATTTATGATTGAAGGCTGTTTTATACTGCTGTGGAGTACATGTAAAAATGGGTCTGCATAGGGGTTGTGCAGAATGTGTGGCATGTGCGAAGGTTGCTGACCGTGTCTGCATTGATGATTTAAAAACACATAGTTAACAATCAAAGCCTGCATACACCGCACAGATGATGATTGGTTGGCTACTGCCAAACATCACTCCACGGGGTCAAGTGTGGTCACTCGTAAATACTAAGGAATTTCAAACAGGCAACCTGTACCTGTACAACATGCCGCACAGGTATTAATTTTGCACACAAGTCAAATCACGTCCTGAAACTGTCCTGAAGTACACAACAGCCCTTGCAAGTGCCTAGAATGGTGAGGTTTCAGGAAATTAATCAAGGCTGACCATTGTGATCTGATCATTCGGGGCCAAAAGGCATGCAGAAGCAGAAGTCATGTTGTGTGTCGGTGTGTGTAGGTCTGGGGAGGAGTTGAGGTAAATGACAGTTTGTCATGGAATGGTAAACACCTGGTACGCTTTGCGTACATTTATGATCCTGTTTTTATATTAAGAAATGAGAAAACATCAGGCCCCAGCCTTTTCTTGTAAATATTTAGTTTTTGTATTGTGAGGACTACTGGCTGCCAGCCTTTGGCCTAAGTGTGAGGTTCTGTGAGGTCACTGAAACGCAGTTGGTTTCAAAGAATGAGGTTTGTGTGAGTCATGTGAGACAGAGACTGTAAATGAGTCCTGCACAGCATGGCAACTGAACTGTCATCATAAGAGTAACTCAGAAGGCAAAGCACATCAGGCTGGATGGAGCATGTTCTTGCATTCCACGCTTTGAGAATCTTCCAGAAAAACATGAAGGACTCATACCCTCACTGGCTTCCCACCTGCGAACATTGCCAATTGTGTTTGTAGGAATGTCTGACCAAGTCCGAAGTACCACTGCCAGGGATTGAACCCGGGTCGTTGCGGTGGTAGGCGAGTGCTTATACCTCTACACTACCCAGATGGCCCCATTTCATTATTTCAAAGTAAAGTGGCACATGCTACGTTGTAGCTGGCCTTGGTTTTTATAGCAGAGCAATGATCAAATAGTTAATATGTAGGGTGCTGGCAGTGATAAATAAGATGAGTTTATTAGGGATGCACAGTATTGGAATTTATGGGGTTGATATCAATATCTAATATTTAGCTGGCCATATTGGCTAATGTGGATACC
Organism: Anguilla anguilla; assembly: GCF_013347855.1. Classification (NCBI taxonomy): domain Eukaryota; kingdom Metazoa; phylum Chordata; class Actinopteri; order Anguilliformes; family Anguillidae; genus Anguilla; species Anguilla anguilla. The sequence continues at coordinate 284,825 of NC_049212.1, read as the reverse complement.
TCATTATAGCGCAAATGCAAACCGCAGCCAAGTTTCCACATCCATGAGGTAGATGAACACAGCTTACGTCAACTTACGGAGGAAAAATATAACAAATTTTATTTGTGTGACAAAATATTTGAATTTGCTAAATAATGGAAGCGAATAATTGAAAGAGCATGAGTCTACAGAGCCACAGAGTCTTTTTGTAGCTTTGCCTGAGTTTGGCTGGTAAAAATAACAAATGAAGAATAATAAGTTCAGATGACTTATGAGCACCAAATTTTCACCTAATTCAACAGCATTAGCGGCTCGTCAAATGGATGACCTGTGTTGCATATGAATCTTGCTTCATCCTATCAGTCCAGCATATTGCCCAATACTAGCTTATTGGCCAATGCCTGCAATATAATTTTGCATCCCTAGTGTTTACTTGATTCTTTATGATGGATGTATGCCTCTGTGGTTTGAAGTCAAGAGTGAAATGCTTTAGTATATGCACAATACTAGATTATATGCATTACTGGAATATTGTACTTTGAAAGGGGTGCTTTTGTGATTGCCGGTAGCAAAAGTGTGTTCTTGTGTGGGAGAGAGCGAAAGATAGAGATTTTTTTTTAAACTTTAAGCCAAGTAACCCCCAAATACAATAGTGAGCTTTCCAGAAATTAATGAGTGGGTTATTAATATTATACAATACAGCCTGGAGTTTTGTTAAGATTTGCCTTTACAGGATGCAAATGAACTGTATGTAGTTAGCATACATTACATCATTTCTGAGTCCCAGGTTTTGATGTGCAGTGCCTGAGTCAATGAAACCTATAAAAGTGCCTTGTGTTGAAATGTTTGGCCTGTTTGAGCTGTTATGAGTTAAGTGTTAAGGAACAAAATGCATTCCTGTTTGTCTTTTTCAAGAAAACCTGATTATTATTATGTTTGGGTGGGGGGGTTTAAGACGTATTTAAGGTGGTGTGCAACAATCACCTGTGCATTTGTATATTGTTCTTTGTTCTTTTTAACTTGGAATGCACAGGTTTGTTTATTGAACACCATTTTTCTGTAACGCCTGTGGCAGTAGGGGACAGAATAGCCATCAGATTTGCTGTCATGATAAAATGATTTTAAATTATTGCAACAGAACAGTGACTCTTGCAGTGGGTTTGATGCCATGATTCTACTCAACGATTAATATCTGGAAGTGTACGTCTGTCTAAATGTTTAACGGGTGAAACCTGAAGGTCATGTTAAACCATTTTTATGGAAAGTGAAGGCCTCCATTTTATACAAAAGGGACCTGCATGTTATGGCAATGTATGATACCCTGTGTAGATTAACACCTTAGACTGTTTGTAGAGAAAATGTAAAGGATGGGAGGATGAGGATACGGTATATATGTGAGCATCACAAAGCTGTTTGTGGAAGAGTTGTTCTTGGGTAAAAATATTCAGAATTTGCCAAATGTGCATTCTTGAAATGTTGCATCTTAAATGACAGTTGTTTCAGTTGCATCTTAAATGACAGTTGTGCATTAAAGCAAAGCAAAAAAACAATAGCAGGTGTTCCTAGCTACAAAAGCACCTCCTCAGATACAGAAGCACCCCATCAGATACAGAAACAGCCCCTCAGCTACGGAAACACACCCTCAGCTACAGAAACACACCCTCCAATACAGAAACATGCCCTCAGCTACAGAAACACCCCCTCAGTTACAGGAACACCCCCTCAGATACGGAAACACACACTCAGATACACAAACACACCCTCAGCTACAGAAACAGCCCCTCAGCTACAGAAACACCCCCTCAGATACGGAAACACACACTCAGATACACAAACCACCCTCAGCTACAGAAACAGCCCCTCAGCTACAGAAACACACTCTCAGCTACACAAACACCCCCTCAGATACACAAACTACCCTCAGCTACAGAAACAGCCCCTCAGCTACAGAAACATACTCTCAGCTACAGAAACACACTCTCAGCTACAGAAACACCCCCTCAGATACAGAAACACACACTCAGATACACAAACACCCCCTCAGATACACAAACTCACCCTCAGCTACAGAAACATGCCCTCAGCTACAGAAGCACCCTCTCAGATACAGAAACACACTCAGATACACAGACACACCCTCAGCTACACAAACACACCCTCAGCTACAGAAACACCCCCTCAGATACACAAACACCCCCTCAGATACACAAACTACCCTCAGCTACAGAAACAGCCCCTCAGCTACAGAAACATACTCTCAGCTACAGAAACACACTCTCAGCTACAGAAACACCCCCTCAGATACAGAAACACACACTCAGATACACAAACACCCCCTCAGATACACAAACTCACCCTCAGCTACAGAAACATGCCCTCAGCTACAGAAGCACCCTCTCAGATACAGAAACACACTCAGATACACAGACACACCCTCAGCTACACAAACACACCCTCAGCTACAGAAACACTTCCTCAGCTACAGTAACACCCCTCAGCTACAGAAACACACCCTCAGATACAGAAGCACCCCATCAGATACAGAACCACCCCTCAGCTACAGAAACACCCCCTCAGCTACAGAAACATCCCCTCAGATACAGTAACACCCCCTCAGATACAGAAACACACACTCAGATACAGAAACGCACCCTCAGATTCAGCAACACACCCTCACATACTGGCCATGACTCATGAGATAGGCCTAATAACTTTTGAGTCGCAGGTGTCAGTATTTCAGTTGTGTCACTGTTTTCTGGAAATGGTCTATTAAAATTCTTCCATGTAAATGACTACTCTGTGTTGCTCTTCCTTATCTCCTGAGAAGCAGGAAAGTTTCCAAGATTTGTGGGATGGGTTTTACTGTCATTTTAGTGCACCTGAATGCACAAATTTCCTGCTTTGGAATGTTATGTTTCAGTCAATGCAGGGTACAGCGTAATTTAATTTGAAAGAACTTCAAATTGAACATGGATCTGTACGGAGCAACATATTAAGTGGACATTTTAGAAACATTTATACTAAGTAGACACAGACCAATAGATTGTAACATCTTAATACCCCAGAAAACATCATGAACATCTAATATAAATTAGAAGCAATCATGGATTTAACTTCTTTCTGAACTCCTTAATGTGTTACTTCAAAGATATTCTGGAGAAGAAACAAAGCGATTCAAGTGTCCCCTGACCCTGAAAGCGAAAGATGTAGAGGAAGTGATCAGCAGCTTTTTGGGAGATGAAAGCAATTTGGTGGAGTTTAATGCTGCTGTCCCCAGTGCTGCACCTTTCAATGCCTCAGACGGTCCTGAACAGGCAGTGGCTGTGCTGACCGCAGAATGGCTGGCACCTCCCATATATACAGACAAACAATATAAAACATCCTGCGATTTAATGGTAGGAAGAATGGAAAGAAGATAAGATTAAAAAGCTTTGATAAAGATTTGATAAGGACCACCCATCTTAACAGGACTGATCCTGAACAAGCACACTTCAATAAAATACACACGATATTTGTGTTTAGCAGCATGGACAGCGCAGGACTTGCCTCTCTTGAAAAGAAATGCTTCCTGGTTTGATGGCGAGAGCACCCTTCTGGTGGATGACTGATTCTTAACAGGATTCCTGTTGTAACAAAAAAAGGGGGTTCTACTGAACATGAATCCAATGTTGAATTCAATAACAATGTGACAAGACAAACCTCCTTCAAATTTATCTTACCTTGTTTCTCTCAACTTTCTCCAGAGAGAAGCAAGCCCACAAGAAAATGACCAATGGAAGTTGTTAGGGGCTGTTGGCCTCGTAACCAGGTGTGGTTCTTATGAAGCCTGAATATTTTGGGGGGTTGCACTGTAAAATGAAGGCCTAGCAGTAAGAGCAGACTTCCCTGCTGTGTCACATTTTGTGGCACAATACAAACAGTACCTGCAAGCTTTAATACCAGAACACAGATGTACTCTGCATTGCTTTGGAATCATCTCAGCAGACAGTTCAGAGCTACTGTTGACCCACAACATGCTTTCAATATTAATAATGTATTAAAGTCTGTCTTAATAGTGAATAGTAATAGTAGTGTACAAAAAGTCTCTTGGCTTCTCTTGGTAATTCTTTAAGTGAACAGGTAAAGGTTCTACCTGTGCTTATCCAAGAACACCCAAGAAAAACAACAATCAACAGTCATATATTACCAGTACAGACTTTGATGCTGTAGTGCTGTTTTTATAGATTTTAGATTTATTTACACCAAGAGTTGTATGTCATGATTTCAGTGTACAACGTTATACTTAAATAAAATAATATGAACACAGGTTTTCTGAACAGATGCTGGATTTGTGCTGCTGTGTGGCCAAATTAGCTGCTTTAGAACATTGTGCATATTTATTATACATATTTTGTTTTGTATCATTTTTTGAAATGGTGTTCTGCTTTGGATCACTACAACTCTTTCTGCAAGATATTCTGGCCTTTTTAAGGCCTTGGATACTGATATTAAGACTCATTATTTCCGGCAGGCGAGAGCCTGGAGGGGATTATGCCTTTGGTCGCGCGTGTGTGTGTGTGTGTGTGTGTGTGTGTGTGTGTGTGTGTGTATGTTTGTGTATCTGTCTGCAGCTAATCTCGCATACTACAGGGCCGATCAGCCTAATACTTGTTGTGCATGCTGACAGCAGGCTAAGGACCTGAATTCTCGAATATTTTGCAAATCAGTCAACGACAAGTATTTTATTTGAATTTGTTTCCATCATTGTCCATTGAAATACATTGACTGCTAACTCTTTACTCCTCCTAACCGGCCAGTAGGGGCCGCAGTTGATCAACAACTGCTTCCATTTGGAATGAAAGACCAGCAATGTAAAATGTCAATTTCAATGTTAAAATGTCAACAAAATAATCCGCCAACTAACGGGGTACATTAATGTTTGAATCTGTGGCAATTATTTTGTTGCCATTTTCGCGTTAAAATTGATATTTTACATCGCTGGTCTTTTGGAATTGTTCCTGTCCAGATTGTTCCTGTCCACATTTGAAATGAAAGTGCCAGACTACAACGTCAACATTAGCTCTGTCTAACACATCATGGCTGATATGAATTAAATTAGCTAACATGTCACCACCTTTAGCGTTACTTCACTGAATCAGTATTTTCGGGATTTTCTGTGGCACATGGTAAAAACTTGTAATATTGCATTTGTCTGGTTGCATTGATTGTATAGCCTCTATTGTTGCATCAGCAAAGCTAACACGCCTGGCGGAGATCTGAACTCTACTGAGTGCACTCTTCTCATTTCAAATGAGCCTGGATAAAGAAGATAAAAAGTCTACTCTATAAGAAAGTATTGCAGTTTTCTTGCCAGCAGATTAATCCATCAGAATATACTCATACTTTTCTATGTTGATCTCTGGAAGAACAGGTGGCAGTGGTGGACTGCTTTGTTTTGAATGGCCTGTTCTCATTGTGTTGTGTTTTGTTGTGTTGGGTTAGGTTGGATTAGGTTTGGTTAGGTTGTGTTGGGTTAGGTTAGGTTAGGTTGGGTTAGGTTAGGTCAGGTCAGGTTGCGTTGGGTCAGGTTTTGTTGTGTTGGGTTGAGTTAGGTTGGTTTGGGTTGGATTAGGTTAGGTTGTGTTGGGTTGGGTTGGATTAGGTTGGGTTGGGTTGTGTTGGGTTAGGTTGTGTTGTGTTGTGTTAAGTGTGTGTGACACATGTGGTCAGCCTGGTAGGGACAGCAGAGCTGGACACAGGGAGATGCAGGAATTCCAGATAACTCCAGGGGGTTTTATTGGGTGAGAGAGAGAGAGAGAGAGAGAGACTCTCACACACTTTTACTCACACTTTTAATATTGTGGCTTAAATATATGTGCAAAAAAATGCATGGGCGTCATTTAATTGAGTAAAAAGATCGTCGCACACTATTATGCTCCCAAGTAATTTATTACAGAAGAAAGTGAGACTATATTTCTCTTTTTATGATTGCTCCGTTAGACAGCACCTCACTATACTGTATATATTTAGGTGTGTGTCCTCCTTCCCTATCAAGTCATTTCATAGCAGACAAAATCTCCTATTATTTCACCTGTTTCACTATGAAATAAGTGTGAAAGTAGAGTGTGCTCTGATTGCATGAATTACCAGTGTGTAAATGTGATATTACGGACTCATACTTGGCAGATTCAAATTTACTCTCTCTGTAGAATGTACTCTTCTTCATCATGTAGAGCAGCACCAGGTTGCAGAAGAATGCCCCCTGAAACAACATGGAGTCTGTTTGGGTACGTCCACACTGAATTATCATCTATGCATTACTGTCACCACTCAACGAATCTCTGTGTAATTAAAGACAGTATTATCACCAGCATGTTCCTTTTGTATCTACTTTGAAAATCCATACAGGAGATTATTGCTTAAGATCATTTGCTGTTCCAGAGGCATGACAAACATCACATCAGTTGTGTTTGTCTAATCCAGGGATGGGTAAAATCACATGCAAAAGGCAGCTGTGATATTCTTTAAGTTTCAGTTTGGGAATATATTACTTGGAACAATGTTTGAAAGCATGCCACTTTGGTGCAGTAATTTCCAAAGTGCCCTCACTTGCAATTGGCTGGGAACCATTGGAAGAAATAAGATTATATATACAGTTGAGGCCAAAAGTTTACATACAGTGGGCTCCAGACTTATTGGCACCCTTAACATAAATGAAGAAAAAAGGCTGCATATAATAAATGTCACAGATAATAATCTACAGTCCCCTCCGAAAGTATTGGAACAGCAAGGTCAATTCCTTTGTTTATGCTATACACTGAAGACAATTGAGTTTGAGGTCAAAAGATGTACATGAGATGACAGATCCGAATTTCAGCTTTTATTTCATGGTATTTTTATCTAGGTTTGTTAAACAACTTAGAACATATCACCTTTTGTATCAGACAACCCAATTTTTAGGTGAGCAAAAGTATTGGAACATGTGACTGACAGGTGTTTCTTGTTGCCCCGATGTGTCCTGTTAGATTGATTGGTTAAACAATAAATAGTTCTGAATGTCTACTCTTGGTTTTAGCCTTGGGTTTTGCCTGTGAAAACTGCATTTGTGTTATAAAAGATAAACTAACATGAAGACCAGAGAGCTGTCTTTGGGAGAAAAGCAAGCTTAGAAAAGAGGGGAAATCGATCAGAGCCATTGCACAAGCATTGGGGATAGCTTGTACGACAACTTGGAATGTCCTGAAAAAGAAAGAAACTGCTGGCGTACTGAGCAACAGATATCGAACAGGTCGACCAAGGAAAACAACAGCAGTTGATGACAGAAACATTGTGAAAGCTGTGAAGAAAAACTTCAAAACATCAGTCAGTGATATCACAAACAATCTCCACAGGACAGGGGTGAAGGTATCTCAATCAACTGTTCGAAGAAGACTTTATATAGAGGCTATACCACAAGATGCAAACCACTCATCAGTAGTAAGAATCGGAAGACGAGATTACAATTTGCAAAGAAGTATAGAGATGAGCCACAAAAGTTCTGGAACAAAGTTTTATGGACGGATGAGACCAAGATTAACCTCTACCAAAGTGATGGAAAGGCCAAAGTGTGGAGAAAGAAGGGATCTGCTCATGATCCAAAACATATAAGCTCATGTGTGAAGCACGGTGGAGGAAGTGTCATGGCTTGGGCTTGCATGGCTGCTTCTGGAGTGGGCTCACTAATCTTTATTGATGATGTAACTCATGATGGTAGCAGCAGGATGAATTCAAAAGTCTACAAAAACATTCTGTCTGCCAACTTATGGAGAAATGCATCCAAACTAATTGGGAGGAACTTCATCATGCAGCAAGACAATGACCCAAAACACACTGCCAACACAACAAAGGATTTCATTAGGGAGAAAAATGGTAAATGGACTGCATTTATATAGCACTTTACAATTGATGCCTCTCATTCGCCAGAGCGGTTAGGGGTTAGGTGTCTTGCTCAAGGACACTTCGACATGCCCAGGGCGGGGTTTGAACCGGCAACCCTCCGACTGCCAGATAATCGGTCTTACCTCCTGGTCTATGTCGCCCGTAATTCATGAAAAAGTGGAAGGTTTTAGACTGGCCAAGTCAATCACCAGACCTTAACTCAATTGAGCATGCATTTCACCTCCTGAAGAGGAGATTGAAGGGAAAACCCCTCCGAAACAAACAACAACTGAAAGAGGCTGCAGTAAAAGCCTGGAAAAGCATCACAAAAGAAGAATGCAACAGTTTGGTGATATCAATGGGTCGCAGGCTTGATGCAGTTATTGCAAGCAAGAGATATGCTACCAAATATTAAGTGTTATTTGCTTTCATTTACTTAAATACTTTCTGTTCCAATACTTTTGCTCACCTAAAAATAAAATAAAATAAATAAAAGCTGAAATTCTGAACTCTTGTCTCATGTTCATCTTTTTATCTCAACCCCAAATGTATTCAGTGTATTGCAAAAACAAAAGAATTGGCCTTGCTGTTCCAATACTTTTGGAGGGGACTGTATATGTTATGTTCAAACATATGGGAAAACTATATACTTTTATTTCAATACATTTACTCTCATGCTTCAATGTTTTTTTATTAAGTAATCTAATTTGAAGAGCATAGGTGCCATAATTATTGGGACCCCTAACAATTATTGTAAGTAAAATCAAACAAAATGAAATTGTCAATACAATTTTACTTAATTTAGTTCATCTCAGTCTAAAGGAACTATATTGTGTCATTCCATCACTTCCAGTTTCACTAGAGAATAAAAATGAGGTAACAAGCATACAAAATCCCTTTGTCATCAGAATGAGAAAAGCCAAATAACTGTCAATTCAGAAGAGATCGATGGTAATTTACCATCACAAGTCTGGTAATGGGTACAAAAAAAGACATACACGGTTAAACATACCACTTAGCACTGTAAGGGCAATAATAAAAAGGTGTAAAACATATGGAATGGTTGCAAATTTGCCAGTAAGAGGAAGCAAGTGCATGGTGTCCCCACGGACGGTGAGGAAGATGGTGAGGGAGGCCATTAATAACCCAAGGATCACTGTTTAAGAATTGCAGAGATTGGTTTGTTTCTTGTGGTCAACAAGTCTAAAAAAACATAAAATGGCACGTGGTGTCCCCACGGACGGTGAGGAAGATGGTGAGGGAGGCCATTAATAACCCAAGGATCACTGTTTAAGAATTGCAGAGATTGGTTTGTTTCTTGCGGTCAACAAGTCTAAAAAACATAAAATGGCACCTCCATACCAAGTAACTCTTTGGAAGGGTGGCACGAAGACAGCCCTTACTGAGCACAATAAACAAAACCAAGAATCTGGAGCTTGCCAAACCTCATTGGAATTATGACTGGAAGAGAGTGCTATTGTCAGATGACCAAAATTGAACGTTTTGGCCATACACACCATTGACATGTTTGGCGGCAAAAGAGGAACGCATACAGGAGAAGCACCTCATACCTACGGTCAAATATGGAGGTGGGTCATTGATATTTTGGAGATGTTTTGCTGGCAGTGGTCCTGGGGCACTATTTTAGATCAATGGCACAATGAATTCAACAAAGTACCAGGAAATTCTGGCAGAAAATTTGGTTGTCTCTGCTAAGACGCTAGGACTTAGTCATAGGTAGATTGTCCAGCAGGACAATGCCTCCAAGCATACATCAAAATCTAAACAGAAATGCTTAACTGAAATCAACATCCATGTTTTCCGATGGCCATCTCAGTCTCTAGACTTAAATTCCATCAAAAACCTGTGGTCTGAACTGAAGAGGGGGGGGGGGGGGTATTTAAGCGCAAACCCAAAGATATCAATGATTCTGAAAAGTTCTACATGGAGCAATGGTCAAAAATCCCTCCAAATGTGTTCTCTAACCTTTTCACAAATTATAAGAAAAGATTCATGGCTGTCGTCTTTGCCAGGGGTGTTTTCACAAAGTATTAAACCAGGGGTGCCAATAATTGTGGAACTTGTTTTTTGGGGAAATATTTTTATTTATTTAAAAAATTTGAGACATTGGTTGATTCCAATGAATCATTAATCAAGCACACTAGTTTACACATGTTGGAAAATAAAGTTTATGTCAATAACTGTATTATTTTTTAGTTTAGCATTTTTTAACCCATTTTTTGTGCTTATTTATCAAGGGTGCCAATAATTCTGGAGCCCACTATACATAGCGCTGATCATTATGGCCAAACAGTTCAATTTTTGTTTTGTCCGACCAGGGAACACTCCTCCAAAAGGTTAGGTCTTCATCCTGGTGATTACCTGCAACCTTCATTCTGACTTTTTTTATGCCGGCCTTGGAGTAGGGGCTTCTTCCTTGCGCAACAGCCTTTTAGGCCATGGAGACATAGGATTCTCTTAATGGTGGATGTTGATACTTTGGTACCTGATGCCTCCAGCTCCTTCACCACTTCCTTTTTTGTTGTTTTGGGGTTCTGTTGAACCTTTCGGACCAAAGATGTGTTGCTTTTATTGCACATTGTTGTTGGTTGTTTTATATTGTAGTGCTAATTGTTTGTTGTACTGTTTTGTCTTATTTGCAACATTTTTGTGCTGCTGCCTGTGTTGACCAGGGCTCCCTTGAAAAAGAGATTCTTAATCTCAATGGGACCCTTCCCTGGTTAAATAAAGGTTTAAATTAAAAAAAATAATAATAATAATAATTCAGCCCTGGGAAGGTAATTTATATATATATATATGATTTTTGATTTTTGATTTTTATTTAAACCTTTATTTAACCAGGAAAGGTCCCATTGAGATTAAGAATCTCTTTTTCAAGGGAGCCCTGGTCAAGACAGGCAGCAACTATAATATTCTTATTTATTAAAAATGTTTATTTTCTTATAAGAAATGTTTGTCAGTTCTAAACCTGACCTGCTGCCACAGGTGTACAATGGCACTTGGTTTTGTGAGTGTAGTGCCAACTACTAAATGTCAAACACAGAGTCGGCAATATGATTGCATGACATTGTTGCGCATGCAGTTATTCTTGCATAAATATAGTGTACTATAGTAAGTAGAGCCTTCATTTTTGTTCTCTCCCTCTCTCCAACTATGTCTATATTCCACCCATTCATTAATGGGGATAGCTTAACCCTCCTGTTCTGTTCATTTTTTAGGTACAGCAAAAATGTTCCCGGGTCAATCCCCATACAGGGGGGGTTTGCAAATACATGAAATGAACCATTTTCATTTAAAATGTTGATTACACTAATTAAGGCCAGTAGAAGAAGTTTCATACTGAAAAAATAATTTTAAGTATTTTTCCTAGATTTTCAAACTTTAAAAAGGGTCAATTTGACCCGCAACATAACAGGAGGGTTAAGAACTCACAGCTTTATTGCCACATGCTGTACAAAAGCATAGAATTACCAAAAATGTGTGAGCCAAAGCTTTTAAGTGCTGTATGAAAACCAGCACTGCATTTCTGGAAATAAAACTAGGTGTTGCCTAAGGCAACTACAAAGCTTTCAAGTCCATAGTCTGGTAGCTTTGTTGGAGAGGCTCTGGTGAGTGATAATGAAGATACAAAATTATTGAAAATCTTTGAAAATAAACTTTTGCAATCTCAAAGCAATGGGGGTGATCAGCAGTACACTGACATCCATACCAGACAACAGGTAAGAGCAATCCTTACTTGGTAGCAGTGACAGGTGCAGCTAATTAGACAGCACTGAAAAGTGTTTCGTATACATCAAGTCATTATAAACTACACATATACCAAACTGGAGCTGATTCAAGTAGTGCGAAATCCTTTTTACCTCATCTTGGGCATAGCCGGTCCGGGCCCAAAAGTCTTAATGACCTACATGGCGTCCAACTATGTCTTTAAACCTGGGGCCAAAAAGACTGAAATTACTGTCATGAGCAGTCAAGGCCTGTGTCACTGCTGACCTGTTCTCAGGGAGACTGTGTGTCAGCGTTTTGACGGGTTGGACCCAAGCACAGAGTAAAAAGGAGACTCAAAGGTGAATGAAACAAAGCAAAGATTTTACTTACTACAAAAACAAACAGGAACAAACGAAAGGCCACGAGGGGCAATAACAAATGAAAACTCAAAAAAAAAAAAAACTTAAAAACACAAGCATAGAAACTCAAGCATAGAAACTCAAAGTCAAAACACTGGGAACACATAACAAGGGCAGAAAACTGTAAACTGAAACAGCCAGGCAGAAATCAAGCAGGGCAAAACACAAGCAGACGAAACACAGACAGACGGAACACAAGCAGGTAGAACACATAGGCAGAAACACAAACCAAATGCAGGCAGAAACAAAGTCAGAAACACAAGGAACCAGCACCTGAGTCAGGCAGACAAAGGACTTAAATAGACTCAAAACCAACAAGACACAGGAGGGCACAATTAACAATCAAACCAGGACAGGGTGGGAACAACGAGACACAATCAGAAACAAACGAGCAGGACACAAAACAGAAGTGCCGCCATCTGGCGGCCCAACACGGAAACAGAGACAGAAACAAAGAACCATGACACCGTGACCACAGATTATTCTCACATGAAATTTTTTTCATCATCTAGCAAAGACAAAGATGAGGTCTTGTGTGCTTTTGTGCATGTGCACACTCATTTATCAAATTTTATCAGACACATTTCTGTGTACCTATGTGTAATTCAAGCCACAGCATGTGGTCTGCACACTTTTCTTCAGCATATGGTAATGCACTCATGACATCCACAGTATGGCATCAAAACAGGGCCAAAGACATCAGAAAAGCCAACGTAACCAGCAATGGAACTCAGTGTGGTGGTTTAATGGAACATTCTGTACAGAACGGGTTCTTCTATTTTTTTATTTATGGCTGTAATTCTCTGATATGAATGTGTGCAAATATGACTTGTGATTGATATTTTGACAGCAATGTTTCATAGCACTACTTGTGCATTGTATCACAGGCAATAGAACTGGGACAACCGTCATGCAATGCAGTATATATGTACAGTGTCTCTGTCCATAAGGCTCTGTGCAAACTCAACACCTCACATGAGGCAAAAAGGCTGAAAAACTTGCTTTGCTCAGCAGATGAATTGATAACATGACAGTTTATGTGATGGACATTTCTTATCTGTGGATATACTATCTTTAATGGAAGACAAGGCCATGGATAAGCTGATAACACTGAGTCATAAAAAAACACTGGGCGCACTGTCTTGTGGTTGTGCTATGCATGATGTTAAGATTGATCAAGGCATATACCTCTGCCATTTTGGCTTCAGGTAAGAAGAAAAACATATAAAATGAACAGGGTCCCATTTTATGCCTGGTTGAACTGACAGCTTTCAACAGCACGATATTCCTTTATTTTTGTTTGTCCATTGTATACACATTTCCAACAAATCCCACTATATCTCTGTTATAACTTCCCACGCCTCAACAACGTCCCATTCTGTAAGTTTAAAAAGAATGAATATACACGTATTAAAGCTTTGTATAAAGCAGAAAAAAACAACAGCAGTTGAAGTTCATCTCGTTGAATTGGCAGGTAGGCCTAAACGCATGTTAGCAGGTAGTGTGCAGGGCACAGTGTTCTGGCTAACATGTCAGAACAGGACCACCAGGTCTGTGCTATCCCTGTCTGTTCAAAGTGCATTGGCACATACTGAAGGGCTCTGTACTGAAATAAAATCTTATTGCTGAGGGGAAAAAACCTAAGATGAGTGTGTTATGCAAGAATGTTGCGAAATAAAGAAGTCCCTGTCGATGGTTTCTTTTTAAAAACTCATTCTTATGATCATTATGATAGGGGTATTGATGTGGGCTTTTGCTATGTACATTACTGTACTGGTGTGGCTTCCAGCTGCTATTTCATGCTTGCTGCTAGGTGAACATTAGCTGGCCACCATTTTATCATTTCATCTTTACCATTTAAATAACATTTTTCAATGTGACATCAACAACAGCAAATACCAATCCACAACTTGACCGATATCCATTTTATAGTTATTATTGGCAGCAAATAAACAGTTAATAAATGGGATTTTAAGCCACATGGCCCTGAATTTCAACACTTTTAAATTACATTTGTGAGAATATTATTTTTACATGCTACTCAACAAAATACAAGATACTATAAACCTTCTATAAATAAACTACATTTATGAACTTTATTTTACAAGTACTTGTTAGTAGCCTACAATTGATTTGTGCGCCAGTTAATGCTGATAGCTGTTATCTTGCAATAGTATCTTAACGTTTGAAATAACACCCAACCTTCAAAGGTCTTTTCTGCTAGAACTTCAGCTCCTGATATTTTTGTCTCGAATCATTGGAGGAATTTGTCTTCCTCAGCTGACTGGTATACAGTCAGCACCATAATTCATTGGACAGTGACACATTTTTTGTTATTTTGATTCTGTACTCTAGCACTTTGAGTTTGAAAGGATACACTGACAATGAAGTTGAAGTGCAGACTGTCAGATTTAATTTGAGAGTATTTTCATCCATATCGGATGAACAGAAACATGTTCAGAAACATTTCAGGAAAATGCGAAAGGCGTGTCTAAATGCACATTAAGGCACTTGGAAATATATATATACCTAACCTGAAATCTCATTGTGCCGGTGTTGACAATAAATGGACAATGGAATTATAGCCAGCCACTTAAATTCACAGCACCTTTATTTTGACTTGGTGGCCAAAATCACGAGCACACTCCTGCTCATAAATCTAACTAAACCAAAATGTGAGTTTAACAATTTAATGCTGCCTGAAAAACTTGGATGTAATATTGCCCATGTGACAATGGCAAGATAAAAAAGCAATTCCTGAAGCATTTGTTACATATAAAAAATAAAACTAGTGTATAATTATGTACGATATGAAACAGTGCCGATGTGCTTAAAGTTTGCACTTTTTAAAGGTTTTCAAATAAAATTAGAGGTAACGAAATCAACGTATTTTTATTTGTTGATTAGTATAACTGTAATATTTGACTCGTCATTTGAAAATGTCAGTGGTAGATTTATGCATTTATAAACATACTTGCAATGAGGATGTTTTTTTAGCCTGAAGGATTACCATGTAAAAATATTCACAGCGTGAACCATCACAGTCCAATGGAGACTAGGACAGAGATGACCGGGGCGATTGTGCTGGCCAGAACAGCGCCGCTTCCAGATCGGTACACCCTGCGGCCGTTCAGCGGCTGCACTGGGCGGAACGTCCCTATCATTGGTTCACCGCTACTAAACCGAAGAGCGGAAAATGCGGAGAGCTGGAAAACAAAAGGAGAAAGAAGGAGGTTAACCTTGAGACTGTGAGGCAAAAACCTAGTGGTGACACAGACAAGGGAGAAGCAGACGCTCTTCTGGAAGTAGCACACCTGCTCCTTGCTGAGGGGAATGGTGCATTGAAACAGGGTCCAGACCACCGCCTCGGAGCAGCCCGGTGTGGTGAGGGAGCCCTGGTACCGGTAGTACGTTCGCATGTCCTCCTTTGCGGGGATGAGCATATCCAGGGAGAGGCCATTGAGAGATGCGTTGGAGCCTTGGAGCACAACCCACAGAATACGCCTTTGACATATTAAGTATTTACCTTTGTGTTTGGTCAAATTGCCCTGTCTGTCATTTATTACAAGAGGAATTGCTCTTTTCAGTGAATAAAACAGTGTAAGCTTAAACAGTTTGGAATGTCAGTTCAAAACAATAAATATTAATAGTCTTTCATGCTTCTTGTTAGGCTTTAGTTTTCATTAGGCTTGGTTTCAGAACAGCTACCCAAGGGCTCTACAGTTCTGATATGAAAACATTATTCACAGACACAATAGCAACAGGCGTGACGTAAATGAACCTGACTCACCAGACTGTTTAATGTTTCCCAAGGATCTTATGATGGGCTCATATTTTTTATTGGCACTTTTTGATGTCTGCAATTGTAGGAATAATATGAAACTTTCCAGATAAGAACACATTTTACAAACCAGTTATACTTTGATTGAACATGGTTTAACCGTTGATAATCCTTCATAAATCATGACATGATTTACCTTCACACAGTTATTTCAAAGAAGCCAAGCAGAGGTAATATTATATGATATTGGATAATCTCTTAACCTCGAAAAAAAATCCGAGGACTGCAACTCCGGTGGGGTCTTCAAGAGCTTCAGCCAAGGAACTGTATTCCTGCTTCACATGGACTATATGCAGCTGGGGGGAAAACACCAGGAGAACAATCATTCATCATGCCAGTACATCTGACTGAAAAGCAAGATTTCCATCCCAGTAGAAATCTTAGTTCAAAGCAACATTTGATGATCTTATCATCTAACGCATATATAACAATGGTACTCAATAGTCAATTTCCATACAGCCACTCCTCATCAATAAATTGTGTAATTAAGATTGCGGGCAGGATAATCAGTCAGTTTACTCTATTAATGAAGACCATGCTCTGGACCAGGCAACAGTTTGAGCTAGCTTTGGTTGAGCTTGTTCAATATGGCTATCCTGATTGTGGAAACACAGCTACAATGTGTTGAATTTTTGATTGAAGTTTGTGAAAGGTGATTATGTAATATTTCACACAGTATAATATAAAACTGAAATTGAGACAGTGCAGATGTACAGTACATGCATAATCCATGTGGAGCTTTACCTCCATGGGATACTGCTCCCCGTCAATTGTGTGTTCTGATCCCGATCCTCCATTCTGGCCCCAGTGCAAGTGCAGCTGTACTGCCCTGTATGTGCTTTCTAGTGAACCACCACTTACCATGGCACTGTGGGGCAGGTCCACTTCAACTGAAAGACAGACAGACTTTAATCAACCAATTAGTCAATCAATAAATGAATGAATCAATCACTCAATCAATCAATCACTCAAACCAGCGCTGTCCTTCCTTTATTTCTGTTGCCACTCTACTCTTCACTTCATCCTGTGCTAGTGGCTATCCCACAGTTAAAGGTTCAGTGTTAAATTAACTCTTACAGTGTGCATGTGGTTCCTATTGGACCCATATAAAATCTGTTAGAGTTGAATTAACACTTCACATTTTCCTGTACAGTTTCACCACTCCACCTGATTACTGGTATTTCCTGGCAGTGGGGTCTTAAGACACAGACTTTGCCTCATGCAAAGCTGGGACATAATTGTTTCTGTTTTTCAACTGTGTAGCCTACATCTGGCAAACAGCATCTGTCTGGGCATTAAGATGTGTTGTTCATAAATGTTTGAATATTTTATGTTTAATGGTATTTTTTATTTTAATGGTAAATTAAAATGCCTTGCTATGCTGGAAAGCAATAGTCCCAGGCACTAAAACTCTCACGTCAGTGCTGTTGTGTGGCCAATTGAGTAGAAAATAATACTCACACAGCCATCTTAGTGTTCAGCTAAATGAAAACGATTAAAAATGTCCTTATTTATGGTTAGAACTAAGTCAATTTTGTTTGAGGAATTCCAGTTAAAACCTACCTGTGTGGCCATTGTTTTTAAGGAGACTGCGAAACGCTTCTTCATAGCCTGAGAATGTGAAAGGCACGAGACGTTCATCGAGCAGGGTTTTCCTGGTCACAATGTTAATGGGGGACTGCACTCGTCCTTCACAGGAAGCGGCAACCTCGTTCCATTCTTCTGGTCCTTCACAAATCAGTCAGAATGAACTGGAATCATTTCATCTGCATTTTCAAAATAGCAGAATGTATTTACTGTAATTAATGCACATATTTAGCTATGGAAATAAGTAGGTCAATATGTAATTATATTATCATTCATAATCATATTTTTAAAATATTCAATAGTTTTGCTGTCATTGACAATATAACATATGTAACACACATCCTTTGTGTTTGCAATTAAAATGACAACCTATAATAAAACATTACAAGAAACAGAATCTTTAAGTGGATGAAAATGTGCATAAAACTTACCAAGACAAGACCTGTTACACGACACTTGTGACTCATAACACCAATCTAAAACAGGAAGCATAATTACTGTATCTTCGAATGAAGGGAAGTTAGAAGAGCAGGTTTTTAAACTCGCTCCTTAAAGTAACAATCTCGAAGATTTTCATTAAAATAAATCTCTGTTAAGTCACTATCTATCGCTGAATTAGGTAACACAATTGTGATTGAGCCTATTATTATATTAATTTATATTGTTATTATTATTATTATAATTTATGATTAAAGAACTGGGCGTCTGTGGCGACATTTCCGGGAAAAAAATCATAAGTGGTGCATAGTTAGTGACGCATTTTCCATCACC
Source organism: Anguilla anguilla (assembly GCF_013347855.1). Lineage (NCBI taxonomy): Eukaryota > Metazoa > Chordata > Actinopteri > Anguilliformes > Anguillidae > Anguilla > Anguilla anguilla. The sequence continues at coordinate 266,603 of NC_049212.1, read as the reverse complement.
CATCAGTGGTTGGTCCGCCAGAGAGGGTAGGCGGAGCTAATGCAACAGGCTCGCTCTTGAACTCACTTGTGTGTGAGCAGCGTACTGTTTTTTTTCCGGTGTCTGCTAGCGTTACAGAGAAGGGGGGGGGGGGGGGGTTATGGAACCCTATTAAGTTTTTGTGTAACATGAGAAGTCATATTATTTGTTGAAGTAGTTTTCGTATTACATTTGATGACAATGTAACGTTACTAAATTGCTATTTGTTCAGCTAACGCTAGCTACCGGACCATGTCAAGAAAGGCAACATTCGTTTAGACAACGTTGCGCACAGTATCCATCTCTCATATCAGGTAACGTTGCGTTAGCTAGCTAGCTAATGTAATTAACACAATCTAATGTCAGCTAACAATTAGAAAAAACGCTAGCTAACGCTACCGACCGGTACCGACCTCGCAAACCGTCTATCGAATGCAAGGCTACCTTGTTGCAACGTTGCAATGTAGCTAACTAAAGGCCAGTTCAGATCGATGATTCGCAACGAGACTGGATGCAACCTGCAAAATTCCAAGACGTCTGATTGTAAACGTTCTAAAACTGCACTTAGCGATTTGACATGGTGGGTCTTTTGAGACCCCTGGCAACGGCTTCAGACGCTCTGCAACTAACCAGTTCACACCACTGCAATTTTCTCTGCAACATTCTGAAACCGTTTCGTCTCGTTGCGAATCATTGATCTGAACTGGCCTTCACGTTATCATTATTTACATTGCCATCAAGTTCATCAGTATATTGATCGGAAAAAAGCCGGGGTATAGGTGGAGCAGAGCGTGTCTGATTTCTGTGTAAAGATGTCAAGCCTGAGAAAACTAAATAAAAGAATATGGCAGTATGGATTAGCGTTGTTATTATTTTATTATGCTTCCTCATATGTTCCTTCAGCCTTGATGCCCTTTTTTGATGAAATCTCCTTTGTTTTTGTTTTATTCTTCTTGTTCTGATTGCTAATTTAACACCCAGCTCAGCTTTATTCTCGAATAGTTTAGCTAGCAAAACCAGAAACAACAAGGCAGTTATTTCAAAAATATCACACAACAATCATTCACAAAAAAGAATTTTTGTGCACGATACATAATTGCACGAACCACAGCGAATCCCGCGAATTCTTCTCTGCAGTGTAAAGATGTTCATACCGAGCAAAAGGTGGATAAAGAACGTTTGTGGAAATTTATCATCACTAATTCTACCCCAGGTCTGCTACAGCATTTTAACCCGGCTCGGCAGTGTAAAGACAGCTTAAGTTAGCCTAATGTTAGACAATGAATGAGTATGTACATAACGTTACTTGTATAACAACCATTTTTTATTCAGTAAATAATAAATGTAATAGTTGGCGTGGCCCAGGTGCCAACTGACTGACGTCACACACTTAACTTTAAGTAATTAAAAGGATTTTCCCATTCACCTTAGTCTCTGGCCATGCTCCACATTACAACAATCAATCATATGCGTAAATACTGGGACACTGCATAGGAAAAGGGCCTCACACTCTGCTAGATACAAAATGGGGAACATTCTCAACAAAAGAAACAAATGCCAGGATATTTCGAAAAATATATACATAGTTATTGTGGAGACATGGTGCTAAAGTGCACCAGTACAAGGTGATAAAAATCAAGTAAGCAGGTGTTTTGGTCACATATGACCTACCACTTCTAAGTCCTGCTTCCATACTAGCTATTTTATCCACCAAACCTGCTCCAAACAAATGCCTCAAAAGGATACTGATGAAGCAACCAAAGTGGAATTCTCTTGACTGGCTAGGACCTAGCCGCTAGGTCAATCATCCATCCTGAATCCAGCTGAACAAGCTTTTGCACTTCCTGAAGACAAGACTGGATGGAAAATGCCTCAGAAACAAGCAGGAGCTGAAGATGCCTGCAATACAGCCCTGGCAGAGCATCACCAGAGAAGATACCCAACATATGGTGATGTCTATGTAGGGATGTATCCGAATCTGAATACTGTATTCGGGAAAGCACGAATAATGCGATGGAAACAGATATTTCTTCTACCCGAAGTTGCTCGTTATTATTCGGATTCGGGGAAAAAAGAAAGACTTAGTTGCCCTTAGTTTAACTAAACTAAGTTCATAAAACTTAGTTTAGTTAAAAAGAAAAAAAAAGAAAAGAGAGACAGGTGAAAAGTACAGTATAAGGATGTGTAAATATATTTCATAATTAATTATGGCATTGCATTGCCAATGAATATTAGGTTTGAAAATACATTTGCCTGATTTAACGTGACTTCCTGTATAAACCACGCCCACTTCCGGTCCTCATCCGAATAAAAGATACAGATACAGATCATTTTGTTGGTTGAACAGATACACATACAGATAATGAGGTCTCTGCACACCCCTATGTCTATGAGTCACAGACTTCAGGAATCATCAAATGAAAAGGATTTGAAACCAAGTACTTAATATGACAACTTTATTTCAGACTATGTTGATTTGTTAATTTACGTCTGCTCCCCTAAAAAGGGGGCAGTATACACAAAAAGGGCTGTAATTCCTACATGGATCACCTGACATGAATGTAAACAGAACTTTACCCTCATTCATTGTTTTATTTGAAATCCATTGTGCTGGAGTACAGAGCCAAATTGTGTTGCCGTCCCAGTACTTTCGCATTTAACTGTTCATTCCTTGGGTATCAATCAGGACTAGGGAAAGCATGAAGAAGCTTGTCTTCAACAATACCTCCCCATTGAGACCAATTTGCACAGTGGAACAAAACTGATGCTTATAGAATTTTGTTGAACTGGAAAGTCGCCCAACGCAGACACAACATTAACTCACTAGTCTGAAAAAAATTATGGAAAGCGGTGTCAGATCTCAAAAATTCACCATTGCCACAGCAAGTATCTTGTGATCTGCAGATGAACAGACCACAGTACATTGTTGTATGATGATTTTAGCGAGACACGGTAAATCGGTGATGTATTCTTCAGATGACTTTTTTTTATTTTCTTTTCTGCACATAGTACAACTACACATAAATAAACTCGGGAGCATTATTCCCTAAAACGTTGAAAGTAGGTTATACGCATTATAGCCTACTTCACGAAATTCTGACATACCTTCTATGTCAAAGTAATAAAATTATGCAAGAGAAAAGTTGAATGCAAAAGTAGCCTACGCTATATGTTTCGGACGAACGATTGCGAGAAAATAATAATCAGAACATCAGTGTGCGCCTCCACTATACGGATCCAATAATTCTATACACTAAACACCCGAAAATGGTATGTGAAACCGGTATTAGGCCGTAGTAAATGTCGGAATAATGCACATTATAATGTTGAGGGAAATAAATTAGACATAATTATGTTTTTTTTTTTTTTTTGTCAGGGACACTTTCATTTGTAACAATGGATAGGTTTCACGAGTAGAATATTCATAGCCTTTGATAAACTTTAAATACAATTAATTGTTTTATCTTTCCGGCGTTTTATAGCCTATTTACACTATCAAAACGACATGATTTACGATATTAGACCACACGTAACATATAAAATCAGTAGAAATTAATGCATTGCATTCTTGTGATGTTATTTTCTACAGGTAAAATGGAAAATATTCACTCACCTGCGCCTGTTGTAATGTTTATAAAGCAAATGGAGACAAGACAAAGAAATAGTAGATGCATTTTGGTTTTAATCCAAAGCAGCTAAAACAGGTTACAACACCATGAGATATTTTTTAATGACATGATGTTATATCGGAGATATTTATATCTGTAATACCAAAAGATAAAGTGACTCCTCCCCGCCTCTCTAATAAATATCTTCACTGATAGGCACGTGGACAAAAGGTTTTACATGTTGAACTACTGTCCTATAATGAGATTTATTACATTATACGATTTCAAGGGTTATGGAAATTATAATATTACTGGAAGGATGCGAAATGATTATTAACCCAGACATCTCCGCAGAAATGGTCATACACAGCTGCATTAACATTTACCTTGAACTTCAAATAGCTGCATTTTGTCTTCTGTTAATTTCTCGCACAGTGTTTCGATCCATTTTTAGACCTACTCGTCTGGACTCTCGCTGATCATTTTAGAGTTTTAGCCTTCCCAAAAGTTTTAAGGGAGATCGTCTCATTATCCTCACCTGCGTGAGCCCTTACCACGACGATGACTTCGTGTCCAAATAACTGTTGTATTAATTGCTGTCGTTTTTTGAGTGTGGGGCCTCTGAGGGCAGTGTTTGTTGAACGACCCTAAGAGTAGAATGTGACAAAGGTTCATTTTTGCAATCAGACCACCGTGATACCTTCTGATATACATCTATTGGCTAACACTGATCCCTGCCTTCAGAGCAGTCGTAGCTTCTCACACCCACCTCAACTGCAATAGTCGCAACTCATTGGCATTCTCCAAGAACAAGCAACCAGGTTTGATCCTTAAAAGGGTTACTGTGAAAAATAAATAAATAAATACCCTAAAAACCTTGAATTGTGGGCGCAGGGATGGTTTTTGCCGTAAACTACTGTAGCTATTGGCGTATGTCAGTGGCCAGCTCTGTGTGGACATGTACGATTTATTTGTTTATTGCGCAAGGGAATAGTTACCTCTTGGCAAAAACAAAGGAGAACATAGTCACTTTATATGTAGGCTTATGTTATCGCTAATTTATCCGACTACTGTGTAGAATGTGGACGCAAAATAAGCTGTGTATGTTCAATTTCTCTTCGTTTCCCTCTTCTCCACAACCACAGTCAATAAAACTAATTGAATTCACAAGTTCTCTATAAATTATATAATATATTATTCATTTTAGCCTTATCAATATTCGTTTCAACTCAATGAGTATATAACTGACATTCCTATTGTTATGGTTCTGTTTCCGTCTCTGTCTTTCCTTGTTGGGCCGCCAGATGGCGGCACTTCTGTTTTGTGTCCTGCTCGTTCCCCTGTTAATTGTATTATTGCTTTCAATTATTTTATTATTGTTTCTGATTGTGTCTCATTGTTCCCACCTGTGTCTTGTTATCCCTTCCTTTTTTGGTTTGATTGTTCTTTGAGTTCACCTGTGTCTTGTTACCCCTGTCTATTTAAGTTCTTTGTCCCCTTGACTCGGGTGCTGGTTCTTTGTGTTTGTTTCCGACTTTGTGCTCATTCCTGACTTGTGTTTGTTTCTGACCAAATGTACCTACATTTTTGAGTTTCGTGTTTTTCCCCCACTCTGCGCCTGGGTCCTAAACCCTGTGACATGACACCTATGACATCAGTATACTTTGTTTAGTCAAGATTCAAAGTTGCGCTGAATATGTACAATAAAAAAGGTTTTCTAGAGAGGTATCACAAAAAATATTTCCATTTCCTTACCCAACATTGCCCGACCCTATACACACAGAACTAATCGTCACACTACCATGGTTGTTTATACAGACATTAATGATTCTGGAAGATTCCAGGGAGGGTTTCCAAAGTCATCAAAATATTGAATCATAGAGCCCCAAGTACACGCCCTCTCAATGCAAGCTTTACTTTAAAATAAAAAAAATAAAAAAACATTTTAAAAAAACAACATAAAATCACTATCATGTTTTTCTGTTTGTTTCTTAAAAGCTGACCATTATCATTTGGAACGCCAAAGATGCCCATCCATACAAGTTGCAAGTTTATATTAAGTGCCTGTGATTTTTTGAAAAATTTAAGATAATTTTCCAATAAGGTATTAAGTGAATGCAGGACCAGAACATATAGATTAGATCTGCTGTACCGATGGGGCATGTTGCAACAGACATGATAGAGCATAGCCATGTAAATAAATTATGAAAATGAAGTCTGTTCAGACAGAAAATAGTTCATGCTTAAGTCCTCAAGGAAGTAATCCACACAAAGTCATAAATGAGCTGCTACTTCTCCAGGCAAGTCCAAAGGCTAAACACACACTATTCCTGGCAATAGGAAGCTATGACACGTTACCAACAATGCAAACGGGACAGAGCAAGGACTGATGCAGATTAAATAAGATAAATATATGAGATAAAGGTTGTGGAGGAGGCAGGAGGCTACTGGGGGTGACTGCCCTGATCTGCCAGGACTTGGTGCCACGGCCCTTCTTCCCTACGCACATGGTCTGCCCCTGGAGATGAAGGCCACAGGTTCAGTGAATCATTGTCTGCTTTTAACCCTGCCCCCTGTCGTCAACACTCATGCCATTCAAAATGAGATCAAATGCAGTCCAGCTGGATAAAAAGTGTCCTTTTCAAGCACCCTTTGATCCTGTGCTCAACCCTCAATAGCCCTGTTGTCTGATCATAGTTCTGATAATTATCAACTAGAATAGATTTTCGTTTGGGCATTATTGACTTCGCTCTCAACTTTTCTTTTCGATTTCTGTGTGTGCACACGGCCCTGCAGTCTCATGCCCTTTTATGGGGATTGGCGGGGCATTTACCTATGCTAATTAGGAACAACTGGTACGCGCTTTACATTTACGAGGACAATGGGATTCATCATTTTAAGAACACGTACAAACAATTCTGTGGTTTAAGAACACGTTGTGAATCTGAGGTAGACTTTTCTTAGGATCTTTCTTAAGAACAAATTTAAGAAAAAACTTGAATGAGTGAATGAGGCCCAATGATTTTATCTCTGAAAAGCGATTAGACTTCTTATTTCTTGTAGAGACGTGGCTCAGCTCTGATGGTGCTGCTGTCCTTGTTGAAGCCTGTCCCCCCAACTACAATTTCTTCCACTCTGTTAGGCAGAATAAAAGAGGCGGTGGAATTGCCGTTGTTTTCTCAGATAAATTTAACTGTACTAGGATCAGCTTCAGCGAGTTTTCCTCATTTGAGTATATTGCCTTCACTATTAAAGCCGAATCGACTGCACTCATAATAATAATATACCGCCCTCCCAAACTATGGACAGGATTTCTCTCTGAGTTTTCTGAACTTATGTCGCTCATCATCACTAATTATGATTGAATAGTTGTAAATGGCGATTTCAACATCTAGGTAAATAACACGTCTGATGCGAGAGCAACTAAGTTCCTACATATCCTAGATAGCCTAGAATTAAACCAGCATGTTACAGAGACTACACACTACCTCGGTAACACTCTTGATTTAGTTTTCCCTAAAGGGATTACTGTTTCCAATCTACTGGTATCTGATATCAATGTATCTGATCATTACTCTGTATTTTTCAATGTTCTATTGGATACAATAAGGAATAATTCTGAAACCACAATTAAAAAATGTGATCTAGACACGACAGCAGAGCTGCAGTTTGCTGAACTCACAAGTTCCCTAGATCAAGATACTTTTAACTATCCTCTAAATTAAATGGTAGATGCCTCCAATAGTAAACTGAGTGTCATGCTTGACAAAGTAGCTCCCTTAAAAAGCAAAAAAAGGTCACGTGTAAAGGCGACACCGTGGATGAGCAGAACTACTTGTGACCTAAAGCGATCCTGTAGAAAAGCTGAAAGAACATGGAGAAAAACTAAACTTGAGGTCCACTGTAGCATTCTGAAAAATAACATTGTGACCTACCACAAAGCTGTTCGCACTGAGAGACAGATCCATTTTTCTAAAGTCATCACTGAAAATAGCGGAAACTCTAGTGTTCTATTCTTTATCATTGACAGGCTACTAAATCCAACCCCCCTTGACTCAATCAGTCAAACCTCTGCTCTGAAATGTGAAGAATTTGCAAGCTTTTTCAAAAACAAAGTTAACTTGATTAGGACAGGCATTGTCAGAACAAGTAATAAGCCTGACACACCTCTAAATAACCCACCGACTCTTAGATGCTTTAAAAATATTACAGAAACTGAACTCTGCCAGACTGTAACTCAAACAAACTCCTCCACCTGTGCTCTTGACCCAGTCCCCAGAAGATTTCTCAAGAACGTCAACAGTAGTTTGTCTCCTTCCATCCTAAAGATAATCAACACTTCCTTTGAAACCGGCATCTTTCCTAATGCCGTCAAAACAGCAGTAGTGAAGCCTCTACTAAAAAAGTCAAATCTAGATGATAATAATTGATAATGATAATAATGATAACATTCTTAATAATTACAGGCCCATATCCAATCTGCCATTCATGCAAAGTTTTAGAAAAAGTGGTTTTTAATCAACTTAATTCCTTTTTAAATGAGAACAGTATCCTAGAAAAGTTCCAATCAGGCTTCAGATCAAATCACAGCACAGAACCGGCTCTAGTCAAAATAGTGAATGATCTTAGACTTGCTACTGACTCGAATAAAGTGTCAATCCTCATCCTTTTAGATTTAAGCGCAGCCTTTGACATCGTTGATCACAACATTCTAATCGACCGTCTTGCAAACTGGGTCAGTTTCACTGAAAATGCTCTAAACTGGTTTTGAACCTATATAACTGGTAGAGAATTTTTTGTTAGCCTGGGCGACTACGTATACAAAACATGACTTACCCTTTGACTTAGCTCAGGGAAGTCTTGGTCCCCGGCTATTCTCACTGTATATGCTTCCATTAGGTCACATTATCAACCACTACAATGTAAACTTTAATAGTTATACAGATGACATCCAACTATACATCTCTGTTGAGCCAATGGAGCCCGACCCAGATGGCCTATGCTCGCTAACTGCCTGTTTGGCGGCTATAAACAAATGGATGAGCGACAACTTCCTAAAACTAAATGAGGATAAAACAGAGATACTGTTGCTAGGACCAAAATCTAAGAAAGAAACCTTTTTTAGTAAGCTCGGGGACCTCGCTTCCCAAACCAAACCAGAAGTTAAAAGCCTAGGTCTCATCTTAGATTCCGACATAAATTTTAAAGCCCATATTAGCAAAGTGACAAAAACAGCTTTTTCCACCTGAGAAATGTTGCTAAAGTGCAGCCGTTTTTAACACAAAAGGATGCAGAGAAATTAGTGCACGCTTTTATTACTAGCAGACAAGACTATTGCAATGCCCCCTTCAACGGGCTGCCCAAAAAATCAATAGAGAAACTTCAGCTCATTCAGAATTCGGCTGCCAGACTTCTATCAAAGACCAAAGTGAGAGAGCATATCACTCCTGTCCTAGCCACCTTGCACTGGCTCCCAGTTTCATTTAGAATTGACTTCAAGGTACTTTTACTCACCTTCAAAGCTCTAAATGAGACAGCACCCACATACATCTCTGACTTTCTAACTTCATATCAGCCAACAAGAGCCCTCCAGTCCTCAGGTGCTGACCTTTTAACCATTCCCATAGTACTACACAAAATGAGTGGAGAAGCCTCTTTCAGCTATTACTCCCCAAAACTGTGGAACACCTTACCCAGACACATCAGAGATGCAAGCTCTGGGAACATTTTTAAAAAAACTGCTCAAAACCTACCTGTTCGAGCAGGCTTTTAATTAAATATTTGCTGGAAATTCAAATTACATTTGATTCGTGAAAATAAATACTTTCTGTAAATGAAAAATAAAAAGTTTCTTACGAGTGGTTGATTACTTGTGGAAAGTAACATGGTAACATGGTGGGTTGGGGGGGGGGGTGGGGGGGCAGGTTAAATTGTGTCTTTGTGTCATGGTAGGCTACTGTCATGGCATTGAATGCTGGCTTGAAGGCACAGTAGGCTATGTTTGGGAGGCAATTTCTCACATCTAGGATGCTAATATGTAGTGCAGTGTTATAGAAAATATGATTACACTACCATACTATCTAATACTTGTTTTAGGATGATGTTTTGAATTTTATGTGGTAATAATTTCCAGTAGTGGTCACGGGTAAAAATACAAAGTATCAATTAAACCTTCCAGTGAAAAAACTAAAGAAATGAATCACAAAAACTATGCTTTAAGTGAAATGTTTGCCTTTGCCAAAAGACCGGAAATGAAATAGATCAGGCGTACGTGTAACATCAGCCTGCTGTCTATCAACGGGTCTCAGTGTAGATCTTTGACAACTGCTATAGCCCTGTATATGTCTACTGTACTTCAAATAACATGTACTCACCACTGGGCTGACTGTTTTAGATTAGTCATATTTTGTATAATTCAAACATATTTCAACACACTGTTTTTTCTGGCAATGTCACCCTGCCTGACAGATGTCATTACCACAGTACCTTTTGGGAAATGTGTTTTTTCATTGATAGCTTATGACTGCCTTTACAATATTCACCTCTAGGTATGCCAAAGGCTAGTATCAACAGCAGTCTCTACAGACACCCTCTGTGTGGAGACACTGGTCTATACACATCTGATATATGTGGAAATTTTGTTCAAGCGGAAGTTTATCTTAGTTAAAGACGTTATTATATTTTGGGTGTGTAATAATTATGACCACAATCACAAGTTCCCAAGTGCCTGTATTTATTTATTTTCCACAGTGTGGAGAGAGTGACTGCAGACAGTTTATTCGTATCTGTAGCTTTACTCTTGGAGTAGAGTTTCTAAGCTTTGCTTATGGAGTAGAGTTTCTAAGCTTTACTTATGGAGTACAGTTTCTAAGCTTTACTTATGGAGTAGAGTTTCTAAGCTTTACTTATGGAGTACAGTTTCTAAGCTTTACTTATGGAGCAGAGTTTCTAAGCTTTACTTATGGAGCAGATGTCAAGATGCGTGGGGGGTTGGGACCCAAACGCAGAGGGCAAAAATACAAAAAACTCCAAATGATGAGAACAAAAGACTTTACTGAAAGAAGAGAACAAAAGGGAACACAAAGCCTCGCAGGGCGACCTTCAACAAACGCAGGAACAAAGAAAATGCAGAAAATCCAAAACACCAGGAAACCAGGACATGGGCAGGAACACATGGAGCAGGTACTTGGTAGGGGTGCACAAACAACCAGACATAACCACAAGGATCCAGCCCCTGAGTAAAGGAAGAGGGAAACTTAAATAGAACAGACACTGACGAGACACAGGAGGGCACCATGAACAATCAGGCCACAGAGAGGGAAGGGAAAACGAGACAACCAGCAAACACTAATTGGATAATGGAAAATAAACATACAATTAAACAGGACACAAAACCGAAGTGCCGCCATCTGGCGGCCCAACAAGGAAAATGCAGACAGGAACACAGGACCATGACAGCAGAGTTTCTAAGCTTTACTTATGGAGTAGAGTTTCTAAGCTTTACTTATGGAGTAGAGTTTCTAAGCTTTACTCATGGAGTAGAGTTTCTAAGCTTCCAACCAACCACTTTCCTCACTTTAAGAACATGCAAATTGCTTGCTCTTGCCTGTCAAGCCTAAATATTAAATATTTCTATACCCATTATGAAGGTAGTTTTTTCTTCACTGCTCCAAATATGCATAACTCTTCTGAAATTTAATGACATGAGTCTCCCTCTCTTTGCTCTCTGCCCACTGCCCGAGTATCTCATTTAGCAGCACCTGTGAATGTGACAGGAGCTGGGGTGAGAAGGGAAAGTGTGGAGTTTATTAAATCATCATGGGGAGCTGGGGTGAGAAGGGAAAGTGTGGAGTTTATTAAATCATCATGGGGAGCTGGGGTGAGAAGGGAAAGTGTGGAGTTTATTAAATCATCATGGGGAGCTGGGGTGAGAAGGGAAAGTGTGGAGTTTATTAAATCATCATGGGGAGCTGGGGTGAGAAGGGAAAGTGTGGAGTTTATTAAATCATCATGGGGAGCTGGGGTGAGGAGGGAAAGTGTGGAGTTTATTAAATCATCACGGGGAGCTGGGGTGAGAAGGGAAAGTGTGGAGTTTATTAAATCATCATGGGGAGCTGGGGTGAGAAGGGAAAGTGTGGAGTTTATTAAATCATCATCAGGAGCTGGGGTGAGAAGGGAAAGTGTGGAGTTTATTAAATCATCATCAGGAGCTGGGGTGAGAAGGAAAAGTGTGGAGTTTATTAAATCATCATGGGGAGCTGGGGTGAGAAGGGAAAGTGTGGAGTTTATTAAATCATCACGGGGAGCTGGGGTGAGAAGGGAAAGTGTGGAGTTTATTAAATCATCATGGGGAGCTGGGGTGAGAAGGGAAAGTGTGGAGTTTATTAAATCATCATCAGGAGCTGGGGTGAGAAGGGAAAGTGTGGAGTTTATTAAATCATCATCAAGCCGCGTTTCGGAAAGTCAGCCCTGCTACCCCTCTACAGCCATATCCTTTCATCTTGGGGTAATGAGCTCTGGCACTCGCATTGGCTAGCGGCTCCAGCTATATCAACGCTCTCTGTTTGCCTTTTGGAGCAAGGGCAAGTGGTTTGGGTGCGCTTGCATCACACCAATCAGAACATTTGCATTGCATTGACTGCTGATGAGGAAATCGAGATGCACTGTGTAGTTTTATGAATCACAAGTGTTGAAAGAGAGAAAAACATTTCTCTGATTTATGACAAATCTTGCCTCGACTGTTCGCTAATGTTACTCTGATCTTTGCTTTGAATAAATGAGCCTCATGAAACACTACTGTGGTGAATCGTCACAGTATAAGAACATGCAGTCAATACCTGTTATATCTGTACTCAAATTCATTGTGCCATCTGTTAATAAGTAAGGCCAGTGGAGGCTGAATGACGGGAACAGAGTTTGTCTTATTTAGGAACTACAATCTGCGTAGTTGAGTTTTCATTTCTGACCAATACAGACACCATGAGTTACATTTTTTTAGTTTTTCTAGACTTCAGGGGAGTAAACAAACCCTGAAAATGAAATTGGATAAATTAGTTAAATTCCCCTATTCTTTCATTTGTATGCTGACCTTTATAATTGTAATAATTGTTATATTATTTTAGCAAAATCTGTCTGAAATTAGAGCTTCTTGGAACACAGGTTTATTTGACCTGCATTAATAATTTAGCTGGAAGTATATTGTATGAATGGTCTTGGGTCAAAACTTGATTGACAGTATGATAATCACTTATGTCTTGTTAAGTCTTCTTTATGGATATATCTGATTAATTACCCGGCTACATACTAAATTTGACAAGTGAGGACTATTTGCAGTTTTTAGATATTGTCCAGGATTCAATCAATACCTGACCTTAACTTTAATAAATGATATAAAGCATGTTTTTTTTTTCTTCACTAGCCTAGCTTTATGAGTTCAATAATCACTAAAACTCGCCAAACTGAGTTGAAGAAATGTAATGCTTTCGCCAAATTTTCATTTAAAGTTGAACAATAGCATCGAAAAGCTATTCACGCCTTATGAATACTGCACAATTACAATGTCTTAACGACCATAAACAACCTCAGAACATTTATGTCAGTTGCCGCCTTTGCTGAACACCTCCATGAATTTGCACTTACCTGTTGCTTGTGTTATGTGTACATACATACACAATATCTATCTATTTAATTGTAAATAAATGGATATATATACACTCACCTGCCACTTTATTAGATACAACTGTCCAACTGCTCGTTAACGCTAATATCTAATCAGCCAATCACGTGGCAGCAACTCAATGCATTTAGGAATGTAGACATGGTCAAGACAATCTCCTGAAGTTCAAACCAAGCATCAGAATGGGGAAGAAAGGTGATTTCAGTGACTTTGAACGTGGCATGATTGTTGGTGCCAGACAGCCTGGTTTGAGTATTTCAGAAACTGCTGATCTACTGGCATTTTCACGCACAACCATCTCTAGGGTTTACAGAGAATGGTCCAAAAAAGAGAAAATATCCAGTGAGCGGCAGTTCTCTGGGCAAAAATGCCTTGTTGATGGCAGAGGTCGGAGGAGACTGGCCAGACTGTTTCGAGCTGATAGAAAGGCAACAGTAAATCAAATAACCACTCGTTACAACCAAGGTATGTAGAAGAGCATCTCTGAACTCACAACACGTCAAACCCTGAAGCAGATGGGCTGCAGCAGCAGAAGACCACACTGGGTGCCACTCCTGTCAGCTAAGAACAGAAAACTGAGGCTACAATTTGCACGGGCTCACCAAAATTGGACAATAGAAGATTGTAAAAATGTTGCCTGGTTTAATGAGTCTCGATTTTCACTGCGACATTCAGATTGTAGGGTCAGAATTTGGCATCAACAACATGAGAGCATGGATCCATCCTGCCTTGTATCAACAGTTCAGGCTGGTGGTGGTGGTGTAATGGTGTGGGGGATATTTTCTTGGCACACTTTGGGTCCCTTAGTACCAACTGAGCATTGTTTAAACGCAACAGCCTACCTGAGTATTATTGCTGACCATGACCATCCCTTTATGACCACAGTGTACCCATTTTCTAACGGCTACTTCCAGCAGAATAACGCGCAATGTCACAAAGCTCAAATCATCTCAAACTGGTTTCTTGAACATGACAATGAGTTCACTGTACTCAAATGGCCTCCACAGTAACCAGATCTCAATCCAATAGAGCACCTTTGGGATTTGGTGGAACGGGAGATTCACATCATGGATGTGCAGCCAACAAATCTGCAGCAACTGCGTGATGCTATCATGTCCATATGGACCAAAATTTCTGAGGAATGTTTCCAGCACCGTGTTGAATCTATGCAATGAAAAATTAAGGCAGTTCTGAAGGCAAAAGGGGGTCCAACCTGGTACTAGCAAGGTGTACCTAATAAAGTGGCCAGTGAGTGTATATATGTACTGTACTAAAAACATGCCTGTTTTTGTTTTTTTCCATTGTGAAAGTGAAATTGACCAAGAAGACAAGGTAAGGCTGTACAAGGTTTATGACATTGTCCTGGTAAAGCAATGCATTATGTGTGTATGTGTATGAAAACTTTTATAAGGCACTCATAGGATAGAAGCAAGGCGAGATTTGAAAGAGAATGGTCATTTCTGCAAGTTAAGTTTCCGCTGAGCCTTGAGTAGCACGCTCAAAAAGGACTCCCATCGTTCCTTTGGACAGATCTGTCTTGTTGTACCATAGATGCTTCATGTAGTTGTCTAAACAGCTCAATGAAGGAATGCATTTCTAAAAAGAAATCAGAGTTTACCTAATTTTGGCACTGATTGTGCAGGGTGGCATGATGTTCATGTGCTGGTGAAATAAGAACTCAGTTCTACTTCACATTTTTTGTTGTATAAGAAAAAAAATCACCAGGTTAAATGTTCCATTCAGAACTGGCCTGTGTTTTTATGTCATAACTCTGAAAACAGCCAATCATGTTTAACTTGTCATTGACATAAAACAGCCAATCATGTTTATCTTGTCATTGGCATAAAACAGCCAATCATGTTTAACTTGTCATTGGCATAAAACAGCCAATCATTTTTAACTTGTCATTGGCATAAAACAGCCAATCATGTTTAACTTGTCATTTACATAAAACAGCCAATCATGTTTAACTTGTCATTGGCATAAAACAGCCAATCATTTTTAACTTGTCATTGGCATAAAACAGCCAATCATTTTTAACTTGTCATTGGCATAAACCCGCTCTTGGCAGGCTCTTAAGAACAACGTAACACCTGCATTTTTCTTGACTTAGCTTCTATGACCACAGAGAGTAATGACAAATGAAGAAGCAAGTTACACTTCAATCATGAGTATCAAAGATGGCCATGTTACAATGTGCTGTGACAGGGCATTTTCAATCTTTCCAGCTACAAGTATAATCACTCTAAAATAGTAAGAGCTTGGATGTAAGCTGTAAATTCACTATAGCTCTAACTACATAGCTATGTATGCTATGTAGGTAGCCTATAGTTTGCGATTAGACATAGAAAGCTTACCATTCAGACTTGATTCTTAAATCAGTTTCTAGTTTTCCTCTGTGACTATAAAGATCTGACTCTGGCTTGAGCATGTACGGTACTCCAGTTGATTTACTGACACCATGTTTCTTTGTTCACTTTTCTGGAATGGGAATAGGGGTAGGAGATGGGAGGGTTGCTCATGTCATTCCTGGTTAGTTAAATAAAAAATTACAAGTTAGAAGTGTTTCTTGAATATAACAACATCCTAAGGGATAGCCAGCATGGTCTTTGCATGGTTTTCTGGTATTCTTTGAAGAGGCTACCAACTCTTTTGACTTTAAAAGGCTCATGATATTATATACTTAGATTTCTTAGATATAGACATAGATATACAAGCATTTGATAAGGTACCATTTGAGAGACTTATTTGCAAAATGAAGACAGTAGAAATTACAAGAGTTATTTCAGAGTGGATTTGTAACTGGCTATCGGGTAGAACACAAAGAGTAGTAGTAGGAGGGATAGTACCTGAGCAGGGAACTGTTGGAAGTGGAGTCACACTAGGGTTGGTGCTGGGACCACTGTTCTTCCTCATTTATATCAATGATTTTGACAGGCACTTAGTCAAATTTGTGGATGATACAAAACTGGAAGGCCCAGCTAATAGTTTGGAATCTATTAAAACAATCCAAGATTTAAACAAAATCCAGAAGTGGGTGGAAACCTGGTAAATGAAAGACACTGCAATAGTGGTAATGAGCACTATATTATAGAAAATCATTTATGATTTGACTTTATATTTTTGTAAATGTTGTCCTTGTGGGCTGTCACCTTCTTGTAGTAAAAGGATGCTTGTGTACCTCAGTGAAGCTATGAACAATATCAGCTGGAGGAAACTCCTGGCAGGTTTTCTGCACACTGGACAGTTGTAAGGTGAGAGCACAGCAGTGTAAAATCAACTGTTATTGACTATCATAGAGAACACTGCCTGCTCACATTCATGTGTGTCTATGTGTGTCTGCGTATGTGTGTGTGTGTGTCCATGTGTGGGTGTCTATGTGTGTGTGCGTGCATGCGTGCGTATGTGTGTGTGTGTGTATGTGCGTGTGTGTGCGCGTGTATGTGTCCGCGTGTGAGCACAAAAGGCTAGTTACTGTTGGTGGAAGGCATGAGTTCCCTTACTGTTCGACCTAGCATCTTGAAAACAATATCAGTAGTTGTCCCTCCTCAAAAAGAGCAAATTTTCCTCAAGGAACCAGAAGACCACCGTATTGTATATCTGCCATTTTGCGTTCTATGAAAACACTTAAAATGCTTCTCCTGCCACACAAATTACCTGATTTTGGCAAAATTAAGCATTTTAGGCAGCTTTAGGCAGCTATTACTTGTACACTACAGGGTTTCCTCCAGAAAAGTTGTCAGGCCTGGTGGCAAGTATCCTTTGACAGAGCCTGGCGGCCTGGCGCGGTCTGGCGGCCAAGTGTCTTTTTTGATGGGGGCCCGGCGCGGGCCAGCGACAGACTGATGGCAGCATTAAGGTAGGGCCCTATAGACAGACTGATGGCAGCATTAAGGTAGGGCCCTATAGACAGACTGATGGCAGCATTAAGGTAGGGCCCTATAGACATACTGTGGCAGCATTAAGGTAGGGCCCTATAGACAGACTGATGGCAGCATTAAGGTAGGGCCCTATAGACAGACTGATGGCAGCATTAAGGTAGGGCCCTATAGACAGACTGATGGCAGCATTAAGGTAGGGCCCTATAGACAGACTGATGGCAGCATTAAGGTAGGGCCCTATAGACAGACTGATGGCAGCATTAAGGTAGTGCCCTATAGTTTCTGTGATAACAGAATCACGGGCGGAATGGCGGAATTGAGAATTTAATAAAGCTATAACACAGATTCCATAGGGCCCTACATTAAGTCAATGCTAAAAGCTGACCGGAGATTTGAAAATATGACTACGTAATGGGAATGTTGTTATAAATAAGTCATTTATTCAACACAAATTTTAAAAAATAAACAACTATTTACAGCATAGTAGTCTTACAAAAAATCTGACAACAATGTACAGTCTTGGAATGCTGTGTTTTCAACAACAACAAAATAAATTAAATTAAAATAAATGATATCCACAAAAAAGTTGTATTCAAGACCTGATTGGCTACTGAATCTTACAACAAGCCTTGGAATGCTGGGCACATTTTAATAGGGATGGGAATCGAGAACCGGTTCCAAGTTGTCCTATTCATTGGAATCGTATGCCTCCGAGCTTATCGATTCCAGTGACCGAAGCCAGCATGTTTTTACGACAACTGCAAAACAATGACGTAACGCCATGGGGGAGGCACGCATGCAGGCAGCCTCTCTCAGGTGTTTGTTTTGGGCAGCTTTCACAACAAATTTGATCCGGGCTGCCAGCCTTGATACTGTTGCGATAAAGATTCTAGGACAACTCAGCAATTTCTCTGGATTAACAGGTCATTTTCTAGCCTGAAATGCGATCGTATTACTAAATGGCTACACATGTCATATAACGTGCAAGTAGTTGGCTATCTCCCTGGATATGAAGTAAATGTTTTTACCAATAAATAATAATAAATGCAATTTTATCCATGGAAATAGCTATACAAAAAGGCAAAATAAATGTTGTGGTTGTGATTGCCATCGTAGATGTCAGAAGGAAATGTCACTGACCAAAAAAAAAAAAAGTTTGCTCTCTTTGCAGTGGTTTGGGCTGGAAAAGAGCTGTAAGAGCGGGATATGCACAACACTGCCTACTGATTCGCTACTGAATCTTACAACAATGCACTGCCTTGGAATGCTGTGCACATTTAAACAACAAAAAAAACTATCTATGTATCTGTGTTACTGACTGTTTGTCTAGCTAGCTAAGTTAGCTAAATGACCACGTTGTTGTGCACATCAATGTCATCAAGCTAACGTTATTAATAAACAAGTGAAGTTGTTATTTCGATAGCGATTAATAAGTCATGTAATGTTACAATACATCGAACATTACAAGTTGAACGTTACCTACACACTGCTTAAGTTAATATAAAAAGAATGTACTCACTGACGAGATGAAGGGATAACGCAGTTTGTAACAAGGTTAGTTAGCCTACTAAATAAGAAATGGTGGCTTGCTAGGTAACGTTAGCTTGTGATAGTTGGAAGCGTTGGAAGTGTTGAACGTCACTACACACATTGAGGGTAAAGAACACAGATCTCAGACCTGCTGTTTTCCTATAGTGAGTTCACGTTTTAACCAACAGATATCGCTGGGGAGCTTTCCAGCCACCCCACTGTAACTGTAGTTTAAAAAACATATTAAAAATACATTAAAAAAAATAATAAATTCCCCGATGCTTAGGCCCGGCGGAGGGTCAACTTAGGCCCGGCAGGCCGCCGGGCTTGCAATACACTGGCGGAAACCCTGCACTAGTTATGGCAAAATATGGGGGAAAGACAAGCCAATTAATCTGCTTCTCCCAAAAATGTTAATAATTCCAAAACCATTTGGCATAAAGTTATGAAACTTTGTTTGTATATTGACATTTAGATCAACACTGCATTATTATTATTAAATTGAGCCTCCTCCATTGTCTGTCAGATCAATAACATTTTCTTTTTATGGAAAATAAAAGGAAAAAACACATTCTCCTATTACCTGTAGTCCAAAGAGGTTTTTTGCTTGCTGCATCACAGCAATGAGGAACTGCCTGGATGTGTCATAAGCAGTGATGTATCAGTGTAGGAATGTACCTAAGACATAAGATGGCGCCAGTGTGACGGCAGCCTGTTGCAGCAGCTCTGCACTTAACTCTGCTTTATCTGCTGCTGTAACACCCACATTTCCCCACCTGGGGATTAACAAAGTCTATTTTATCTTATCTTATCTCATCTTATCTTATCTTACCTTACACAAATAATACCAGAGAAATACAGTGCACTGTCTGTTCCTCTGCAGGTACTTGTAAAGAGTAAAGTTAAGTTGATTTCAGCATATGCATTATATTGTAACATTACATAATATCATATAATGCCGTAGGTCTAAGCAGCACCACCTTGGTAGGTCATAGTCAAATGAAGGCCAATTTGCCTGATGTGATTTCTTTAAAATAGCAATGGAGGTTCCAAATGTTTCCTTGAGTGAAATCATGTTCTGTTTGGCTCAAGGATTGAATTGACAAGCACATGATCCAGATAAAACAGGCCTTCAGCTTTCATCCAACTTGTTTTTGACTATTTAAACACAGTGACCATGACCCCTGGCACATGTGGTCTCTACCCCCCTTCTATGCCCACTGCCCCTGGCACATGTGGTCTCTACCCCCCTTCACTGCCCCTGGCACATGCGGTCTCTACCCCCCTTCACTGCCCCTGGCACATGCGGTCTCTACCCCTCTTCACTGCCCACTGCCCCTGGCACATGCGGTCTCTACCCCTCTTCACTGCCCACTGCCCCTGGCACATGTGGTCTCTACCCCCCTTCACTGCCCCTGGCACATGTGGTCTCTGCCCCCCTTCTATGCCCTCTGCCCCTGGCATATGTGGTCTCTACCCCCCTTCACTGCCCTTGGCACATTTGGTCTCTACCCCCCTTCTCTGCCCACTGCCCCTGGCACATGTGGTCTCTACCCCTCTTGTGTGCATTTTTCCCCAACTCCCTCAAACCCTGATGGCAAAGGACAGCAAACAGCCGGGAGGGTAAAACAATGAGAGGAGACCATGAAAGCATCTCTGCATCATGCATTCACATTTATTTTTTTCTGTTCTGATTTTTGTTCTTCCATTGTGAGGCATGTGGCATCAGCATCTTCAGCCACAAGCCAGCCCCCTTCCTGTAGCTATCCATATTTCCCACATATGTCCATGGCTGACTCCCAGCCTTCATCACTGAAATACCCATTCTGCCTGTGCACATATCTGGACCCTAACCTGGGTCTGTGGGCATGTCAGGTTTGCTAATGGACCATCTGCAAAATGAAATAAATAAAAGCCCTGTGCAGCATACGGATGGGACTACAGGAGCTGAGCTGGACAGGTGCTCTGGAGGGTGGGGATTATGGACAGGTGCTCTGGAGGGTGGGATTATGGACAGGTGCTCTGGAGGGTGGGGATTATGGACAGGTGCTCTGGAGGGTGGGGATTATGGACAGGTGCTCTGGAGGGTGGGGATTATGGACAGGTGCTCTGGAGGGTGGGGATTATGGACAGGTGCTCTGGAGGGTGGGGATTATGGACAGGTGCTCTGGAGGGTGGGGATTATGGACAGGTGCTCTGGAGGGTGGGGATTATGGACAGGTGCTCTGGAGGGTGGGGATTATGAACAGGTGCTCTGAAGGGTGGGATTATGGACAGGTGCTCTGGAGGGTGGGGATTATGGACAGGTGCTCTGGAGGGTGGGGATTATGGACAGGTGCTCTGGAGGGTGGGGATTATGGACAGGTGCTCTGGAGGGTGGGGATTATGGACAGGTGCTCTGGAGGGTGGGGATTATGGACAGGTGCTCTGGAGGGTGGGGATTATGGACAGGTGCTCTGGAGGGTGGGGATTATGGACAGGTGCTCTGGAGGGTGGGGATTATGGACAGGTGCTCTGGAGGGTGGGGATTATGGACAGGTGCTCTGGAGGGTGGGGATTATGGACAGGTGCTCTGGAGGGTGGGGATTATGGACAGGTGCTCTGGAGGGTGGGGATTATGGACAGGTGCTCTGGAGGGTGGGGATTAAGTTTGGCGACCTGCACTATGGTCTGAGCGTTCACATCTCCCTCTGGAGGTCCATCTGCGTGAACTGTGCAGGATGGTGCGCGGGTGGAGCCACTGGTTTTAATGGTGCCGCTCAAATCAAAGGCACACCCCCCACCGCACGTGCCCCAGTTTAACGGCCCACTCCACTGCACTTTCTCATTGCTGCTCTCTGTCAGCAATTCCAGAGGAAATGCAGGGTCCTTTGAGAGCATGAATTGTATTATATGCTTTATTGCCAGTCCCAGTAGTGCTGTATCATAATATGATGATATTTCATCTCTAGTCACAGACCTATGGGCTGGTCAGTTTTATGTTCTCCATCTCAGGAGGAAAATTGGGCTTGGGCAGCCGGAGGCTGGAGTGAAGACATATTGATAAAATATATATGTGGATTTATAAAACATAGATTTTCACATCAATATGTATGAAATTTATTTCATACATATTGATGAACTATAAATGAAAGAAAAACTGTTTTAAAACTCCACATACATATTTAGAATAACTTTAGATCAGAGAGGGTTTTAAAAAATGATTTATTCACATTTGTGTTGTGACACATTATATTTAAAAAAATTGTAATGAGTATTTAATGTCTTTTGGACATTCAGCCTGAAGTATATTTACAGTTTATAGTTTTTTCCTGGTTGTCCAAAATATCATTGTATTTTGTACAATGAGTATGTACTGTACCCTTCACACAATGCACAATTCAGGTTTTTCTATTCAGGAGAAAATGTTGATTCCTTTAACTGCCAAATATTATATTGATTTATAAAGGTATTTTTGTTTTTATATTATGCACTGAGCTTGAAAACAGATGAAAATTTGTATTGAGTAACATGAACGGTCTTTGGAGTCCGGTGTCAAATAAAAGTAAATATCACATCACATAGGGTAGCATTTCTGTTCCAATATTTCAATTCCCAGTGAATTAACCTCTTAAACCCCACTGAAAAATATTTGTAAGACTCCCCCCCGGTGTTAAATAAACCCAATTATTTCCAAAATTTTATGCAGTACAGACATGCTTTGAAAGCTTGAAATAAAGAGGACATTTGTACCAAAATGACCAAAATTCCCTGATCCTACGGGAGGCTCACTCCATACAGGACATTTTTTCTGAAAAACCAAAAATAATTTTGTAGTGATAATATGTACTTCGGATACTGGACAAAACAAAATCTTTTTCCAGTCTTGCCCCAGGATGTATACAAAATCATGAAAAAAGTTTTAAGTGGACTGAACAAAATAATTGTCATGTGTTTTCCCAAAAGCAGGCCCAAATCTCCCGAAACCTCTCCAAATGCACCAAACGTCTCCAAATTGGTATATTGTGTATATCTTTTTTCCCAGCCATATTCCACTTGCAGATGCTAATCTTATAGAGGGTGGTACCCTCTGGAACCCCACAAAACAAGTATTCTTAATTTGCCCATTTTCTCCTTTTGACCAAGCCCTGTGTTTCAGTCAAATGCTGCCCTTTTGGAGAGCTTCTATGTACAGAATGTATTCATAATGGTTAGTTATCACACAAACTAAATTCACTTGAAAACAATCAAACCACGTGGTTTTACCCTGCTCAGGCTGCTGCCAGACTGCTGTAAATCAGGCTTGGCAGCAGTAAACCTCCTGATCACAACAGAGTGAGAGCTCACAAAGAGGAAAATGACAAAATTATAAAATCGAATCATCAACGATTTACGATAATACTGCAGTGTCGTTTATGCAGAGCATTAGCCGATAAACAAAGCTCCAAAAGTGTGCGCTAGGCTTCCACTCATGTTCTATGCAAAAACACAAAGTGAAAGTAAGTCAGTACGCAGTAGAAGAGCGAAGCCATACTTTCAGCTAGAAGGAAGCAGTCAGCTATTTTCCAAAGCTGTGTAAATGAGCTTGAAGAACTTGACACAGTATGCTTACTGTAATGTATACAGGGTTTTCAAGCAGGGGCAAAAATCACAATGGGTACATTTTATAGAGGGCAGTAGTTGTTTGCATTAGGTAATTTACTCAGCACTGGAATGTCTAATTGAGATCATTTTTCAGCTGTTTGTAAGGTAAAGAATGTCCTTTAAAAAAAAAAAAAAAACTGCACTTTTCGCTTTTGACATTATTTTTATGTACATAGAAAAATTCTTTCATTTCAATGGAAATACTGCATAATGAATAATTACTTTTGCTAGCCTGTATACAAAGAGCAGATTGTTTGCTTGGGATTTTAGCTATATCAGTCACTGTAGTATTAGCAGTTGTTTGACTTATTGTGGACAGTTATTGGATTATATAGTACCATAATCATCAACCCGGGGTGTCAATTTCAGTCCTCCTTTGGGGAGACATGTCTACTTTTACTAAGCTAAGATTAAGCATCTTTAGTCTTTCCTTATAGCTTTATCTTTCATATCTTTCATACCTGGTTGCCCTTCTTGTAACTTTTTCCAAAGCTTCTGCATTACATTACATTACAGGCATTTAGCAGATGCTCTTATCCAGAGTGACTTACACAACTTTTTACACAGCATTTACATATATCCATTTATACAGCTGGATATACACCAAAGCAATGCAGGTTAAATAACTTGCTCAAGGGTACAACAGCAGTGTCCTACAGGGAATCAAACCTGTAAATGAGGAAGAGCAGTAGTCATCATGTAAATGAGGAAGAGCAGTAGTCCCAGCACCGATCCTTGTGGGACTCCACTTCCCACAGTTCCCTGCTCAGATAATATCCCTCCTACTATTACTCTTTGTGTTCTACCCTGTAGCCAGTTCACTCTGAAACACTTCCTGTAATTCCTAATGTCTTCATTTTACTAACAAGTGGGTTGTGTGTTACCTTATCAAATGCTTTTTGGAAATCTAAGCATATAATATCTTATGCCTTGTTACAGTCGAAAAACTTGGAGGATAAAGTGTACAGAATAGCGCAACTGCCTCACAAGACCCTCTACCAAGTCTACATACCTGAGTCTCTAGCCTGTAACTCCTGGAACCTGAAACAGAGGATGACCACAGCATACCATCCACAAACCAATCTCACAGAGAGAATAAACAGGATACTCAAAACCATGATCGCTTCATATGTTGGGGAAAATCACAAACACAGCAACAAACATCTACCAGAGTCTCGTTTCGCTCTCTACTCAGCAGTCCATGAGTCCACTGGCAGAACTGAATCTGGCCAGACCTCTCCGAGGGTCCCTTGATGTTCTGCAGCTACCCAGAGAATCCCCACCAGACACAACTGCATATTCTAAGGTTGCTGAGCTCAGTGAATTCAAGGCATTTGTACAAGACAGTCTGAAAAAAAGGCAGGATAAGACAAAAAAGGAATTATGACAAAAAACACAAAGACTTATAGCTAAAGGAAAGGGCCAGAGTATGGCTGCGCTCTCATCCCCTCTCCAAAGCAGAAAAGTCTTTTGCTGCCATACTTGCACCAAAATGGCTGGGCCCCTATCGAATAGTGGCCCAGGTTGGACCTGTCAATTATGATGTGGTGCTGGAGGACACAGGAGAAGACGGGAAAAGTGTTCACGTCTCCCGTCTAAAGCCCTGCTACCCCACCGCAGAGGAGGTAGAAGAAAGGGAGCGACGACACCTCCTGGAAATATTTGCTGAGGAAGGTGATGAGGAGTTTCTAGGCTTTCCATCCTCTACACAAAATCTGACTGACAACCCCAGTGTCCAACAAAGGGAGGAGAAAGTCCAACCGCAGTGAATCCTGGATATATTTCCGGAAGAGCGTGAGGAGGAGGACTTCCCAGGATTTTGATGAGAGAGCAGTGTAAAATGAACGCCTTCTCATGGTCGGCTTTTTCCTAGGGGGGAGGAATGTGAGGGCTCAGCCCGTCATGCCGCACATACACACCCACTTCTCCACAATCCATTCACAAAACCACAAGTTCAGTTTTTCACAATGACCCACCCCTCTACAACTTTTAAAGACCCTCCTTACCAAAAATGGCGCCGGCTAGTAGGGAGTTGGTCAGTCCGCCCGAGAGTCGCGACTGCGTTCTAATTCCAACCTGCATTGTAAACGTTAGCTACCTGTCGCCCTTTGTGCTCTTCTTCCTTCGGAAATCTTATGGAGGGAAGGTTTCGCCGTATACGGGGCTCGGATCGCCTCCTACTGTGGATCACCAGAGTGACTGACAGTCCCTGGTCGAGAGCGGAGACAGGACAGGCGGGCAGAAAACCCCGGCAGACTACTCCTTACTTTGACATGTGTATGAGCCAGATTTGAGCTTAAACTTGTTTTCCTTGAGAGACTCTTATTTTGTTGCTTTAGATTCATTGACCTTTGGCTTGAGACTTTTATTTTGACATTTGCCACAGGTCACCTGATCAGTTAAGATGGCGTCTTCCCTGCGCCCCGGGAGAGTCTCATAGTTTAGATAATGGAAGACGCTGGGTGACCAATAGTTTTTTTTACTGCTTCTACGCTTCTATTAGCTCAGTTTAATTTGCCATTTCGAAAGCTTTATACTTTTGGAAACTCTCACTATTGAAAGCCCTTTTTTGTTTACCTTGGAATTTTTAACTCTTCAAACAATTTTGATTTAAAACACTGTGTATCGCCTGCCTACGTACCTGCCTACCTTTTTGCTTGCCTGCCGCCTACCTACCTGCCTGCCATCTGCCTGCTTGCCTCTCTCCAACTATCATTGAACACAGGTATGATTCACAGCTGAATACAGTGCATATGTCAAGAAACAGCATCTAAAAAATAGTAGAAAATTCTTTGATCTTTTGACCACTACATTAAGTAAAAAACTTGGTCTTTTGGAGTGCTTATGAAACCACTCTGGATTGGAACTGGAATTGTTTGTTTAAACGACTCTGGATTGGAACTGGAATTGTTTGTTTAAACAACTCTGGATTGGAACTGGAATTGTTTGTTTAAACAACTCTGGATTGGAACTGGAATTGTTTGTTTAAACGACTCTGGATTGGAACTGGAATTGTTTGTTTAAATGAAACTGGAGCTTGGATTTGAATTTGAATTGTTTGAACCATGTGCTTGACCTGTGCTGCAACCTGCCTTTAACTACCTTGCTGCATTTGGATTTGTTGAATATCTGCTGAATTGTCAGCAAACACTTTATTTGAATTCACTATTGGAGTGAATTTTCTGTGTTGCTCTGTATTTATTCAACTTGAAAGCATTGCTTGCACTGGTGGAAATTGATTGTAGGCCTATATGTTTCAACTAAAATTGTGACAAACATGTCTCAAACAATGAAAAGTGCTGATTCTCCCACTGAGGCTGTCAATACAGCCACCATGATGGAGGAGAAATTGAGTGAACTCATTGCAACCCGCAGAGGGAAATTTGGTGTTTGCACACAAAGACAAAATAATTTAAAAGAACTTATGGACAAAGGTGTTGCTGCATTGAATGAATTTGATAAAGCTCATGTGTCTGTGCAACAAATGTTAAGTGATGAGGAAATAGAAAATGATAATATTGGTATGAGCCAAAAAGGATTACTTATTTGTCATTTTTGAAAGAAGTGGAAATATGGAAAACCAATCAAGCTGATCCACAAGCAATGATTACACCCTTTGACAGTGTTTTAAATGTATCAAAGACTAGACTGCTAGACTGAGAAAGAAGCATGCTTTGGAAATGCAGAGAGTGGAACTGCAAAACGCAATAGAACAGAGTGAGCTGGAAAATTATATAGCTGCTGCAAATGCCAAAATTCAGGTTCTTGAGAGTTATGAGAGAACTTGTGAGCTCTCAAATCAAATCAGTGTCTCACTCAAAACCACCTGAAGATGGCTTGAATGCTTACCTGTAAGCGGAGGGTAGAGACCTAAAGGTAACTACTCTGGATCCAGAAACCTCAGTTGAATATGCAAGTATACATGTAGTTCCAAAAACGATTGTGGTCCAAAGACAAAGACAATTGGATCCTATTCAAACAACAGTAACACAGCAAACCTCTCGCCACGCAGCAGCAGCTACTTCCACCCCAACAGCACAATCGTAATTTCACAAATGCAAATAATAACTTGAATGACATTGCAGATCTCATTGTTCAACAGCAAAAGCTGTCTCTACTTCCCAGCAGGGGCATTCCCGTGTTTGATAGGGAGCCTCTGAACTTTAGACCTTTCATGCAGGCATTTATACATGGAATTGAAAGCAAGACCAGCAGTAGCCAGGACACTTCTGGCCAATCAAAGCTTTTGGTCAGGATTTGTATACATATGGAGGCACACAAGGGATATACAGGGGCAAAAAGGCTGCTAGAGTATCATTTTGGTGATAAAATAAAGCTCACTAATGCATACATGGCGAAGGCCTTAAACTGGAGCGACATTAAAGCTGAAGATGGAAAGGCATTATCCAGTTATGCACTCTGTCTTCGAGGATGCTCCAATCTGTCACAGAACCTGGAGTACATGGAAGAGCTCAACCTGCCCTCTAACCTAAGGCTTCTTGCTTCAAGGCTCCCTCACAAGTTACGTGAGAGGTGCAGGTCTGTAGCATTTGACATTCTGGAGCAAAGGAAAACAAGGGCTACCTTCTGTGATTTTGTTAACTTCATGGAGAGGCAGGCTAGAATTATGCAAGATCCGCTCTTTGCTAACATACGGCACATCAACCGTTCTCAAGTAAGTCTGTACCAGACTCCAAGCTTGCATTAAAGTTGAAGAACAAGGGCAGTAGCTTTGCCATGACAGTGGCAGCTGCACCTGGAAAGACTGTTGAGCTTCCTAAAATGGAGAACTTAAGGAAGCAAGTCCCGAATGACAAATCAATTGTTGCCAAATTCTGTCCCATTTGCAATGGTACACATGTCATAGAATCATGTTGAAGAGTTGTTGTCCAAGTCTCATAACGAGCGTGTAGAATTACTGAAGACAAAGGGCTTTACTTTGGATGCTTGGTAAAAGGGCATATAATTAAGGATTGTAAAAAGTGCCTTACATGTTCAGTATGTTCAAGAAGACATTCAAGCATTCTGCACATTCAGAAGACTGATGGTGAACTCCCGAAGGAGGTACAGAGAAGAAACGGGTCTGAAAAGGCTGTGAGCAGTGGACTGGTTTTGCTGGAAAAGAAAGACCTTGGATCCAGTGATGATCATTGCACACTGGCAATCTTACCTGTACAAGTGAAGCTAAGTAACTCAAACCACACTGTCCAAACTTGCGCATTCCTTGATCCGGGTAGATCTGCTACATTTTGCACGGAACAGCTCAGAAGACGGTTGAATGCGAAGGGGAGACATCACAGGATCCTTCTGCGCAGTATGGGCCAGGAGAAATCCATCAACAGCCTGGTCGTCAGAGGTTTGGATGTGAGCAGCCTGGAAGGGAAAGAGTTCTTTGGGCTACCGGATGTTTACACCCAGGAAGAAATCCCAGTCAGCAAAGATCATATCCCAGAACAAAAGGATGTGGAGAAATGATCGTATTTGAAAGAAGTATGCTTACCGAACATTGATGCTGACATTGACCTGCTAATTGGAATAAACGTGCCCAAGCTGATGGAACCTTAGGGGATAATACATGGCAAAGGCAATGGGCCTTTCGCTATCAGGACACTGCTTGGATGGGTCGTGAATGGTCTCCTCCATGGTGAGCACACTTGTCTCAACAAGCAAGGTAAGCCATATGTTTATGTGCACCGGATTTCTATTGAAAATGTGAATGAGCTTCTGGTCCGACAATTTAATCATCATGCCCCTGAGAACACCTATGATAAGACTGAGATGTCTCAGGAAGATCTTAGGTTCATGCAGATAATGGACAGCTCTGCTGAGTTGAAGGATGCATGGGTGTGTCTAAAGGGGGTGGCACCCCCTTTCGAAATATGATTGCGCCCCCCTGGTGCCCCCCCAATGCCATTGGGCTAGAGTACTGTCAATCTGACAATGCCCAACGGCATTGGATCAGAGCACTGTCAATCGCTGCCTAATTCGCTGCCAGTCGCTTGTGCAGTGCCATTGTAGGAGCCAATATAGCAGTATTTGTTTATATTTAACCCCTTAGCACACAAGCCAAATCTTGCCAATCCTTACCCATTTAGGGGGTACCCTATTTAAAGCTTTATAACTCCAGATGTGAACACCACAGAGGCTTGAAAATGGCTTAAATGAAGCAAGACGTGCACAATTTACAATACAATACAGATTAGTTTATATTTATAATTTTGGAAGAAATAAGTGCCACAAATGCAATTGTCTAGACAAAAAATCTAAAATGAATCTGCACTTTTTTAGTTTGCAATGAAATACTCAGAGATTGCGCATATACTATACATGTGCTGGATCAAAAACTTATTGACCATAATTTCATAAAATCTAAGGGTGGATATGTAGAACTACTATAAATGTATGAAGCAAAAACTAAGTAGTGTACCCAGCGTCTCCAAATTTATCCAAAATGTCTAAATTATGCATTGCTGTAAATCACAACATATTCACATATTTCACTACAAATCAACTGTTTTGACTCAAGAAACTCACTGTTGCATCATTTTCAAGTGGGATTTACAAGCTTCCTGTCAGTACAGTGGTCTAAAATAACTAGGGGTCCAGAAACATATCCAAAATCTCTCCAAAAGGGGATATAATGATTTTTGTCCATTGTAAAGCATATAATAGCTCGGTTGCGGTTGTCTGGCAGTCGGAGGGTTGCCGGTTCAATCCCCGCCCTGGGCGTGTCGAAGTGTCCCTGAGCAAGACACCTAACTCCTAACTGCTCTGGCGAATGAGAGGCATCAATTGTAAAGTGCTTTGGATAAAAGCACTATATAAATGCAGTCCATTTACCATAAATGAGTCCCATCTGAAGGTTTAAGATGAAACATTGATATCGGATTTTAAAAATGCTAAAATATTGTCACACAATGCTGTACAGTACCTAAATGTGTAATAATTAACACTTGTATGTATTTCTATACTCTGTACTCTCGTATGTTTTCTTGTATGGGGATAGGAGAACATGAAAACAATTTTCAACCATCCACGACGTTTTGGCAGTGTTCAAACACTCTCCTCATCACTGTTGCGTGCATCACAAAAATTACTAGACTTCCAACGAACGCTTACATTAGTGTGAAATATCCTCATTATAAAATACCACTAACCTATTGAAAGACTCAATTTCAAAAATAACGTATATAACCGAAATATTTGAGCAGTAATACTTACATAGCAATGATGAAATCTCATCTGTCTCATCAGTAGATAAAGACAGAGACAGTAAATCAATGATATAGTTCTATCCGCTTCTGTCTTACACCAGAAAACGATGTCTGCTAGGTCTATCAGCAAACATATGGGTTAGCTATGCCCAGAAGTCCTCAATAATAATAGTATTTTCCAAGAAATTTGTTGACCACGTTTCGTTAGGCGCAGCGTCTTTTAATGCTACCCCAGAGTGAATGCGATGATAAAAACATTTTCGGTTACACTGACCTATAAAACGCTATCCCAAAAGCAAAATTACACATTATACATCGTTAGAAAGCTTATACTCTCACCTACTGAATAAATGAATTGTCAATCAACCCAGACTGTACTATAAAGGGCGACAACGCCGTGAACAACATGTGTGGTATTACGCACAGCTATTTTGGAAGGTACCCAGGCATCACACATGTGCATGTATTTCCCAAACGGATGGTCCAAGACAATATATGACCACTCAGTCTCCAAAGGGACATCTCTACGCGTAAAACCAACGGTAAGGTTGTATATTTATTCAATATTAGTCCCAGATATTGACTGTAGAATGACATGGTATCATTTTTAAAAACGTTTTCTCGTTTATTTTGTTATTCAGTGAGCAGCGTTTTTATTGCTGTATTGACATATCTTAGAGCTATTGTCGGGTTTATCTTGTTGCTATGACGAAATATGATTTTTTTAGTGGTGAAAGAATATTTTTATGAATGCAAGATGGACAGTATTGTCCGTTATGTCATGGATGGGGGGTGTAGTTGTAGATGAGACTGCAGTGAGGTGGTGCGTGTTAAATGAACGACCAGACCGACAATGGTGGCGCTGCCAAACTCCGTATTCGGCATAGTTGTAGCGTATCGTCTACTAATGAAACTAAAACAACGCGTTTCTGTTTTTACTCATACTTAGGTTGCAGTAGCACCGAATGTCTGAGTTCAGTAATCTTGGCACGCCGGCGTGGCCAACACTAGGGGCTTTGCGCTGAGGTTAAAGAATAATTATTATTATTTAATGACTTCCCATATTTTTTGGTTATAGTTCAGATTCACTGATTATGAATGACAGCTTGGTCACTGATTGGCAAATCGGCCACACCCATAGTAATTTGGGGTGTGGTATAATTAACAAAGGGAAGTTGGAAACATGCGAGGATGAGGGAGTCCTAGCTATAGTTGAGACCAAACAGTTTTTTAAGAATCATCTTCTATACATCTATCTCTATTTTCTCTCTTTCACACACACACACACATCCATTTTAATCTGACATTGTTTATTGCATTGGCCTACAACATTTTGGTAGGATATTTTTGAGTTTGTTTATTATTTTCAAAAAATGAACACATGGATCTACAACAAAGCTGTGTTAAAACAACTCTTCTATTGCTGAGGCAGTGGCTGTAATTTTGAAATGGAATAGCCACTATAGCCACTTTTTGTGTAATACCACTTATATTAGTGCACAGGGCACTGCACAGGAGCCTGAAAATCGTGCCCAATGTTTTCTAAGCCAATTTTAAACGCTGCATTTATTTCTGATGGGGGGGGCACATCGGAAATCAGTAAATTCTGACTGGTTCTTGGTCCCCCCTGTGCCACCTCATTTTAAAAATCCTGGAATCGCATGTTGCTTACAATAAATACGCTATTTTTGTGAAATTACATATTTACACCTGTGATTACTCTTTTTTGGCTGTGTACGATTATTTACTTTAAAATCAGGTCATTTTAAACCTCCGGTACGATAGTTTAATATTTCTCACCTGGCAACGCTGCTGTCGTGGTTGATTCATTAGTCTACTTGTTCGACGGGCAGCAGGGGCG
Organism: Anguilla anguilla; assembly: GCF_013347855.1. NCBI lineage: Eukaryota > Metazoa > Chordata > Actinopteri > Anguilliformes > Anguillidae > Anguilla > Anguilla anguilla. The sequence continues at coordinate 234,192 of NC_049212.1, read as the reverse complement.
AAGCCGAGTGTCTCTTAACCAGCCCCGACGTAGCCTACATTATTTTCCAATAACAGGACAGCCCGGAGGGGTTTATTCCACTTATACAACGGGTTACCAACAATGACTATATATGGTTACTTTAATATTTATTGATTTTTATATATTTAATCAGCTGGAAGTGAAATATTCTTCCACGGGCGTTTGGGCATATTATTTTACGATTGTGAACTCTGGTTCGTAGTTCTATTTGGACCTATTTGCACAAACCCACAGCCACACTGACCTCCTTTGAGATGCTGGAGGATTCCGATGTACTACAACTCATCACCTCTCATCGTGCAACCACCTGTCCACTTGACCCCATCCCATCTACAGTTCTCCAATCCATTTCCAGCGAGATCCTTCCCTATCTGTCCTCTATTGTTAATTCCTCTCTTTCCTCTGGTCATGTTCCCCCTGATCTTAAGATGGCTAGTGTTACCCCACTTTTCAAAAAAACCCACCTCAGACCCCTCCGATGTAATGAATTATCGACCCGTATCGCTTCTACCCTTTCTGTCCAAAACCCTTGAACAAGCAGTTCTTAAACAACTAACCTTTTTTCTCCATCAGAACAACCTGCTAGACCCTCACCAGTCTGGCTTCCGATCCGGGCACTGAACAGAGACTGCGCTCCTGGCTGTGACGGAGGCACTTGCCACTGCAAGAGCCTCATGCCTCTCCTCAGTCCTGATCCTTCTTGACCTATCTGCAGCTTTCGACACAGTCAACCACAAAATACTCCTCTCCACCTTGGCTGAGATGGGCATTGCTGGGACTGCCCTGCCTTGGTTCGCTTCCTATCTTGCAGATAGGTCCTACCAGGTCACCTGGATGGGGTCTGCCTCTGCTTCTCATCCCCTTGTTACGGGAGTACCGCAGGGATCTGTACTGGGTCCTCTGTTGTTCTCCATATACACTTCTTGGTTCAGCTATTAATTCACATGGCTTCTCCGATCATTGTTATGCAGATGACACGCAACTCTTCTTTTCGTTCCCCCCCTCGGCCTCACAGGTCGATGATAAGATATCTTCCTGCCTGGCTGACATCTCCACCTGGATGACCAGCCACCACCTGAAGCTCAACCTCATCAAAACTGAGCTGCTCTTCTTCCCATACAAGACCTCCTTACTACATGAGCTCTCAATCATGGTTGATGGCACCACAGTGACTGCCTCTCACTCTGCTAAGAGCCTGGTGGTCCTGGATGACCAACTGGACCTCAAGGAGCACATCAAGGCAACATCACAGTCGTGTAGATTCCTTCTGTACAACATCAGAAGGATTCGATCATACCTGACTACGCACTCTACCCAGCTGCTATTCCAGGCTACGGTGACCTTCCGCCTTGATTACTGCAACTCTCTCCTTGCAAGCCTGCCAGCTTGTGCCATACAGCCACTACAGATGATTCAGAATGCCACTGCCCGACTCATCTACAACCTTCCCAAATTCTCCCACGTCATTCCTCTGCTGCAATCACTCCACTACCGGCTACCAGTCACTGCCAGGATCCGGTTCAAAGCCCGGTTAATATTGAACCTGTGTTTTGTAGTTATCCATGACCATGAAATTGACTTTTTGTACGTCGCTTTGGATAAAAGCATCTGCCAAATAAATGTAATGTAATGTAAAAGCAATTGCCTTTTCCAGTACTATGATTATGTTTTAAACTGTAAAAAATGAATTATGTTTAAATTAAGAATAAGGATAATAAGAATAATCAGCTTCCATGGATTTTTTGTAGTCGTTTTAATTTCCTGTATTTTAGGTAAATTGATGTTCTATATCATCATTACAGTTACACAATAAAATTAAGTTAGGACATGAAGTAGCCAGCAGTCATACCACGAGGCACCCTGCTCCTGCCGAATGGCTGAAGCTAAGCAAGTGTGGACTTGGTTAGTATTTGGATGGGAGATCACCAAGGTATACTGAGTTTCTGCTAGAAGTGGTGTTGGTGAGATAGCAGGGGGCAATCTTCTCTCTGGTCAAATAAATTCCAATGCCCCAGTGCAGTGATGAGGACACTACTATAGGAGATGCCGTCTTTCGGATGAGACGTTAAACCGAGGTCCTGACTCACGTCATTAAACGATCCCATGACACCTGTTGCAAAGAGTAGGGGGTTCCCCAGTGTCCTAGCTAAATTACCATTCTGTCTCTCCAACTTGCCACCCCTGATTTAATTGGCTAAAAAATGTTTTCTCCCTCTCCACCTTAGCTAATGTGTGGTGAGCATTCTGGTGCAAAATGGCTGCCATGCATCACCCAGGTGGGTGCTACACAGTGGTCGTGGGTGAAGGGAGTTCCCACTCATCACTCTAAAGCACTTTGAGCATTCGGAAAAGTGCTATATAAATGCAATGATTCATTCATTCAAGTAGACTAAGCGAGCTGAGATTTTCCTCTCACATTCAGCTATGTTTTTTTTTTTCCCGAGACCTCATTGATTTATTGTTCGAAATATCATTCATATTAGTCTTTCAGAAGCTTGTCTGTGGGGTTTGAACGAGATACCAAATAGACCAATAGCTAATACAACGGTTGTAATTAAACCTCAAAATTGGCCAAATTCCTAATATTTCTAATACTTAGTTAACGTTAGTTATAAGGCTTTGACACGTTAGTCCAGACGGAAACAGAATTATCAGAGGACCTCGGATTTCACAGAAAAAACGTTTTAATTCAGCCGCAGTTATTGCTTGCCCGATAAAATCATAGATATGGTTGTTCCGGAGGTTAATTACGATGGTTAAAAAAAAAGTTAAACTAATCCCGTCTGGACAGGGCTTTTGTCTGACATCAGTAAATCGTTTTACAAAGGAAGAGGAGGCTAAAATAAATTTTAAAATCTCCAAAAGTGTCCCATTGGAATCTTGTGTGAAGCTGCATAATTCACAGTCTTTGCAGAATATGTTTATGTGGGAGTGTCTCTGATTTTAGTTGTTTAGAAGTTGTCTTCTATATAGGAGGCATAAGGAAACTGCATATGAAAATATACTATTTAACATTTTCCTTAGCTAATGTCAGTAGCAATACAAATCCCTGTGATTTGAGCTAACCACTTAGGCTATTACATTTATAATGTTAACTGCACATCTGAGCTTGGTAATTACAAGTGACAGCACAGAAGTCATAGGAGCTAGCTAGCTAGTGTAACTTTTTGTATCTGAGATGATTCTAGATTTTGCCAGATAGGTGAGTTTCTAGAAAGGGTCAACGTAGTATTCATAATTTTATGTGCTTTGATCCATGCTTCCACGGTACTTTTAGTTATAGGGTTACTTAGAGGCCATTTTTAATAGAATCTGAAAAGAATGGAACATCTTGAATTCCTATTGGTTTCATACAAAAATATTCAATATCAGTCCAGGATGGTGGATCTCCATGTGGATAATCCAACTATTCAACCAAATGTCTAATTTGAGAGGATAATTGATATTAAAGGAAATCTGGTGCACCTAGACCACCATTCCTCTTGCAGCATTGTACTTTAGCTAGCTTTATTCGAGCTTTCTTATCCTTCCAGTAAAATTTAGAGAGTGTTTGCTTAAGGGTATTGAACCATTTCTGAGGTGGACATAAAGGGATCATTGAGAGAAAGTAATTAATTTTTGGTCGAATTTTCATTTTCACAGTGTTAATGTGGCCTATTAATGATAAAGGGAGATATTTCCATCTTTCTAGGTCCTCACAGACAGATTTTAGTAGCTGTGGCAAATTTAATTTAATCACCTTTCCTATCTGTGGGGAATTTGAATTCCCAGATATTTAATTCCTAGTGGGGACCATTTTTTGGGGAATTTGTTGACTGGAAGAATTTCAGATTTACTCCAATTAATTTTATAATCTGATAATTCACTAAAGTTATCAATTGTAGTCAATATATGGGGCAAAGACCGGGCAGGCTCCTGGACAAACAGCAAAATATCATCTGCATTAAAGGCTTATCTTATATGTAATGTTAATTGAGCGAACTCCTATAATTGAGTCGTTCTTACGGATAGCGATAGCTAACAGTTCTAGAAAAATATTGAACAGGAGTGGAGAGGCAGGACAGCTTGGTCTTGTGCCTCGAAGTAGTTTGAAAGTACTTGAGATTATATTATTTGTAATGACTGACACGTGTGGTGAGCTATAAAGTAGCCTATTCTAATCCATTTCTGTATATATTTGCCAAAACCAAATTCCTCTATTACTAAACCTAGGAAGTTCAAATTGACCCAGTCGAATGCCTTTTCTGCATCAGAAGTAATGATTGCTGTAGGAATGGTGCTTGTAGAGGCTAAATATGAAATATTAAAAAGTCTTTTTGTATTACCTGTTACATGGCAACCTCTCTTAAAACCAGTCTGGTCGGAACGTATTAGCTTAGGAAGTGTTTTTTCTAGTCTAATTGCAGTAGCTTTAGTAATGATTTTTATGTCTGAATTAACCAGTGAGATTGGTCGAAAATTACCACAAAGTGTAGTGTCTTTGTCTTTTTTTAGGAATAACTGTAACTAGTGCCGTGTTCATGGTGTAAGGTAAATTGTTAGAGCTATATATGAAGGACACCATTTTTGTAAATGTTAGTCCTAGAACTGACCAGAAAGACATAAAATTTGACTGAATATCCATCCTGGCCAGGTGATTTCCCGGGGGACATAGATTATATTGCTGCTTGGAGTTCGTTATCGGTTAAGGGATTGTTTAAATAGTCCTGATCTTCAGCCAATATAGAAGGGAGATGCAAATTATCAAGAAAGTGCTTAATTTCAGCAATGTCCGGTTTTGTTTCCTGCTCAGTCACAAGTTTGCCTTCTGTATCTCTTATGAATGAATCGTTGATTTTTCTTTATTTTGTTTTAGCATGTTTGCCAAGAGCCTACCTGATTTGTCTAGTTATTCTGCCGTGTATGCATCATTAGTGCTGCTGTTTCTGAGGAAGTATACTTTGCGGCGTGGATCGGGGCATGTCCCCGCGGTGCCCCTCCCAGCCTTATAGGCATCAGCCCAAATGTGCCACCAGGCCAGCGGTTCAGGACCCGGGACAGCGCCACTCTAGGAAGCCCAGCCACAGGACCCTGGAGAGCGGCAAACTGGAAATTCCCCAACTCCCTCCTTTGTACTCAACACACCTGCAATCAATGAGGCTACACAGCTGCCGCCACTCCAAGGGATCGGGCTGGGAGCTTAAAAGGAGGCCTTTGTCTCCCTTGAGGGGAGAGTTTTTGGGCTGCAGAAAGGCTGTTGATGACTGTTTATAACTTTTTCCCTGCTTTTCAGAGTCCGGTGGAGACGCAGGATCACATCCCTCTTCCGGCGTTAAAGAGGGATCCCCTCAGCTGTCTGCCGGACGTCGCTACCCCTAGATTCGGTTACTTTACTTTACTTTAAAGACCAGCGACTTTAGTTGTTGAGTTCGGTTTTGTTTTGTCTATAATTTTGATTAAATAAAAGGCCTGTTGGGCTATTTTTCCCCAAACCTCCGGTCTGTGTACTTCTGTGCCTCCCCGCCTGCACCGTCACGCCCAGTACGGTGCCACAACTTATTGAGTTCAAATCGGGCTTGTAACACAAATTTATAAGCGTCATTGGTTTGCCTCATTGCATATTGTTTATCGAGGTCTTTTACCTTCCTTTCCAATTCAGCCTCATGCTTCTCTCTCTTTTTTTTCTTAGCTGTACAGAATGAAATAATTTTCCCCCCAGAATCATTTTGCTGTCTCCCAGAGTACAGTTGGTGTGCAATCTGGAGTGTCATTAAGCTCAATGATTTCTTTCCATTCCTTCTTTTCCATGCAACAAATTCTGAATCTGATAACAAGGATATATTAATTTTCCATCTAGACTGTGGTTGTTGTATTGATTTGACTGATAATGTAAAAGAGATCATAGCGTGGTCAGATACACTTATTGGGTGAATTTTTGGATTGGAAATTTGAGAAAGCAAGGATGCATGGCATTAAAAAAAAGTCAATGCGAGAATATGTCTTATAAGATGAGAAATATGTATATTCTCTTTCCTGTGGATTATATACCCTCCAAATATCAACCAGGCCGCAAACTCGTTAGACCTGTATGACAGCTATAACAGGGTTTAAAATCGTATTGAAATCGCCACCTATCACTGTCTTTGAGTTTTGGTAGTTCTGTAAAAGTTTAAAGACTTCATGGAAAATATCTACAATCTACAATATTGGGCCCTTATAGATTTAAAATAGTATATAATTGATCGTGAATTGTGCCATGCACTAAATTAAAATGACCTTGAGGGTCATTTTGAAAAGAGATCAATTTAAATGGTGTCTCTTTGCTGATTATAAGAGCTACACCTCTGCTTTTGGAGTTAAAGGATGAATAATATATTTGATCAATCCATTTCATTTTTAATATTTCATGTTCTATCGATTAGGTGAGATTCTTGAATTAGACTAATATTTGACCTGGCCCCTTTAAGTGTAGATAATATTTTTAATCTCTTAGATTTTGAGTTAATTACTTTCACATTAAGTGAGGTTATAACATTTAAAGCGAAGCACCATTCGGCCGTTCATGAAAACAAACAATCAACATGACTGAGTTGTGTCGTGGTTCTTAAGCTATTATATGCATAGGCTTATAATCAGATCATAATCAGCATATTAACCATAACACAGAAGTCTGTCTTTTTAAAAAAAAAGGGATATGAGACGTTTTTAGCCAGATTATGTTTTTAATTCAACATGTTTGAAACTCGTGTTTCTCGTGCTTTGTGTTTGCCTTACGTATCTTGTCTTTTCCTGTATGATCTTTGTTCTCTGTTGCAGTATAGGCAGACTCTCGCTCTCAACCTGCAGTTAAGATAATTCCACTCACCTGCGTTCTCTGCATTCTGCACGCTTCCTCTCTTGCTTATATTCTTGGCGCTTCTACAGATCTTTGCCAGATATATATATATATATGAGTGGACAGGAGGGTGAGCATGAGCAACCATTCTCAATATGACAACCATTTCGTTTCACTTTTGTGACTGGTAGTCTATACCTTTTTTATTTCAATTACAACCTTGGTAATGAAGTAATATTTTTCACCGAGTTGTCCATGTTTATATAGCTTGCATGAAACAACATGGTAAGGACGCACAGGGCGCAGTATCTAAGATGCGCTTTTAGTAGTCCATCTTCGGAACATTGTAGTTTCACAGATGCACAGATGCAGATGCACGTCAATAGCATCCGCCGTTGCGTAATTACGTAGCCTAGTGTAAATGCAGTCGGATTCTCTTAGCACCGCGATTGTCTTTTCCTAAGTCCTTTTGAATTCTCCTTCACATCTTTCCTTAACCTCATGACATTTTCCATCGAGGTCAAGGAAAGGTGGTTAGGAATAGACATAGGACGTAATGTTTTTGACTCTTCAGATGCAGCCATAGCTTTCCTACAGGAAACCCAGGAAAGAAGCTGGGTTGGCCGGATATACCACTCACGGTTCAATGCTAAAGCCAGAGGGGCAGCAATCCTCATGCATAAGGACATTCCTTTTCAAGCTAAGGAGGTGATTGCTGAAACGAATGGGAGATTTGTTATTGTCTTAGGTCAGTTATTCGCCAGTCTTGTTATTTTGGTCAATGTTTATGCCCCAAACTATGATGATTGTAACTTCTTTAACAAGCTATTCTGTGCCATACCCAGTCATAACAATTACAATTTGATAATAGGGGGTGACTAACTGTGTACTTAACACCGTATTAGACAGGTCATCGAACAGGGTCCAATCTCTAATTGAGTAGGCTAATGTTGTCAATTATTTCATCGCTCAGAAGGGTGTTTTGGATATTTTGAGATTTAAATTTAATGACAAAAAGTATTCTCCTTCCTCTCCAATGTCCATCACACATATACTCACATAGACTACTTCCTTTTAGATAACAGATTATTGAGATATGTTAGCTCTTGCTCATATCACAGTATTACAATATCAGATCATGGTGCTGTTTCATTTCATGTAGCTCTACCCAACTGCCTCAGGCCCTCCCACAATTGGAGACTTAACCCCCTCCTTCTAGCTGACGAACAATTTGTTAAACATGTCTGTAAGGAATAGCCTAGGCCAAGTGGTGAAAGGAGTCATGGAGGCAGTTGTCATCAGCTGGTGTTTTGTTTTTTTGTTTTTTTCCACCAGTCAAAAGGTTGCAGCATATGCGGACAAAAAGAAAAAAAACAAGAAAAAAATGGAAAATGTAAAAAAAAAAAAAAAATTACATTTGAAGAAAAAGAAATACTAGGCTCATCAAATCAACTTAAGGAAACTTAACTTTTCAAAAACAAAGACAAAACAAACTGAAAGCTAGGCCCTTGACTATTGGGCCCTAGCACCTGCTGCTTCAAGCAAGTTCCAGGCAGCACTGACCAATACTATACAATACAATACTGGGCTATACTACAGTGTTGAGCTGTTTTCCTAGTTTTAATGTACGACTGACTTGTCTGTTCTTAAATATTGCCTCTCTACATACAGTTGCACTCAAAATTATTCAAAATTATTTGCATTATTTGCCCAATGGGAATAGGCTAAGATTTTAATAGAGAAGTATCAGAGGTGTGTGCACCAGCACTTACTTGAGCCTCAAAATACTGACTTCTAGGGGTAGAACAATTTTGCACATGGACATTTTCATATTTCATGTTTGAATTATTTGTGAACTCTACATTATGTTCTCATGGTCATCTCTCTAATCAGGAAAGACTAATTATTTTTATTATTATTATTATTATTATTATTATTATTACCTTTTATGTGATTTCTGTAAGGTGCTTTGGATAATAGTGTCTGCTAATCAAACGCTTTCTGCCAACTAATTATTTGGTTAAGTAGGCTAAAGGAAATAGTAAAAATGACTCGGCTTCCGAAAAACTTAAGAGGAGGATTATTTTATGGTCGTCTAATGCAGCTGTAAATAGCACACGCCATAATGAAATCACCACGAAATGGGATGCCTGCATTTTCTGACTTGGCACAGGTGAACCGTGGCCGGAGCCGCAATGTCAAGGCCAAGAAGCGCCACCGCCCACCCCAGTGACCATAGACTGTAGCCCCTATTGTAGCTCAGTCCTCTGCAGTAATCCGGAAGTGACGCAAGCTGTACCTCATTGGTCCAGAACAAATATTGGCACTGTGCCCAAATGACGCAATAAATCATGAAATCGACCCATGGACAGTCATAAGACGAATAAAATACACCTATTATGACTATTTGTTCTTGTGAGAAAAAATTATTGACTTTGTATTTTGATCGCATTTGTACCGTAGACTTACATGGAAACCGGATATGAAAACACCTATACTGGAGCCATCCGTAGTGGCGCTAGTGAGCAACCAGGAACTACATCACCAGGAAATGAGCTTCAAAAACGAAGTCTGGTTTTGACCGCTTGGTGGAAACTAACTGTTTTGTTTGATTCCAAATATGGTCATTTGTAGGGCTGCCCTACAAAGTCGGCGATTTGAATCATCCTTCAGAGACCCCTCAGTCGACTGAGATTCTTTTTTCTTTTCTTTTAGAGTCAATGTGTAATGCAATACTGGAATACATCATTATAGAATCTTACAAGAATGGACAGTGCTTATATTACAATATTGAATTATAAATAAAATAAAATATAAATAAAATAAAGGGTGCTGCGGTTTTTCTGGATAAAATGCACTATAACGTTTACATTCCTCAACCGATTTCAATGAGTCAATTTTATATTCAATGGTTTATGGTCTACGTAGAGTAGGAAAAAAAAACTTTTTTTTCAAAACTTTTGTTCTACTCCACATAGGTCATAATCCCTTGAATATAAAAACGACTCCTTGAAATCGGTTGAGAAATGTAAACGTTATTGTGCTTTTTATCCAGAAAAACTGCAGCTCCCCGTTTACTTGTATTTGTTTTCAGGCCAGTCTTGCCTGGTCCAGTATGATGGCGACGTTGACGTATGATCCAAAAGCCAATGCGGCATCTATGTATATATGTCTATGGGGTTAGTTAGCTAGCTTGCTAGTGAAATGGCTAGGTAGCCAAAGTTGCGAACTGTTACACTGGACTACCAAATATAGCAAATAAGCGTTAGCTGATTTCGCTTTCTGCCAACTAATTATTTGGTTAAGTAGGCTAAAGGAAATAGTAAAAATGACTTGGCTTCCAAAAAAACTTCAGAGGAGGATTATTTTATGGTCAATCAGTGCATCTGTAAATAGCACACGCCATAATGAAATCGCTACGAAATGGGATGTCTGCATTTTCTGACTTTGCACAGGTGGACTGTGGACAATGAGTCAGAGCCGCAATGTCAAAGCCAAGAGGCCCCACCTGCAACCCCAGTGACCATAGACTGTAGCCCCTACTGTAGCTTAGTCCTCCGCAGTAACCATGCAAACTGATGCAAACTGTACCTCATTGGTTCACAACAAATATTATAACAGTGCCCAAATGACACAATAAATCATGAAATCGGCCCATGGACAGTCATAAGACAAATAAAATACACATATTGCGACTATTTGTTCTTGTGAGAAAAAATTATTGACTTCGTATTTTGACCGCATTTGTACCGTAGACTTGCATGGACACCGGATATGGAAACACCTATACTGGAGCCAACCATAGTGGCGCTAGTGAGCAACGTCTCTCATCAGGACCAGGAAGTGAGCTTCAAAAATGAAGTCTGGTTTTTGCTGCTTGGTGCCAACCAGTGGCTCAGTTGTACAGCACTGTACTCTCGGTGAGGTTCTCGTTTTAAGCATGCACTGTATGTACCAAGGGGCCCAGGTGTTATGCTCGATGTATGCACCGAGGGGTCTGGGGGCCCTAGTGGTCAACTCACACTGTAAGCGCCCGGGGGCCCTAGTAGTCAGCTCACGCTTTAAGCACCCAGGGGCCTCACATTGTAGGCAGTGCAGGGCCCGGGGGCCCTAGTGGTCAGATCACGCTTTAAGCCCCAGAGGCCTAGGGGCCCTAGTGGTCAGTTCGCTCTTTAAACGCCAAGGGGCCTGGGGGCCCTCACACTGTAAGCGCTGAGGGGCCCAGGGGCCCTAGTGGTTAGCTTACATTTTAAATTTGTCTAGGTAGTGGTCTCCAACTTAGATTTCAGTGTGGCCACTTCGTGCTCCAGAGTAGTAATTCCATCTGAATGGGCAGTGAGAGCTGTTTCCATTCCGGAGATGGTGGCGGTGTGTGAAGCCACGGTGGCGGTGATCTTTTTGAGAGAGGCTTGGATTGGGGCCAGGACAGTGTTCAAGGAAGCGGTAAGTTCATCTGTTACGCCTTTAAGGCTAATTCATACTTTCCACGTCCGTGTGTTGGCGAGGGTCCGCTTTGGTCCGTGAGACGTAAATGTCGTCATCCGCCCACGTCCGCGAGGGTCCGCACGGACCCCTATGTGGACGTCTGCGCGCAGCCCAAAATTTGTGACCACGCGGACTGTACGCATAGCATGTGCCGACTGCGCATGCTCCAGATAACAAAATTTAATGGATGCTTGTTTTGAAGAGAGTTGTGCGAGGAGATCCGCTGCCGTTACCCATAGCTCAGGGCGACATAGCTCAGGAGGTAAGACCGATTGTCTGGCAGTTGGAGGGTTGCCGGTTCAAAGCCCGCCCTGGGTGTGTCGAAGTGTCCTTGAGCAAGACACATAACCCCTAAACCTCTAACTGCTCTGGCGAATGAGAGGCATCAATTGTAAAGCGCTTTGGATAAAAGCGCTATATAAATGCAGTCCATTTACCATTACCCACATTTATATTACTCTATATGGGCATTCATAAAAATATTCTTTCACCACTCAAAAATCGTATTTCTCCAGAGCAAGTTTTAAAAAAATGATGGCATGTCATTCTACAGTCAATACCTGGGACTAAATATTGAATAAATATACAACCTTTCCATTGGTTTTACACGTAGAGATGTCCCTTTTGAGACTGAGTGGTCATTTTTTGTCTTGGACAATCCGTTTGTGAAATACACGTGCATTTGTGATGCCTGGGTACCTCCAAAAATAGCTGTGCGTAATACCACACCTGTTGTTTACAGCGTTGTCCCCATTTTTAGTACAGTCTGGCTTGATTGATTATTCAGTAAGTGAGAGTATAAGCTTTCTACCGATGTATATCATGTCTAATTTTGCTTTTGGAATAACGTTTTATAGGTCAGCGTAACCAAAAATTTTCTTATTGCATTCACTTACGCATTCACTCTGTGGTAATGGACCTGGGATGGAGTGTAGATCCGAAAATGTGCATGCGTGGAACACCAGACCGACGCGGACCCTCAATTGTAGTATGAATGGAACCGGGTGCGCGTCTGCGCGACCGGTACGAGTCCGCAGCTGTCTGCGGACGCGGAACACAGAAAGTATGGACCAGCCTTTACGTAGTTTCTCAAGCTCACCGACTAGCATATTGACTGTTAGCGGCTGAGCGTTAACTGCTGCTGCACTGGAAGCCATCTTGCTAGCATCCTTAAATTGCAGGCTAAAGTGTTGAGTCCGTTGTAGTTGGTTTTTGTCGCGGCTTCCATGGGATGTACTCATTTTGGTTTGAAAGTTGCAGTGGTACTTCTTACGACTTAAAAATCTGGGTGTAGATATTATAAAATGATAAAGTATCAGGGAGCAAACGCCATGCGTCCGATCACTCCATCGCCACAACCAGAAGATCCACCGATGCAGTATAGTTTAGTGTTAAGCAGTACTGTGTACGCTACCTGTTCTCATTTTGATAAAAAACAAAAAAAAACAAAAGGAAGAGTTGCGCCAGTACTACCAGCGGTACGTGGTCATATCGCGTTGGGTCGCGCGATACCACGTGATTGTCTGTAGACCTCCTGAGCTCAGGGTGTTTCCCGGTGTGTGTCAAGGAATCCTCCGTAAAGCATGGCTGTATTGCAGCTCGTGTCTCAGCTCGTCTTTATAAGTTCAGTCTCTACTGGCGCCAGCTAATGTAATGTTATATAATAGAAGGAGTTGGGTCGACTTTGAATTTTACGGTTTTGTGTGTGTGACCTCATTCAAAACCTATAGACATATTCTGGATGATATTTTAAACAATGGGCTACACTACATCAAGATTGATATTTATAAACTTTATTTCAGCAGCCTAAAACACTTAACAGTTGATAGATTGAATTATCACTGCCTGCACAAACTACTTTATGAAACCATATTTCCCTCAACCAACAGAACAATTTCATGATGGTCTTTGTAGTCCATTCATCAGCTAGTCATAATCACGTGTTCAGTACAACCAACCAGAGTCTAGTGTTGAACTCTTCGCTGAGTAGGATGAATATAACAACTCACATATAACTTTGTTATCGAATCGTATCAAGTAAAATCACACATTGATTCTTATTCTTATATGTATTTCAGATATAATTTGCTTAAACACATTACTGTAGACCATTTCATTTTCTAGAAAAAGGCTTGGAGATTCTACATTACAGCCTATGGGGAATGGAGAGGTTGGTTGAACTGGACGCCATATTGGTTTCTGCAACTTCGGCGATCTAAGCGGGCGGTGGCGTCCGTTCCATATCATAGAGTTCAGCGATGGAAGTAAGTGTATCTAGTTAACAGTTCATATCTATTGTTATTTCCGAGGTTACTTGTCTGGCCCCTCCTCCTACCCTCTTCAGTTCATGTGTACGCTTTATGGCTGACTGTCTTAGACGGACGTGAAGGAACATGTCGGGAATAGCAGAAATGTCTGAAGAAATTTCGGAATTGAAAGAACCTAAACCAAGCGGGGAAGAGGGCGATGAGGAGCCAGAGATTGACGATGTTAGCTACGAACACCAAGGCGGATATGTGTTTTACAGGTATCTAACTCTAGCTATCATATTTACATCGATGACAGGCCCGCGCTTAAGTAGGCTAGCTAGCTGGTAATTACACTGACGGGAGGCGTTTGCTTCATGTGGTACGTAATTGGTACATAATTTAATATGCTTAAATTAATAATTCGGATGCTTGTTGATTTGATAGTATTGCATAATTGATATATATATATATATATATATATGTCGATATATTAACTCAGCCTTATTTTCAATATCAATTTAAGACTAGGAACACGCTCGGAATTCCCGGTGCAATGTCGCAAACGTCGCTCCACAGTTTCCAACTGCTTTATAAAGGCTATTTTGCATCATGCGACTTGGGTCATAACTGTGAATATGTACTGATTGCTATAAATGCTGATAGGGACCACCCTTTCTCATATTAACCTCAAATACGCAAGACGGGGCACTTATACTATATGCTAACAAGTAAAGACAAGTTCCATTAATCTCTATGTGGTCAGTGCTGTCCCCTTAAAAACTAAAGCTAGCACCGTGCGACTGCTGACATATTTGCCCAGAAAAAAACAGCGAAAGGACTGAAAAAAATAAATCTCCGCAGGATAACAGGGACATTTTTTTCTACATAACTAGATACAGGTTGTTACCAGTATTTCGCTATATTTTATATAGTTGCAAATCCGTTTACGTTTTCTTGTCTATCTCGCGAACCCGGTCGATAATAGGTGGGCTCACTAAGTAGTTTAACTAAAATTGCACTTGCAGCCAAGCTACGTGTTTGTTTTACTTAATGAAAGGAACTTGAAACGTTACGCAACAAATATTTTGTCTTCCAAGTTAATCCTAATATTGAAGGCAATACAATGTTGTTCGACACATAGCTCCAGGAGAGGTCGAACGTTCTGCCTGCAACGTAGGCCTAATCATAACAAAATTGGCTCACTGTAAAATCTAGGCTCACTAACTGGTAATTTAAAAAAGAAATATACAAAATCTGAGTTGACAAAGCTGATGTTACGGAGGTAAAACCTGTTTTGGCGATCTTTCAGAAAATATATTTTGGCAGTTTATTCTTCATGCAGTGTCATAAATGCTACAGTATCAAATAACAATAAATAGCCAATTTGCCAGAATATAACTGTTGTTTCCTATAATACGATTTTTAAAAATTAGCCGCTTCCCTCCGCATGTAATCAGTCGTTCGATAGAAACGCATCATCACCTGTGCGATTTTTAGGGTGGGATTATGTTTTCCTTCAACAACATGAACCAAAACATTGTGGTATTCGTACAGTAAAACTATTCTCATAAAAAACACGTTTTCAACGTACAAAAATGCCAAGTTACTCACGCATACAATACATACACCGTCTATAACTCATTCATTCACACTCCCAAAATTCAGGCCTGCCATTAAAAGTATTGATATCAAAATGACGCCAAATTACGGTACTAGAAACAATATAGGTTGTCTTACCTCACCGAAATTAAATAAGATGTATTCCACAGCCATGCTACCCAATATTTCCTCAATTCTTTCAAGTCACTTGGCCCTGTGTGTATAAGCATGCAGTACATGGACAGGCCAAACATATGTGTGGATGGCTTTCTCACAGTCAAGATTGATTGAATAGGCGTGTATATGTCCAATTTGTATTGGTATGTATGTATTTTGGTGCCCAGCTTTTCTGTTGCGTGAATGATTGTATGTTTCTTGGTATAAATGTCTGTTTGTAAATGTGAATGTAACATGCTGCGAGGGAAATGTCCCCATGGGGATAAAGAAGTTCTCTATGTATGTATGTACAATATGTATTTTACATGTATTTATTGTATGTTGCAAATATACAATCACTTGTACATTTACTCAAATTCAGTTCAGAAGCGAGTATAAACATATGTTTTCTGGAGAAATATGCTTCCTGTAGTGACTGACCAGCAGTTTTCTACATGAATTTCAATGTGTTCCATGAGGCAATACGAAATATTTGACACTTTGATCTGACACAAAGTTTGCATGACATTGTAAAATGGTAAGATTACAAAACACAGGGCCAAGTGACTTGAAAGAATTGAGGAAATATTGGGTAGCAGTTTTGGTTTGCTATAGGCCTATATGTAAAACAGTCAAGTGAAGAAATATAGTTAGTAGAAATAGCACAGTGGTGACCTGGTGTAACATTTTTAATAAAAGGAATACATTTGCCATCATGAAATGCATATGGGTGGCCGTGAGTGAGTTTTGATAAAGCAAATATAAGCGTAAGAAAACGTTATTGTAAAAGAGGAAATTATCTGCCTGAGGGCGAGGCAGGATTCAATCCTTCAACCAGACGTTTACCAGTCTGTGACTTTGTTAGTGCAGCACCATGACATAGCTGTGCAATGCGTGAAATATCATAAGCAAACCTGTCCGTGGTTTTAAAGAACACAGGCCAGTAAGCACAGAAGAGCTCCCTGTTGAATCCATATGGCTTTGCAATATTGTAGCCGGTTAATAACTGAACGTGCAGACGGTACATCATAATGCAGTGTATACGTTCGGTGAACGGCGGGTAGATATGGTGCAAAAGCAATAATTGAGAAGTAGTAGACAATTATTAGTGAGGGTAAAAGCAGGTTAAAGAATGTCCCTAGCTGGGCTTGAACCTACGACCCCACGTTTCCAAGACGGTAACCTTACCCACTAGGCCACAGGCGGGCTAGCTGTTTAAACTGGAAATGTTTCAGAGTAAAAAGGTATGGGTATTTTGCGTGTGTATGCAATTTTTTGATTGGGTCATGAGGATGAGGATTTTGCTGGTGTCGGTAAAATGTCCAATGGGGAGACATGTTGTTAGTGGGATAGGCGGCAGGAAAAATAAGTGAGAAGAAGAAGAAGAAAGAGAAGAAGAAGAAGGAGAAAATGCAAAATCCCCTTAGTTTGGGGCTTTATTGTGTGGACATGTGAAGTTGTTTATGAAATCTGTCTGTTGAAATGGGGTGAGAATGTACATAATTTAATGTTTTTAAGGGCTGAGTGTCTGTGGCTGTTGTGGTTATTTCGGTGGGGAACCCTGAAAAGTGCCAAACTCTCGGTGCTGTATAGGTATGGGACATGCCCCCGCCAAGGCGTAACTTGGCGGGATGGCATACCTTCCATTTTGTGGTATGTATTGTTATGGGATGCGTCATAAAATGAAAACGCAGTATGTGCTAAAATGTCTCAGTTTCAAACAGCGGCCCTGTGGCTTCAAAATTATATTGAAGTTGGGGACTGGAATCGACCAGGCTCATCTCCCCATTTTCACCCTCAAAAAAAAAAAAAAAAAAAAAAACACCCATTCATGATTTGCATAACATGCAATGTCAGCTAGCTAACAGCAGGTCAGTAGACTGCTATGACATGAGAGGAGCAGTTGGCGCCTTTGATCCTGGTCTGTGCAGAATTTGCAGTGCATTTGTTATGAGTTGGTGCTGGCCTACTGCATGACAACAGGCCTTTCTGTCAATCTCATTACAGGGACAGGAAAGAGTGGGCTGACCTTGTACCGGTTCCACAGGATGACGGCCCCAATCCCATTGTGAAGATAGCATATTCAGAGAAATGTAAGTTTTCACTGTTTTAAGACTTGTATATGTCAGTTCAATGTATGGTATTATATTTGTATATATCAGGTGACCTCATGCTCAAACTTCAATGTTGCAGTAACAAAATATCATTGATATAACAATACAAATAGTATATCCAGTTCAGTTTCACATTATACAGATTGAGGCACTGCGTTTTTCTGGATGTGTCGAAATACCTGGAGAAGCGCCTGCAAACTGTTCTTCTTAATTCTCTGCCTCATAATGGCTTGTCTGAAACATTATGGAGTTCACTGCATGTATGTATATGTATGTATGTGAGTATATATGTGTGTGTATATATATATATATATATCTATATATATATATATATATATATATATATATATATATATGTATGTATATATATATATATATATATATATATATATATATAGGCCTATATATATATACACAGTATATACACACAGTACCAGTCAAAAGTTTGGACACACCTGTTTAAACCAATTCTATCATGATTAAAAATGCTTTAAACTGTGTAAACTTGTTTATAAACACTTAGGCCTAATATTTGATGATGATATATGTACTAATATAAGCAGAATTTTTCATATTTAAAAAAAATAATGACCACCCACCATATTTCAAAATGCACGGGGTGTATTTCTACATCATCAGAAATGAAAATCAATCAATCAGGAACATTGCAAAAACCATGGGCATGTCCAAGTCAACAGTTTGGTTCATCATTAACAAGAAATAAACAACTGATGAACTCAATTATGTCAAAAGCCCCGGTAGACCGAGGAAGACCACTGTAGTGGATGACCGGAGAATACTCTCTATGGTGAAGAAAACCCCCCTGACAACAGCCCAACAGATCAAAACACTGTCCTGGATGCAGGTGTAGATGTGTCAAAGTCCACCATATGTAGAAGACTACACCAACAGGGCTACAGAGGGTACACTACAAGATGCAAACCACTGATAAGCCTGAAGAACAGAAAAGCAAGATTACGATGTGATGCCGAGCAGGTCATTTAGTTCTATACTATTTTCAAGCAAATGCGGGAACAAAACAGTGATCACCTCCCTTGTATCATGCAGAAGTAAGAACGAGAGTTAGCCCAGTTAGAAAGTAGTCCTCCTTTTGTCACCAATATTGTGCCTGTTGCTAACAGGTTGTCAGCCCATTGAAATGGCATTCGCTGTGTACCCGGTGGCTCCCACCCATCCTGCATTATCAGATCCCTTTGTTACCCAAACAATTTTAGGCCAAATGATATGATACACACTGATGAAATGTGAATGTCTGGTGGATACAGCTACTAGGGCAGGCAGAGGCTCTCCTTCAGAGGACAGTCAAACTTTAGGTCCGCTATACAATTTAGGGCATGTGCCAGGCTTCTCTGGAGGGCTGCATCTTGCATGTGCCTCACCTCTTAGCTGAAGGGCATATCCGTATATGGTTGGATATCTAGTCAGGAGTCTCCTAGTCACACACAAGCTTGAATATTCATGTACTACACCAAAAGCGTTTCCTTTTAACTAAATAATTGGAAAACTGCACTGTAAGTTTTAATTTCAATTTTCCCTCAACTTTTTATCATGCCATTTCGTTAAACACGCATTTTAGTGGGCAAAGAGTATTAGTGGCCAATATGTGTCTGTAGGCTTCGGCTGTCATTCTTTTCCAGCCATCACTGGATACATCATCAATAAAGACAATTGAACCAGCTCCAGATGCTGGTAAATAGGCCCAAGTTATCACACTGCTTCCACAATACTATGCCCTGCACACAGGTATGGCAGCAGCTGTGCTTGGTTGTCAGCCCTGCAGGTGCTGCCTGTTGCCTAATCATTGGACCAAATAATAGGCTTCTTTCTCGGGCCTAATGGGACTATTCTTTTGGGAACTACTGCTGTATGTGGATGCTCAGCTTGCTGTGGATGGTTTACCCTGCCTAGGCATTGTGAAGTATTTTTTGTTACCAGTTTTTCCTTGTTTCTTTTTTTATAAAGATTTTTGTTGTTTTTCAGTTTTTGGCCCTAATAAAAGGCAGTACGACAACTCTTCCTTCGGGTTTTGTTTGACTGTTCATCACATAGCTAATCAGTGACCACCCACGACACTGCATCACAGCATGCAAATAAAAAGCGATTATTTAAGTTTATAGTGCATTTATTGTTAATTATTATTAATAGGTGTTAGAGGGCCATTCCTAGCCCCATTAAATCAGTGTCATTTGGGTAACAGGACTAACAGTGAATTATATGTACTTGAGGCAAGCTGGCTTGTGTCCACCATGTTGCCCAATTTATCACATAGTTTGTGTGGTGAGTAGCTCAACAGATCTGGGTGGACAAAATCTGAACTATCATTTTAATTGGAGTTGTTTGTTTTGGGTCACATTGATCTGTTTTACTTTGAGTAACAGAGGAATGAGATGTACTTCATGTAATTTGCAAAGATGTAAATCTGAGAGATGTACTAACCAGTACTAACCCAGTACAAATGTGGATCTTTTTAGTTTTGTGTTTCTACTTGTTGTTCATCATGTGTATTTGCGTTTGCATATATGGTTTTTTTTTTGACTATAATAAGATAAAAATGACAAATAATTGACATTAAATGTCAGTTCAAAAGGATAAATATCAATGTTCTGCATGAAAACCTTGTTTCATAGATAAACATGATTTATGCCCCCATGTCTTCCAAAGTGGATTTTTGATATAAATCACATCTTTGGCATAATTGAATTATACTTTCAATATTAAATGTGATCTAACAGACGTAAGTGGCAAAGGTTTTTTGGAATGTTTTTTCAAAATGATAAGTCATTTTGATTTTTTATTGCTAGTAGCAATTGTTACATCTGCATTAGAATGTTCAGTTTAGAACATTCTAATTACGTACACTACATGGCCGAAAGTATGCGGACACCTGATAGCCAACATCTCATCCAAAATTATGGGCATTAATATGGATTTAGTCAATCCTTTGCTGCTTTAACAGCGTCCACTCTTCTGGGAAGGCTTTATACTAGATGTTGGAGCATTTCTGCCGGGATTTGTTTTCATTCAGCCAAAAGAGTGAGGTTGAGCACCTAATTGGGCAATTAGGCCTGGCTTGCAGTTAACTTTCCAATTTACCAAAGGAGCTTGGATGGGGTTGAAGTCTGGGCTCTGTGCAGGCCAGTTAAGTTTTTTCACACCATTCTTGTCAAAACCTCACTATGTGCCCAGGGGATTTGGCATGCTGAAACAGGAATGGGCCTTCCGCAAACTGTTGGTCAGCACAGAATCGTCTAGAATGTGATTGTATGCTGTAGCATTAATATTTGCCTTCACTGGAACTAAGGGGCCTTGCCAAAATGATGAAAAACTGTCAGACCAAGGGATGTCCAGATACTTTTGTTCATAGAGTGTATTTGGGATTTTACTCCTTAAAATGGTTAATATATACTGTTTATATTGTTTGAAATTGAAATAAAGACATTTGACCTTAAACGATACTACTTTAAATAATGTCCTGGGTCTATTTTACCCAGGCTCGCTGTTTCACAGGTGCGAAAATGTAAATGGAACATAAGGGATAACCACATTAGTCAGGAAGGATCTGTACTTGACACTGATTCCATTGAGAGGAGGGGCACTACAATGCTTCACAATTATATGGTTACATTTAGTGAATTTAACAACATGAGAACCTCTCATTCTTTTCTGTTTTTATATCCCCCAACAGTCACTGATGTGTATGACTATTTCCGAGCACTGCTGAAGAAAGATGAAAAAAGTGACAGGGCATTCACACTGACAGCTGAAGCAATCGAACTCAATGCTGCCAATTACACTGTATGGTAAGGGAGTGCTGTGGTCTTTATAATAGTATTTATAACAGTAATAATAACATAGTTGTAAGTTGCATCACACACAATCTGTTTTATTGATTATTTTCAGTTAAACTACTGTGTCATCTTTTGGAGTCTTTTCATGACCGACCAATGTCTTTTTCTCTTAATTTGTTTGGTTTATTTTCTAAACTTATTATTAGAATGCACTGTTTAATGTTGGTATCAGGGCTTGGCATTAACTTTTTTGGCTCACTTTTTGGCTGTGACTCCTTCCCAATTCCTGGCCATTAAAGCCCCTGTTCCCAGATAAACTCCCAGTACTTTAACCTGTCTGGCCCCACTGCAAGCCCAACCAGCAGCCGAGATAGGGATTCCCTCCCTCCATGACCCACTTTCTAACACCTCACTTTTCCCCCAGTTCCCTTGCTTTGGAGGCACCCTCATAGACACCGAGGCTATCCTCCTACACCTGCACATCCTCCCTATCCCTCACCAACATGGTTGCATCATCAGCATAAGCCAACAAACGTATTGCCTTAGAAGCACTGGCCCCCGAGCCTTCCACCCCCCTTAACCTTCGTCGTATCATTCCCGAAAATGGTTCTACTCATAAGGTATATAATTAACCCTTTGACTAAGCATGATTAACCTTTAGCAGCAGGCGAGAGAGAACGAACCACGGCTCATCCGAAGGTTTTATGGTGGTGATGAATGGAATGTACTTCCGGTACTCACTGTATTTTCTATTGTCCATTTGAAATTACGATAAAGGGGCGGAAACGATTATGTCACCAAAACAAGAGGTGACACTGATTACGTCACCAGTGACATAGACAGAGGGGTTTCCCTTACTGGGAGTTGTAGTCCATTCTGTTGTCCCCAACATTATTAACATTTAAAAAAGAGCACTTGAATTTTGGATGCACCTAAAATCAAGTCCCCAAGACACAATGCAATTTCAAGCACTGAAAACCCATGATCTGAAACCCAAAAATAGTCCTCTGTCAGCTGGTCACGACTAAAACCAAACACTGACCAAACTCATACCAGCACTGCTTTACAACCAGAAATTTGAGTAAACCAAATAATTAAACAAACAAAATATGCCTTTTGGGAACATTGGAATAATAACACCAAAACACAAATCAAACTAATATTGTTACTTGGCCCTAAATCGAGAATTGGCACAGTCTCTCTTCTCTGTCATTTCTGACCAAGTACAGGCTCAGTGACCACACCTTAGCAATTGAAAAAGGAAGGCAGAAAAAACATGGCTACCCAAAGAACAACATATATGTGGTCACTGCAGACAGGAGAGGTAGAGACAGAGATGCACTTCCTGCTATATTGTGAAAAACATTCACAGATAAGGAAAACACATTTTAATAAGGTCCAAAATTTAAAATTCCAAAACAAATTTTCCTCCCTAACAAATGATCAAAAGCTGCGAGTCCTATTAGGAGAAGGACCGACAGCCTCACTCGCAGGTAGATACATTTTTGGCTGTCACAGCCTGAGGGACAGTGGGTAAACATCTAACAAACGTGTGTGTATATATACAGGTTTATGTGTGTGTGTGTGTGTGAATATAAATATACATATATTTATTTGTACATGTGTATGTATATGTATATATAATAATTTTATTTAGAAAATAATACTTTTTTAATAGAGCATTAATAGAGCATAGAATAATATAGACATATTATAGTAGAGTAATAGTATTTATTAGTAAATTTAATAGATAATAAATGTTATGTTACTGTCATTTATGCTGTTGTTGCTGCTTGTTTTGTTATTTTTATTATTATTTTTATTTTAAATATATATTCTTACTATGGTTGATTCTTGTTATCACTACGCTTTGGCAATATGTATTTTTAAATATGTCATGCCAATCAAGCATTTGAATTTGAATTAGAGAGAGAGAGAGAGAGATCATGCTTACAATGAGCTCCTGAACATGAAGGGAATTTGTTTTAAAACAGATGAACATTTGGAATATACAGCAAAATTGGTTAAAAAAACTGGTCAAGAACAAATCCAAAACAAAACCTAATGACAATTTGAGACAAAATTATAGGAAACCGTTGAGACTGTACAGCCAGCTAAGGGAAGATAAGGTCAAACCAAGAAAAGAAACCAAAAAGAGAAGAATCTTAATCCAAAGAAAAGAGGATATAAGATGTGGGTAAGCCTCCCAGTCCAGTATTTTGAAAAATATATTTCATATAATTTAATATAATTTTTACAGAGAACATAAACCATTAGGCTTGTTAGCTGCTAATAGCTTATAGTGTAGCCAGGTATTAGCCTCTAAAATTGGCAGTTGGGCTACCAGTGGCAGTTTAAAAAAAAAAAAATTAAAGAATTAAAAAAAAGAATGTAACAGTTTGAGAGAATGGCCACTGCAGCAACACTACCCCTCCCTCATCCCTTTGAAATTGTATATCCGGAGACACTGACCACCGAACAGGCCAGAAAGAAGTACAAAGACAAAGCACTGAGAAGCTGCCCTGAGAAAAAGGCTGCAGATCATATTCTGTATGAAGACAGGAATGTCATCTCAGACCTGCTGTTTTACATACAACACACAGATGTCTGGCATAATGCTTTTAAGCAGTATATTAAATTCACTTTTCTGAGAGGCATTTGCAAGGGAAGGCACGTTTTTAAAGATGAGGAAAAAGAATCCTAAATTAACTATAAATATATATCACAGTGGAACCATATTAATTCAGGGGAGTTAAAAGGCTCTCAACTCATTTGCAAATGACTTTACGACCATAGCAAAGAGAGCACGCACAGAAAAAGCAAAACAGAGGCGATTAAGTCACAGCAGATCACCTAAGCACAACCTGAAAACTAAAATCGGCCCCATCCCCAGAAGCCCGGCACAAAAACCCCCTGCCCCTGCGGAAGATGAGCCCAGCCCAGAGGACCCAGAGGACCCAGCCCACAGCTGCTCCACAGCATCATGGCCCTGATGAGGGAGAGCCTTTCCCTGCAGGAGGTGGAGCTGGTCGAGCTGAAGGAGCTGGCAAGAACTCACTGCCAGCAAGAACACAGAGCTCCTTAAAGAGCAGCTCCACCAGGTGAGCAGGGAGCTCACAGCAACGCAGAGGGAGGTGAGGGAGCTGAAGGAGGAGGTGAGGGCACTGCTACAGAACAAAGAGACTGTAGAAAGGGAGCTGTCCACAGTCAGGGTGGAGCTGCAACACCTTGATAGGACTGTACAAGGCGTGGTGGAGCAGCTTCAGTCCTTTACCATCTCTAACACCACTCACACGGACAACCAAGCGGCCCAGACTGAGAATCCCCCATCCACAACCAACCCCCCCCACCCCAGCAACACAGTCTCCGGCAGGCACAGACACAACCACCAGCGCAGGCAAGTGCACATCAGCTAGCAGTGTTCCAACCTCTCCTGACCCACGCACCCCTCAGGCAACAATCCCAGCTACAGAAACAGAGAACAAATAGGGCACAGCCAAAGCAACATCAACCAACACAGAGATTGTTATATTAATAGATACAAATGGGAAATTTATAAGTGAGGAGCAGCTATTTCCTGGCAGAACAGTGTCAGAAGTCTGGTGCTACACAACAAGAGAGGCTCTGAAGATACTCTCCTAATCACAGTTTGGCAGCCCCAGCCACATTATAATCCACACAGGGACCAATGACCTGAGTGCACAGCAGGAGAGGGTGGCTGGATCCATCAGGAGAGTGGCAGAGAGGGCAACAGAGGCCTTCCCAAAAAGAAAAATAATCATATACACCCTTCTGCCCCGGAAGGACTTTCATCTCCTCACCGTACAAAAGGCAAGCATTGATATTTCACGAGAATGTCCATCTGGCTCACCATCCAGCCCTCGGAACCCACAACCTCCATGACCACGTTCACCTGCACAAACAGTCAGTCAGCATCTTCGCCAAACCCCTAAAGGACACGGCTTTGGGCAGACCCTCCATCAGCAGTCCCTGGAACAACAGGGATCCATCCAGCATCCATCGCTCTGGACCCCACATCACAGAACTATCTAGAGGCCAGCACACCCCTCCAAGTTCCAATGCGGCTCGCCAACCCCACCCACAGAATCAGCAGCACCAGCCCAGCCAACCAGGACCGTCTGGAGCCTATCCACCCCACCTAATAGAGGGTATGAATTGACGTCACTTTCCCACCGGATTACGCCCCCACAGTTGGGACTGAGTGGCAAAACATGCTGCCACATGGCTGCCTTTAGTATAGGAAACTGCAAAACCAGGAGTAAAACAAACTATTATCTGCTTAAATTAAACGCAGTTGGACTCGACAGTGATCCTTAAAGCTTACTAAAGAACCAGTGGTCCATGGACATTCAACAAGAAATCGGAGCTATCTTTTTACAGACTGCCAAAAGCTAAAGAAAAGAGAAGCAAATTCATCGCTGCTATCGCAGAAACGACTCTAATTCAGGCACCGAAACGTGGATTTGCGGTTGCTATTTTGTCAGGTATGTTGGATGTATGCACAACGTAGCTGCCACAGGGAAGTCTGCGCTTGCACGCACGCCTCAGGGAAGTCTGCGCACATCGTCACCGCCACAGGGAAGTCTGCGCACGCACGCTGCAGGGAAGTCTGCGCACGCACGCTGCAGGGAGGTCTGCGCAGGCATGTCTCAGGGAAGTCTGCACACGCACGCTGCAGGGAAGTCTGCGCAGGCATGCCACAGGGAAGTCTGCGCAGGCATGCCACAGGGAAGTCTGCGCAGGCATGCCACAGGGAAGTCTGCGCAGGCATGCCACAGGGAAGTCTGCGCAGGCACGCCTCAGGGAAGTCTGCGCATGCACGCCACAGGGAAGTCTGCGCAGGCACGCCGCAGGGAAGTCTGCGCAGGCACGCCGCAGGGAAGTCTGCGCAGGCACGCCGCAGGGAAGTCTGCGCAGGCACGCCGCAGGGAAGTCTGCGCAGGCACGCCGCAGGGAAGTCTGCGCAGGCACGCCGCAGGGAAGTCTGCGCAGGCACGCCGCAGGGAAGTCTGCGCAGGCACGCCGCAGGGAAGTCTGCGCAGGCACGCCGCAGGGAAGTCTGCGCAGGCACGCCGCAGGGAAGTCTGCGCAGGCACGCCGCAGGGAAGTCTGCGCAGGCACGCCGCAGGGAAGTCTGCGCAGGCACGCCGCAGGGAAGTCTGCGCAGGCACGCCGCAGGGAAGTCTGCGCAGGCACGCCGCAGGGAAGTCTGCGCAGGCACGCCGCAGGGAAGTCTGCGCAGGCACGCCGCAGGGAAGTCTGCGCAGGCACGCCGCAGGGAAGTCTGCGCAGGCACGCCGCAGGGAAGTCTGCGCATGCACGCCGCAGGGAAGTCTGCGCAGGCACGCCGCAGGGAAGTCTGCGCATGCTTGCCGCAGGGAAGTCTGCGCATGCTTGCCGCAGGGAAGTCTGCGCACGCACGCTGCAGGGAAGTCTGCGCACGCACGCTGCAGGGAAGTCTGCGCACGCACGCTGCAGGGAAGTCTGCGCACGCACGCTGCAGGGAAAATCTGCGCACGCACGCTGCAGGGAAAATCTGCGCAGGCACGCCGCAGGGAAGTCTGCGCAGGCACGCCGCAGGGAAGTCTGCGCACGTCGTCGCTGCAGGGAAGTCTGCACAGGCACGCCGCAGGGAAGTCTGCGCATGCATCCCTCAGGGCAGTCTGCGCAGGCACGCCGCAGGGAGGTCTGCGCAGGCACGCCACAGGGAAGTCTGTGCATTTATGCCACAGGGAAGTCTGCGCAGGCACGCCGCAGGGAAGACTGAGCACGTCGTCGCCGCCGCAGGGAAGTCTAGGGGCATGATTTTAACATTCTCTATATATCGCTTGCTAGGAATTTCAATTAAATAATGTTTTGCGATCTTTAACAGCTGATCTTTAAAAGGGTTCCGCAATAAAATCGTTTATGACCGAAGCCATCGTTAACACTACCAGGCTAACACGAAACGGACAAGGACAGAGACTTAATGTTCAGAGACCAAAAACTGCACAATGGTATACTCCACAATGTGACACAAGAAAGCAATAGACGGGAAGTTCACAAATCGAAAGACCGTCTGGGCTAAACCAGTCTAACGTGGCCGAACGCATGTAAGCAAAACACCGTGCAGGAGGATGAGCTGACAATTATCTGACATGGGACCCAGTTATCAGACTGAACAGCGCTATCAAAAAACCGTATAAGCAAGTCAAACAAAAGAGTCTCTCTTTTCCCCAGCTCGATCGGCCCAGCTGGACGAAACAGGTGATACAAATCCACAGTGATTAGAGAACCAATCAGTGAGCGCTACCCATTACCTCTATTTTGGCTTCCCCGATCCTATCTAACCCAATAAACTAAGCTAGTCTTCAGTGGTTTTCTGCGCTCGGGGCGACTTAACACTAAACTCGTGAGCACTATCAGCAGACCAATTGACCAGTCGACCTCAGTGCCCCGAAGCATACCCCCACTCATATTAGCCACCAAAAACAAAAAAGGGAAAACAATCAAGTGACAAGTCCCTTGGACCCGCCCGGGGTTCCAAATGGCAAACACACAACTTGAGTGCCAACTCACTGTCATCAGCTGCCAGCATGGGGAAGAGAGAGAAAAGCCCACTCATTTGCGAAGAAGGTCAAGTTACTTATTTGTCCCCCTCTGACAAAAAAGGTGCGGCTAGCAGTGTCTGTGCACAGTGTGCCATCCAGAAAGGGCACAAATGCAAGCCTTACTAACATAAAGCCACGCACTCAGTGGGCTAACACGCATTCCACGTGTCAAACCAAGTAACCAAGCAGACGCCAAAGGACAATGTGACTACACAAAGCCACAAACCAAAAGGATCCAAAATATCCCGGACGAGTCCCCATTTAAGTTACGGTTGTTCTCAAGCAAGGTTTCCCAAAAATAACCTATAACTTTATTTTACACAACCATACGAAATAACAAGATAACTGCAAAACATAATGGTGGAATCAGGACACGGCCGAGGTCCAAAGGTGAGGAGAAAAAGCCCCTTTCTGAGAAGCTGACTCCAAGATTCTTAAAATGGGCACTGCCACAGGTGCTGTCAACTACCTGAAACAATAAAAAACACAGGCCTCCAAACGGCCAGCACCCCCACCTGAAGCGGAGGGATGTAACATACTCATATTGTACTATGTTAAAATAGTAATATTAGTATAACTTGTACTATCATCTCCATACTTTTATATATTCCAACACTGTTTGTCTTATTTAAAACAAATAAGATCCTTTAGTGCCAAAAATGCTGAAATCATTTTCTGTCAGCATGTGGAACATCCAGGGCCTGAACTCCCCAGTTTTTGGTGTAAAAAGGAATTCCAAGAAAATGTTAAAAATATTGGCATGATCATCATTCAGGAATCTTGGTGTAGAGTCGATGTAGATACTCTCTGTCCCCCAGGATACAAAGAAACAATTGTCCCCTCAATTAAAAAAGCCCCAACCAATCATGAAGAGATTCTGGTGGAATTTGGTTTAATCAGAGCTCAAAAACTACATCACAGAAATTTAAAAAATGGAATCACATATTTGGCTTAAAATAAATTAAAAATTAATCGCATCAAAAAATGACCTGCACTTATGTGCAATCTATTTCCCACCCTCGGAATCTCCTTATTACGAGGAGGACACGTTCCCCAACCTCCACAGTGAAATCAGCCATTTCCAGGCCCAGGGGAATGTGCTGATCTGTGGGGACCTAAATGCCCGGACAGGCACACACTTTATCAGTAAGGATGGGAACAAGGACGTATTTGGACCAAATTTACTAAATAATGTAACAAACTTACCAGAAATAACTCCGACCACGATATGAATCAAAACGGCAGACATCTACTGCAGCTCTATCATGACATGGGTCTATATATTGTCAATGCTAGGATACGAGGTTACTCTTTGGGAAGTACAGTAGATTATGTGGTCACAGACCTAGATCCATTCTAAGAGCATTTACTGTCAAGCCACTAACCCCTGTGTCCGACCCCAGCTAAATCACAGTCTATCTCAAAAGGACAGAACCTAACACCAGCACCCACATCCATCCCAGTAAGCTGTACAACATCAACCAATCATACAGATGGGAGCCAAACAGCGCAGAGGAATACCAGAAAGCAATCAATAATCACGAAATTCAAACACTATTGGATACCTTTCTGGTTACTACATTCCCTCAGAATAAAGAAGGACTAAATCTGGCAGTCAACAATGTAAATAACATATATGAAAAGGTAGCTTTAATCTCATTTAAAGAAAAAATCAAATTCCCCAAAAAAGATCAAAGCTGAAACATGGTTTGACAAAGACTGCAAAGAAATCAGGAAAAAAAAACTTATCTAATCAGAAACACAGAGATCAACAAAACCAGGATTTACGCCTGAGTTACTTTAAGGCACTAAAATACTATAAGCAAAACCTAAGAACCAAAAACAACAACACAAAAGGGCACAACTGACAGTAATTGAGGAGTCCATCAATTCTAACAGATTTTGGAGAAACTGGAAAAAATTAAACCAAACAAAATAAGAGGAATTGGCCATCCAAAATGGTAACATATGGAAAGATGATTTTGAAAACCTATATAAAAGTATATCGCATCAAAATAATTTAGGAAAAAAGAGATCTGCAAAAAAATAAACAAACTTGAATTAAGCATTAAAAACAATCATAATCTGTTGGGCACCCCAATCACTGAGCAGGAATTGATTGACAAACTTCGTGTTCTCCAATCAGAAAAAGCCAGCCGGCTAGATGGCATTTTAAATGAAATGCTAAAATACAGCAACCAAAAACTACAAAAGGCAATTTTAAAGCTATTCAATTTGGTTCTGAGCGTAGGTCATTTCCCTGACATCTGGAATCAAGGATTAATTACCCCTGTATTTAAAAGTGGAGACAAATTAGACCCCAATAACTACTGATGCATTTGTGTAAGCAGTAATCTGGGGAAGGTTCTATGTAGCATAATAAACACATGACTTTTAGACTTCCTTATTTGAGCACAATGTCTTGAGTAAGTCAAATTGGGTTTTTTCCTAAACACGTACAACTGATTATATTTATGCCCTACACACAAGTAGAAAAACACGCCAACAAAAATAAAAACAAAATTTTGCCTGTTTTATAGATTTCAAGAAGGCCTTTGATTCAATTTGGCGCAATGGTTTCTTCTACACACTTATCCAAAGTGGTGTAGAGGGTAAAATCTATGATATAATCAAATCAATGTACACCATAAACAAATGCAGAGTTAAAATTGGACACAAAAGAACAGAATTCTTCACCTAGGGGTGGGTAGTGAGGCAGGCCTGCAGCTTGAGTCCAACTCTGTTCAACATTTATTTCAATGAATTGGTGACTATGTTGGAACAATCTGCAGCACCTGGACTCACCCTTGATGATAAAGAAATCAAATTCCTTCTCTATGCAGATGACCTGGTTCTGCTGTCACCCACAGCATGCACTGCAGCAGAGCCTGAACCTGGTAGAGAAACACTGTCAAGCCTGGGCCCTGACAGTGAATATGACTAAAACCACAATTATGACTTTTCAAAGAAGATCCAGATCTCAGGGAAACAAATACAGATTCACATTAGCAAATAAAACAGTAGGAAACACTAACAGTTAGACTTATTTAGGCCTGAAAATAGGCTCAACAGGAAGCTTTAACTTTGGCAGTAAATGAACTGAAGGAGAAAGCACGCAGGGCATTCTATGCCATAAAGAGAAATACCCAAATTATACTGCCAATCAAAATTTGGCAAAAAATATTTCAATCAGTCATACAACCAATTTCATTATATGGCAGTGAAGTGTGGGGTGTGCTCACTGAACAAGACTTTGCAAAATGGGACAAACACCTCATATCAATGAAACCCTGCATCAGTGTTTCCCACAGGATTTAGTGAGACTATGGTGGGTGGACCTCGGACACTCTACGGGGGTCTGGGGGCATGCTCCCTCGGAAGGAAATTTAGTACGTTTTAAAGTTAAATGCATCAATCTGGTGCACTTTGAGAGCAAAATTAGGAGGCTAGATCTATGAAGAACTTTGTGCTCTTGTAAACAATGTTGTGCTCTAGTAAACAATTTAATCATAAACACATTGGTCAACACATAAACACAAAAGTCCATATTTCATGCGTGGGGGCCTTTAATACAGATTTATGATTTATCTTATAGGTAGAGGACATGGTATTCATCAACTTTCATTGCCTTTTGTAGCTGACATTTGTATTGTACCTCCCAAAAAATGAATAAAATGCTTTTTGTCCATTATAAAGCATATAAATGAAGGTTTAAGATGAAACATTGCTATCAGATTAAAAAAGAATGCAAGAATGTTGTCACACAAAGCGGTAAATACCTAAATGTGTAATAATTAACTATTGTATGTATTTCTATACTCTGTACTCTCGTATGTTTTCTTGTCTGGGGATGGGATGATATGAAAACAATTTTCAACCGTCCACCACGTTTTGGCAATGTTCCAACTCTCACGTCATCACTGTTGCATGCTTCACAAAAACCATTACACTACTAATTAACGCTTACATCTATTTTCTGAAGTGCACCAGTCCTTTTTCCAGCAAAACACCCCCATAACATGATGCTGCCACCCCCATGCTTCACAGTTGGGATGGTGTTCTTCGGATTAAAAGCTTC
The DNA here is from genome assembly GCF_013347855.1 of Anguilla anguilla. Lineage (NCBI taxonomy): Eukaryota > Metazoa > Chordata > Actinopteri > Anguilliformes > Anguillidae > Anguilla > Anguilla anguilla. The sequence continues at coordinate 202,256 of NC_049212.1, read as the reverse complement.
ACCTTTTTTCCTCCATGCACAGCGCTGATCATGATCATAAGCTTCTGAAAATGCATTACATCAATTTCTGGAATCATCCAGACTGTTTAAAGAGACAGTCAACTTTGTGTGTATAAAATTTTGACCCACTGGAATTCTGATATAGTGAATTAAAGCTGAAATAAATTTTTATTTATTTAATTGTTTTAAAATGACCTCTGATGTGAACAAAGTAGATGCCCTAATTGACTTGCCAAAAGAAATGTGTGATAACATGAAATGTGCAGAGTTGTGAGGTTTATGTAAACATTTGGCCTCGTCTGCAAATAACATTACATTTTACAACATGATTATAAGCTAACTAGCTAGCTAGTGAGAGTTGGGGAGATTGATAGCTTGTTAGCTAGCTATTGCCAGCTCTCTAGCGGTGTATAAAACTCAACATGTTTTGGTGTCAATGTGACTAATTTCTCTATATCTAGCTAATGAGAGAAATATATATAGAGATTGCTAGATAGCTAGTGAGAGAGATGTGTATCACTTGCTAGCTAACAAGATGGCAAAATTATCATTATCAGTATCACTCTAGAAACTTAAAGGATAGGCTATATGGTAAATATGTATTTGATACATTGCATTGTGTGACATTATTTCTCTTCATCAAAACTCAGTAGCTGCACGAGACTACAACGAGAACACGTTGAAAAATTCATGCCGCTCCCTCAGCTGACTACGCTTTAGCGACCCATCAATTTCTTGCTGTGTGTTCGGGGGTTACTCTCATAAATTGTGACTGTGTCTGCATGGTACGGATCTGGCTGGAGACAGATCGGCAGCGTACGCATGCGCTCATGTGTGGTGCAAATCCGGCAGCAGATACAAATCTGGTAGCGATGCACCTTCTTATTAAAGATACGCTCAGCTTGACTGAGGAGGCACTATGTGAGAGGGTGAAGTGGATGGACCAATGGGATGAGCACACAGTGTGCACCTAGTGCTTATGGGAGTTGTATCATGTGGTATCACCTCAAACTGACTTAACTTCGGGTGTTAATGTCAAGCCCTGGTAGGTATTAATGTTGGATAAAGAAGTTTATTGTAAAGACAGAACAGGCAGATTCAGTGAGAACATTTATGAATGCTAGATTTCTAATGTGAAAGAGGGACTGGTGTGTTTAGTTGAAAAACCTTGTAGCCATATACTCTGGGATAGTTGTTCAGGTTAGGGGCCTGTGATTGTTTTGAGTGATTATACCTTTCTCTACATCTGTTCCTGCAGGCACTACCGTCGAGTGTTACTACAGGCCTTGGAAAAAGATTTGAGAGAGGAGATGCGTTATATTACCACCATCATTGAGGACCAACCCAAAAACTACCAAGTCTGGTAACCATATGCTCATTTTCTATTTATTTTGCTGGCACACATTGGGTCTTACTCGCAAAAGTTTTCTTAAATTCTCACGAAATTTTCTTTGTTCATTATAAAACTTCCTGTGAAACACAAATGTGGGATTTGTGAAACATGTGCAACCCTTTGATTTCGTGCATATCCCAGGTGTATCAGATTAACACACTCGTATGACATCCGGCACTCCGAATACCAAACACAATAAAACACCTCACTTATTCAACATAGAAAAATATCAATTAGAATTCATTTGGAAATTATTTTATAAATTTAATTATTCATTTGGAAAAGGTTTTTATAATCAAAGATATCAATTATCAATTAAATCGCTGAATTCATTGAAAGGCATAGAAAACTTTGTTCAGTCACAACAGATATTCACATCTAATCTAAAGATATGGTTCAACTACCTTAAAACAATTAATATAGGTTACAGACATGGGCAGTTACACAAGAAATGAATGAAAGAAGAGACAAAACCAGAGCTTATTTGTCCCAAAGTAATCCAAAATGCAAAAACCAAAACACAGCAGAATATTCCAAAAGAACCAGAGGTCAAATGTAGGATGCCAGATCAAGATGCAGGACTCAGATTCCCACTTTGCAACTAACTGTTGCAAACTTCTCAGGTTGCCCAAAACTGACTTCACTAAAAGAAAGCCGCATAATTTATCTAGTGAAAAAGAGAAGGGCAGAGGGGCATGGACATCCCCTCGGACACACACACACACACACACACATTCACGCGCAGATGCACAATTCACACCTCAGATGGCTAACCCAGTTCCTTCTCTGCCTTATCTTCATGCTATGCTGGCCGAGCGCATTGAAGATACCTATGACTGAGAATGGCCAAGTGGTGAAATGATGTCTGACACTTTCTTGGATTTATACTCTATACTTTTGGCTATGTATCCCAGCATCTTGTTGACCTTTTTTCCTCTTCAGCATAGTGCCTAGTGCCTAGAACCAAGCTTTGATTAACCATTACTCCCAAGTCTTTTTTTAATTTGAGCACATTCCAATTTTGTTCCTCCAAAGTAATCCTGATGAATGTTTTCTTTTCCCACATGCTGAACATAAGTATTCCTGCCTTATGTTGTTATATCACTCATTTACAACTTTACATGCCACTATATTGAATTTCAATTGTCAGGTTCCTCTTCTGGATTCTATTTAAATCTTCTTGGATTAATTTCCTCACAGTTTTTCTTCGAATATTGTATCGTCTGCAAACTTAAAGGGGAATTTCACTTTATAACACTTCTGGGCTCATTTTCACACCTACCCGGAGTTTTGTGTGCATCCCAGTAGGGTTGAACCAAATACTCGGATGAAACGAGTATCCGGTACGGATAATGTACTTTTTACGAGCACGAGTACCATCCAAGTAAAATGTGTCAATATCCGTACTTGTGATGAAGGAAAATCCTTATTGGGTAGCTGTGTCCAGTTTCCACATCGTTCTGTGATAGGCCAGCCACACACAGAGCTCCTCCTCTACACAAAGCCTATACAAAGTTCACTGCAGCTGCGCCACACAACACAATCTTGCCATCGTCACAGCCACTCTGTCCACAGGGATCTATTATCTATTGTCATATATTCTCAATAAAATAAAGTTTGCAATTCTCAGATTCCGCTCAACACATTATTCTCACCATAGCTAAACACACTGGACATTCACACACAAGCACATATTACTGATTACAAATGGACATTTCTAGCTTCTAGCTTGCTACAGTGGGGCTAACCATAGAAGTATATATGTCTATGGGGCTAACTATCCAGTTAACTAGCTGCTACAGTGGGGATAACTAGCCAGTTAGCTAGCGACTACATGATATAAGCATGTACTTGTATTTCCTAACATTTAGTAAACGGATTGTCCAAGACAATATATGACCACTCAGTCTCAAAAGCGACATCTCTGCACGTAAAACCAATGGTAAGGTTGTGTATTTATTCAAAAAAACTATGTCTCCTTTATTTTGTTATTCAGTGAGCAGCGTTTTCACTGCTATACTGGCATATCTTAGGGCCATTGTGTATATCTTGTTGCTATAACGGAATACGATTTTTGAGTGGTGAAAGAATATTTTTTATGAATGCCCAGATAGACAATATTGTCCATTATATCATGGGTGGGGGGTGTAGTTGCAGATGAGACTGCAGGGAGGGGGCGTGTTAAATGAACGACCAGAGCGACAATGGTGGCGCGGCGAAACTCCGTATTCGGCATAGTTGTCATGTATCGTCTACTAATGAAACTAAAACAAAGCGTTTCTGTTTTTAACTCGTACTTTGGTTGCAGTAGCACTGAATGTCCGAGTTCAGTAATCTCGGTGCGCCGGCCTGCCGACCACTAGGGGTTTTGCGCCAAGAGGTTAAAATACCAACTTCCGGTTAGGTCATGCCCACTTCCGGTCTAAGCCCCGCCCATTCCGAGTACGGATACGGATACAGATAATTTTGTTGGTTGAACAGATACAGATACAGATAATGGTGTACCCGCTCATCCCTACATCCCAGACGGTTTTTAGGTTGCTTGCTTGCTTCAATATTTAGATATTTGTAGATTTTTGATTCCCGTGTGAGCTAACCCCCCCATCCAATAGAAGCCCATTCAATATCATACTCCACGTTAGACTCATTGTAAACACATGTCCCTGCTTCTCATGACTGATATTGTCTTTCTAATGAATTTGTCGCCCTTCATTTTTCGATTAGTTATTTCATTATGTTAATATTTTACGCTGTTATATTTTTGCTTTCCTTCACAAATGCAGGAAGTTGATCCAGGCAGTTTAGTGTCGAACTCGAGGATGCATATCATTGTGCGACTTCTGATGTTGGGCGTACCTGCAGACAGTAACACTAGGTTAGTCGTAGAAGTAGTGTTGTATTGCTACTAGCTAGCGAAACTGAAAATGTCTGAAGACAAAGGAGATTTTGTTTTTGATCATGGGATTGTTGTTCCCTATCGATTTGAGCCGGAATACACAGAAGAAGAGCTGGCTAATTTGCAGGCTGATTTGGGGTGCAAAATTGTTTTTCATCCGGTACGCACTTGACAGCGAGGCACTTCACATCCCGAGGCAATCAGTGAGGCAGCGATGATGACACTGACGTAATGTGTACTCTCACGCAGCAGCTTACAGTGTGTGGAGCTTACAGTCACCACCAGTAAAATTACACTTCTCAGCTCCGCTTGTAAAACTGGTTTGAATGTTATTCTCAGCATGTTGAAGACCTAGTGTTATATATGAAACAACATGCACGAAAATACGGGACAAACTGCATCCCATATTGAATCAATACGGGACATAGCATTTTACTTTGAAATACGGGACAGGTGGCAACCCTAGCAACAGGGCACTCCGATTTCTCAGCTGTCACCAACCTCGGAGTCTTGGAGACTTTGTTCCGAATGCCAAGGATCAATTGGAAACGACATTCCACACTGGATGGTCCAAATGGGACTCTCTCAGAAATGTAAGTGTGTTGGCTATATACCGTAATAATGTCAGTGGATAGCATAACGTTATCGTTAGCTAATTGAAATCCTAGTTTTGACGACTGGTGTTCATGTGTGGTGGTCTACGCATGTGTCTCGCTGAGCGTAACGTTACCGTAACGTTCCTGTTTTGAATACAGAGGTATAGGGCTTGGCGCATCAGCTGAACTACAAGACTGTAACGTTACATCTCTAACACATGAATGAAGTTAGCAAGAATGACAATCGAAATGATGCCTAGAACTTTTATGACATAGTCTGCCAATATCTGCTTGCTCATCCTGTCTGGGATGCACACACTGGGTCGGTGTGAAAATGAGCCCAGAAGTGTTATAAAGTGCAATTCCCCTTTAACTAATGTACTAATGTTCCTGTCAAGGCCATTTATGTAAATAAGGAAGGGCAGTGGTCCCAAGTATATCTGGAAAACAAATATCTCTGTGCAGCTGAGCTGCTCCAGCTGTGAAATGGCAGAAAAGAGAATGTCAGAAAACCAAGCGCACATGGCAAAAAGCTGAACTGCAGGTTCAATATGGCTTTTATAAAGTGAGCCTTAATAAGTACAATATTGAATGAAATAATCAACACAAATTCCAATAATGCACACACTGGCACCAATAGCTCCTTAGTTCCTTTCTGCTGATAAGTCTAATGAGTTTGCTGTCTTTTTTAGTCACAACATTCAGAACATTATTCAAGCCATCAACACTCCCATGTCAAATAAAAATGTCTGCACTTGTAAAAAGAACTTGGCAAAAATGACTAATTTTACTGTCATCGATCATAAAATACTTGAAGAAACAGCGACAGCTCAAGCCATCTACCTGCTGCCTTGATGCCTGGCCTACAAAAAACATTTTTAATTGCCTGGAGCTACTGCAAATGGTTAATAACCCCCTCCTGTATGGCATTTTTTCAAATGTATTAAAAACTGCTGTTAGTAGGCCCCTGTTAAAAAGAGGGGCTTAGATACTTCTGTAATTGGTAAGTGCAGACCTATCTGAGATCTCCATTTCATTGTTAAGAACCTTGAAAAAATAACCAACTTAAAGTAATAATCTCAAAGATTTTCATTAAAATAAATGTCTGTTAAGTCACTATCTATCGCCAAATTAGGTAACACAATGGCGATTGAGCCTGTTGTTATATTAATTTGTATTATTATTATTATTATTATTATTTATAATTAAAGAACTGGGTGTCTGTGGCGACATTCCCGGGAAAGCGGGAAGCGGCGCATAGTTAGTGATGCGTTTCCCATCACCCATCAGTGGTTGGTCCGCCAGAGAGGATAGGCGGAGCTAACGCAACAGGCTCGCTCTTCAACTGACTTGTGTGTGAGCGGCGTACATTTTTTTCCGGTGTCTGCTAGCATTACAATAACAGAGAAGGGGAGGGGGGAGTTGAGGGGAAGGTTATGGAACCCTAAAAAGTTTTTGTGTAACATGAGAGGTCATATTATTTGTTGATGTAGAGTTCGTATTACATTTGATTACAATGTAACATTACTAAATTACATAGCTATTTGCACAGTTAACGCTAGCTACCGGACCATGTCAAGAAAGGCAACATTAGTTTAGACAACGTTGCGCACAGTATCCATCTCTCATATCAGGTAATGTTGCATTAGCTAGCTAGCTAATGTAATTAACACAATCTAATGTCTGCTAACAATTAGAAAAAATGCTAGCTAACGCTACCGACCAGTACCGACTTCGCAAACCGTCTCTCGAATGCAATGCTACCTTGTTGCAACATTGCAATATAGCTAACTAAAGGCCAGTTCAGATCAATGATTCGCAACGAGACTGGATGCAACTTGCAAAATTCCAAGACGCCTGATTATAAACGTTCTAAAACTGCACTTGACGATTTGACAAGGTGGGTCTTTTGAGACTCCAGGCGATGGCTTCAGACGCTCTGAAACTAACCAATTTACACCGCTGCAATTTTCTCTGCAACATTCTAAAATAGTTTTGTCTCGTTCCGAATCATTGATCTGAACTGTCCTTAATGTTAGTTATTTACATTGCCATCAAGTTCATCAATATATTATAATGATTAAATTAATGATTAATGAATAAAGCCAGGGTATAGGTGGAGCAGAGTCTGATTTCTGTGTAAAGATGTCAAGCCGGAGAAAACTAAATAAAAGAATATGGCAGTATGGATTAGCGTTGTTATTATTTTATTACGCTTCCTCATATGTTCCTTCAGCTTTGATGCCCTTTTTTGATTAAATCTCCTTTGTTTTTGTTTTATTATTCTTGTTCTGATTGCTAATTTAACATCCAGCTCAGTGAACAGTTTAGCTAGCAAAACCAGAAAGACCAGAGGTAACATTTTGCAAGGCAGTTGTTTCAAAAATATCACACAACAATCATTCACGAAAAAGACTGTTTATTTTGCACGAGACACATAATTGCACAAGCCACAGCGAATCCCACGAATTCTTCTCTGCAGTGTAAATATGTTCATACCAGGCAAAAGGTGGATAAAGAACGTTTGTGGAAATTGATGATCACTAATTCTACCCCAGGTCTGCTACAGTATTTTAACCCGGCTCAGCAGTGTAAAGACAGCTTATGTTAGCCTAATGTTAGACAATGAATGAGTATGTACATAACGTTACTTTCATAACAACCATTTTTTATTCAGTAAATAGTAAGTCTTATAGTTGGCATGGCCCAGGTGCAAACTGACTGACGTCACACAGGCGACATTGGTTGGATCCGGTTGGATCTATGGGAAGTGAGGTCCAAAAACACACCTGCAATTACCGCTTCTCGCCATTAGTACCGCCAAAGAGAACGAAACGGAGATCTTCGAGATTGTAACTTTAACTATGGACAATCATGCGATTGATCGCGATTAAATATTTTAATCGATTGACAGCCCTAATATTTTTTTAAATGACTAAACTCACCTGTAGCTTTTTCCTGGTGCAGTGTCTTTTACTGCTACTGCAGAGTGAATGCGTAAGGTTGCAAAGATGATTCACAACTTCCGGTTACGCTGGGCTATAAAACACTATTTCAAAAGTAAAATTAGACATGTTATACATCATTAGAAAGCTTATACTGTCACCTTCTGAATAAATTAATTGTCTATCAAGCCAGATTGTACTAAAAGGTTGACAACACCGTAAACAAGGTGCGTGGTATTACACACAGCTATTTCGGAAGGTACCCAGGTGTCACAAATGAAAAATGAGCTTATATTTCACAAGACAATATATGACCACTCAGACTCGAAGAGGACATTTCTACGCGTAAAACCAATGCTAAGGTTGTATGTATATTCCATGTTTAGTCTCAGATATTGACAGTAGAATTACATTGTATAACATGTAAAAATTTGTCTTGTTTATATTGCAATATATTTAAACTCTGCAATACACATTGAACCCAGACATAAACGCTATGTAATTTGCTCATATATAGCTCTGTTGTATACTATTAACTGCACTCTTAAGTGCAAAATAAAGCTCTGTTTATTGCTAAGGAATAGGCTACTAATGATGTTAAAGTTCTTTTTGAAGTTGGCGCAGATCCGTCAGGGAGTTACTGTCTTTTTGGGACCCAACAGGAGATGTCAACTCTTTGACTAGCTGAATGAAAGTCGGGAATTTAAAAGGCTTTCTGTAAAAGTGGTAGTGTCTGTTCAAGTTAACTGGCCACAGAGGGACTTGCTAAGTATTGTAGTGTATAAAGTACAGTTGAGGCCAAAAGTCACATACACCTAGGGTAAAGATATTCAAACTCAGTTTTTCACAACTCGGCACATTTCATGTTACCGTACATTTATTTTGGCAAGTCAATTAGGGCATCTGCTTTGTTCACATCAGAGGTAATTTTAAAACAATGGAATAGAGACAGATTATATTTCAGCTTTAATTCACTATATCAGAATTCCAGTGGGTCAAAAGTTTACATACACCAAGTTGACTGTCTCTTTGAACAATCTGGAAGAAATTAATGCTTTTGGCAAGTCAATTACATCTAAGGTAACTTTAAAACAATTGATTAGAAATAGATTTATTTCAGCTTTAATTCACTATATCAGAATTCCATTGTGTCAAAAATTCACCAAGTTGACTGTCTCTGAACAGTTTGGAAGATTCTAGGAATTGATGCAGTTACTTTTTAGAAGCTTCTGATTTGCCAATTGTCATAATTAGGAGTTAATTGAGAGTTAATTGGTACCTGTGGCTGTATTTAAGGGCCTACCTTTAGTGCTACTGCCTTTTGCCCCTGATACCGTGGGAAAACCCAAGCAACTCAGCCAGGACCTCATAAAATAAACTGTGGACCTCCACAAGCCCGGTTCCTCCTTAGGAGCAATTTCCAAACAACTGAAGATACCATGAGCATCTGTACAAACAATTGTACGCAAATATAAAAATCTTGAGACCACACAGACTATGCATTGTTCAGGAAGGAGGCACAAATTAACCCAGGGCTGGAAAAACTTTTTTTTGAAAGGTACAACTGAAAATCAAAGGACCACAATGGAAATAAGCCTTTGAGCTTTAGGCTGCATTCACACCAGATCAGGCAATGCGGAAAAAACGGCAGTCCTCCCATTCATTTGAATGTGGGTAGTGCATTTAGGCTGCGGGAGTGAGGACCGCATGGGGTGCAGAAAAAAAACGCAGTGGCCTGCGGGAAGAAGTAGAACCAGAATCAACTTTTGCCATAATCGCAACCCCACGTCATGCTGTGGTGACCAATCACGTAAGTTCTTTAAATTACCATGTAGCATTCTGCTGTTTACCGAGCAACTGTCAGATGAATTACTGACGCGATTCATTTCCGAAGATTTGATTTTATGATTGTCATCGTGATTTGACAGTGCCGGGTAATGGGAGGAGTACCAAAACAATAGTTACTAGCTAAATATCAATTCCGAACGTTGGAATTAAGCTGTATAAAAAAGATTAGCTATTTAGCAGTTCTTGCATGCTAGTTTATTGTACTTAGCACTATGGAGTTCATGGACCAAAAGATGATACTTTCCCAGTTGTGTCCTCGCTTGGTTTATTTTGTGTACCCAGCTTCGACGTCCACATCTGGCTTGCAGTCTATGCTGCAAAATAATGATAGCAAGAAACTTCCTTCGGTTTGTGTCCATTTGTTCGAGTTAGCAGACAGGAAATGGAAGAGGGGGGGGGCTTAAAGTTCACGACATGACATCACACAAATGGGCCATGTAGTGACACGCCCACACCTCCGCACAACCCTGCGGGAAGGTGCCACATTGCCTGATCTGGTGTGAATGCAGCCTTATTATCCTTTTGATGATTTCTGTATCTGGGGCATCTCTGGCTAGAGGGGCCACTTGTATTTTAATGATCAATAAAGAATTTCAGTCAGTCAATCAATCAGTCAACCTAAGACAACAAAGGAACTGGTGAAGGAGTTGGAGGCATCAGTTACAAAAGTATCTACATCCACCATTAAGAGAAGCCTACATTGCCATCTCCTGAAAGGCTGTTGCACAAGAAAGAAGCCCCTACTCCAAGACTGGCATAAAAAAGCCAGAATTAAATTTGCAGGCGATCACCAGGTCCAAGACCTAGCCTTTTGGAGGAGTGTTCTCTGGTCAGATGAAACAAAAATTGAACTGTTTGGCCATAATTATCAGCGCTATGTATGGAGGAAGGGTGAAGATTTTAACTGAAGAACACCATTCCAACTGTGAAACATTGGGGTGCAGCATCATGTTGTGGGGGTGTTTTGCTGGAAAAGCGAGTGGTACACTTCAGAAAATAGATAGCATCACAAGGAAGGAGTGTTATCTAGAAATACTGAAGCAAAACCTCAAGACATCAGCTAGAAAGCTAAAATGTGACGAGTGCTGGAGAAAAGGTCCGCAAGTCGCAAATCTTGAAATCGCTCTAGGAGGCAAAAAAGGTTTTTTTAATTTTTTTTTTTACTGTTTTCCTTTTTTTCATATTACGAAAGTTAAAGTGTTGAAGAAGTCACTCAATAGAATAAACAACATTTTTAGGGTCACTAAATACAATAAATAATTTGTCAGCAAAGTCAGCTTGTTTTAGTGATTCTTGAATTCATTACTCTGCCTTGATGTTACGTTAAAAGGAAAATCTTATGCAAAATTGCATAAATTGATTGGTCAATATCTTGACCATCTTTTATCTAGTCACTTAGCTTTTTGGTGTCATTTAGACTTACGGTTCATGCAAAGAAGATTATCAAAGGTTTGTTAAAAAATTTGAAATGGAAGAAAAGACATGATAGGTCCCAATTGCAGTTTATCTGCACCTGGGGGTATGTTTCAGGGGGTGGGAGATATAAGGGTTTAACTAAGAGTGGTTCTTATTGCGCCACCTGTGGGCCATTTGTTGTCATTTTTTGTGTCCAGGTTACAGGTAACCTGTGTGTGCCAAATTAGAAAAGTTACCAATGTATGAATTCCTAGAAACACAATAGGTTACCACGGCTAATGCTGTGCTATCTTAATTACCGGTATAGAAGTCTGTATCGGCAGTCAAAACAGGTCGGATTGGGAGACAAAACGCCTGGATTAGGAAATCCCTAGTTGTAATGCAATAAAGGGTGAAAATTTTGGAAGGGTGTCTGAACTTTCTATTGCCACTCTGTGTATAGGCAAACCTACCTCATGCTTTTATATTGTGTATTGCATAAGCAAAGAAATGTACAGCAGATTTTCACAAGCTGTAAACAGCCATTTTTAGTGAACTTAAGTGCCTCGATAATAGCTTGAGAATGGCTTGCTCTCTAGCTTGTATTGGTTATTCTAGGCTCAATTAAAATTCTTAAATTTTGAAGTGTTTTTCTTCAATTTCAGTTATTTTTTTAGCTTTCCATACTTACAAAGGACCTCCATTTCTCAATGTGTTCATATCTTAGTGGTTGTACTGATACATTTCACATTATTGGGTGGCGTTTGTGATATTATGTATGACAGATGCAGCACTATCTCAAACAGAGGACCCCCATTAGTAGAGTAAATGGTACTCAGGCTGGAAAGTAGTGATAAATTATAACTGCAATAGTAAGAACCATTGCTTTGCATTCTTCTCTCTGTGCAACATAATTATGTCCATAATAAAAGTGAATTATCTGCAAGAATATTTCCTGAGCCAAACTAGTCATATTTTTGTAGATACTGGGAAATGACATGGTCTGTGGTATCTCTTTTTCTGGTCCAGGCACCATAGACGCATGGTAGTAGAGTGGCTGAATGACCCCTCCGAGGAACTGGAGTTTATCGCAGACATCCTCAACCAGGACGCCAAGAACTACCATGCTTGGCAGCATCGACAATGGGTTATCCAGGTAAGAGCAGCACAGTAAGTGTTATTTTTCCAGGGCCACATTTTTAATGCAGGTGTCTGATATCTAGGTAGGGGTCACCCGTTAAAAAACAATAATAAAATATTTTTTTGTTGTATTGTTGGTACAGGTCAAGGTAGAGCCATTGCTGTTGCAGCGGAATGGACTGCTCCAATAACTGCAGTAGCGAAAACACCATGCGTATGATTAAACCATGTTATTCACCAGGGATAAAGACTAATTCTGTGGTGTTTTTAACCGCTCCTCAGCCATTAGTACAAAGTTACTGCTTTTGGTTCTTTAGGTCCTCCTTACTTTATTTTTTTGTTTACCCTTCTCTTTCGGAACCCTGTTTGAGAACTGTAAAATTCAGAACTAAGGACAGAGGAATGTTTTATGGGAACTTGGGACCAAGATCATTTTTTGGGATGGATATTCCTTCAGTTTTATCTTCGGTTACTTTTTATTTCAGCAAAGAAAGCATTTCAATCAAACGAGTTTGCTGCTTATAACGTGGTCATACACATCCCACTATGGTGAATGACCTCACATTCCATATGAGTTTTAAACTGTCGGGTCCCAACTGCAGACTATCAGTGCCTGTGCTTTTACTGAATGCCTGGAGAAGAGGGTTCACAGGGTACACACCATTCATTAATATACTCCTACATATGGGCAATTTAGACTCTTGGCTATGTTTCTGGACCCCTAGATATTTTATACCACTGTACTGACGGAAATCTTATAATTCCCACTTGAAAATGATGCAACAGTGAATTTTTTGAAACAAAACAGTTGATTTTATTTATTTTATTTTATTATATTTTATTTTATTCTAGTTATTATAATATACTGTGTTGGTTTTACTGTTGCTATATACTGTGATCTTTTATTATACTTAGACCTGCCAACTTGCACGCATTTTGTGTACCAACCACGCAATTCTTGGTCAAAATACGCATGTACGAAATGCCAACTGAAACTACGCAAAAAAGAAAAATATTATTCTAATTTAATTACGGAAAACAATCAATCAATAGTAAACAATACCGTACATTTATTCGATATTTAAACTACATCCCTCGGATTGGACCAGATGCGACCTTTTCCTTGTGGTTCTGTAACTCCTCCCCGACCCACTCAACATCCACTGATACGCAGCGGTACTTTATTATCCACCGAGGCGTAACGCTGCATTGCTGAGGTAAAGTGGGAAGTGGGAGAGTAATAATCAAGCACAAAAATGTGACCGTAATGTTAACATATAAAACGTTAAAACAGGTTCGGTAACTTTACGTGATGATGCATTTCAAGGGGTATATCCTAACGAGATAAATTTGTGTATATAGTTAGCCGTAGTAGTAGCTCGCATACGATTTAGCCTCGTTACGAGACAGCTACGGTGTGAATAACTGATGGAATTATTTAGCTGCATATAACTCAAACGCCACGGAGACTCCCTGTTCAAACTTTGAATCGCGCACGCACTGTTGGAACAAAATATCAGGAGCAATGGCCGTACCTCCGCCCCTCAACTTCCGCACCATGCATTTTGCATTTATGATTTTGACATTAGCCACCAAGAAGCTTCATGTAATAATTTAGGTAAACCTCTAGTTACAAAGGCCTACATTCCTAGATAATTTTTAAATTGAATATTTTTTTTCATTAGCCCTATATGATGTGTGCCTGTATAAGCTGATTCAATTATTTAATTCTTAAATAAAAATAGAAATCATGAACAGAAACTTGGTTTTATTCATTAAGGACAGAGTTTTACATTACAACATAAGTTTCTGTAAATACTTGAAAACATGAAAACATATGTTACAATATACAAAATACATTTTTGTATTCTTATTTAATACTTAAATGCAATTCACTTATGGTTATCAGTTTGTATAAGTACACATATCATATAATGAAATATTAATCATGAAAAAATGGTTTTAAGCAGGTGTACTCAAACTTTTGACTTGCAAGTATATCATATTATAGCCCAGTGCAGTGCAAGTGATATTTTAGAATCAGGTCAAATTATACATTTTGCCTGATCACTTCTACAGTCAAAACTAGAATTGTGTGTGTGTGTGTGTGTGTGTGTCTTGCAGACTTTCGTGTGCAAAGCGAAGTGGTGCGAAAGCATGTGAACTAAGCATTACACTGACTATTGTGGTACTCAAAATATTTTCCCAAGTTTGGCAGGTCTGTATACTTATTGTGTCTTAAATGTTTTTTTAATCTCGGCTACATTGAAAATGAGGGCTTGGCCCTCAGTTGTGCCTCTGAGAATTAAATAAAGGTTATGATGATGATGATTTGCAGTGAAATACGTGAATATGTTGTGATTTACAGCAATGCATAATTTAGACATTTTGGATAGATTTGGAGACACTGGGTACACTGCTTAGTTTTTGCTTCATAAACCTATAGTAGTTCGACATATCCACCCTTAGATTTTATGAACTTGTGGTCAAGAAGTTTTTGATCCACATTTGGCACATGTATAGTTTAACCTGCTGTATATCTGTATGATGTAATCTCTCAGTATTATACTACTAAAAGTACTAAACATCACTAATTTCATTTAAGTAACATTAATATGTCCCAAACATTATGGTGCCCTATAATGGTGGGGCTTTGTATAAAAAGTGCTGTAAGTGTTTACTTGGAGAAACCGAAGTGTAAAATGGTAAATGGACTGCATTTATATAGTGCTTTTATCCAAAGCGCTTTACAATTGATGCCTCTCATTCACCTATTCACACACACACACGCACACACACACTCACACGCCAATGATGAAAGGCTGCCATGCAAGGTACCGATCAGCTCGTTGGGAGCAATTAGGGGTTAGCTGTCTTGCTCAGGGACGCGTCGACACGCCCAGGGCGGGGGATCGAACCAGCAACCCTCCGACTGCCAGACAACTGCTCTTACCTCCCGAGCTATGTCGCCCCTAGTGTATAAAATACCTTAAAAATAAACGCTGAAAATGTACACTTGTGACCTTGTGAACTTTTTGATTACAATTGTGAACATGTGGAGTACAGAATTATGAATTTGTTGTCAAGATTAACACTGCCATAAACAGTTGTGCAGAGGGCTGGGCTTTATTACAGTGTGTGTTTGTGTATTTTACAGGAATATAAACTATGGGATAGTGAGCTGGAGTATGTGGAGCAGCTGTTGGAGGAGGATGTGCGGAATAATTCTGCATGGAATCAGAGGCATTATGTCATATCCCACACCACAGGGTACTCCGACCCTGTTGTGCTGGACAGAGAAGTGCAGTAAGTATTGTGCTTTTCATGGTCTTGGTTTGGTGCCAACTAGACTAGCATGCAGTAGCACCTACAGTGATTTAGGGTTTCATTTGATGCATTTGCCTCTGCGGTAGAGGTTCTGCCGGCCAGAGGGAAATGCTTTCTGGGTTCTGACACGAGGGGGCAGCAGAGTGTAATTTTTCCTCATACGGACAGCTTCCATAATTACATTACATTACATTACATTACAGGCATTTAGCAGACGCTCTTATCCAGAGCGACTTACACAACTTTTACATAGCATTTTACATTGTATCCATTTATACAGCTGGATATATACTGAACCAATTCCGGTTAAGTACCTTGCTCAAGGGTACAACGGCAGTGCCCTACCCGGGAATGGACGGAGTGTAGCACAGTGGGTAAGGAACTGGGCTTGTAACCGAAAGGTCGCAGGTTCGATTCCCGGGTAAGGACACTGCCGTTGTACCCTTGAGCAAGGTACTTAACCGTAATTGCTTCAGTATATATCCAGCTGTATAAATGGATACAATGTAAAAATGCTATGTAAAAAAAAAAAGTTGTGTAAGTCGCTCTGGATAAGAGCGTCTGCTAAATGCCTGTAATGTAATGTAATGTAATGAATCGAACCTGCGACCTTTCGGTTACAAGCCCAGTTCCTTACCCACTGTGCTACACTCCTGCGTTGTACTTGATGTCAGGCCATGTCAGGCCATGTTGCATTTCAGGTTGATTCGCTATCTTTAGATGAATGCGTAGCTCTGTGATGTGGAGATAACATTCGTATTTGGGAAAAATAAAGCACTTGCTAATATTGGGCTGGTATCAGCATAGCCGCTATTCAGATATATTTATGGATCTGGTAACTCTCTTCATATTATTACAGTTTGCGATGTAAAAACCGTGTAAGACACTAACAGGGAAGTCAAAGGCAATTTTTCTGAAAACATTTTTACAGTTTATTTCATCATGTTATATTTGTCATAAAATTCTTCCATTTAATCAAATAACAACATATGTCAGAAAATAACATTCAGAAAATAACTATTTTCTTTACTATGATTTAAAAAATTTGCTTCTTCCCTCTTCCTGGGTAATCACTCTAGTTGCAGAGGGAGGTGGCATGTTCTGCCATCACGGGCGATCCACACACAAACATAAAACAAAACATAAAACAAAATTGCCATCTGGGCTCTCTTTAACAGGTAATTTAACAAGGAAATAAACTAAATTAAACTAAATAAACTAAACTAAAATTAAGTGTCATTCCATAACACTGTTGAACAAACAGAAGCGTAAGGCGGTGATCATACACCCCCCCCCCCATGCAAGTGCTCTCATGCACACACTGACATAGACTGTGAAGTCTCACACACAAACACACACACACAAATGGACTCACACACACAATGAACTGTGAACGTGCAACCCACACACCCCATGCGAATTCACATGCACACACATGGACAGTGCATATGAGTTTTTATTTTTTTATGTGCATGTAATCATTGTCTGTTGTTTTTGTTCTTGTTTTTATGCGTATATCATGGTTTCATGTATTGCTATATTTATGAAGATTGCTGGAGCTTGTGATGCAAGACAAATTTTTTATCTTAGCTTATCTTATCTAAATTAGGGTAGACGAAGCTATTGTATCAAGGTGCACTGAAAGTTCAGCAATATTACTACTTACTTTAGAAGTCATAAATTATGATAATTTGACTTTAGGAGCATTTGTGCCTGCACTGAAATCAATGGGCTGTTCAACTCATACATTCCATCCAACTTTTAGCGTTTTGAAATTCTTGAACAAATCAAGTGCATGGCAATGTATTATCAACTACTAGTAAGTAGATTTGTATAGATGAATTCAAAAGCAAAATTAATAAGAGATTTTCAAAGAAACATCAGTATAATGGCAAATTGACAACTCCTTAAAAAGTTTTTTAAAATTAATATTTGAAATAAAAGTGCAAGAACTGTTTAGAGAAATAAATATCTATGCTATCAAAAAAAAAAAAAAACCCTACAAATAAGTTAAAAACAACGGTCCACCACCTCAGCGCAAGCTCCGCGTGCGTCTCCGTCTAAAGGTTGTTTTATACTTCTGCGTAGTCTGCTTAGTTTGTGTAGTTTTATACTTCTGCGTAGTCTGCATAGTTTGTGTAGTTTGCGCTGTGTGCGGCACTTGCGAACAGGCCGATCATTCTTACTTGTGTGGCATGTTTCACAGGTTGTGCATGCCATGTGATTAGATTTTGTTACTGACAGTTACAGTTCTAAAGAAAATACCTTTTTTCATATTTCCAAACCTACTAAATACTGCACCAATGACCAAAAAAATGCTTAGCTTGATGTAACTTGTTGCAACGATGACATTCACCTGACAAAGGTGCTTTTAGTCGCATATTTAACGTTGCCTATCGGTTTTGTGAATCAACTGCTATAACCTGTTAGCTAGAGCCGTATACCAATGACCTCATGTCAGCAGTCAACCAGTCATCTTCTTTACGGTGTATGCGGGTACTGGTTGCTAACTACGCGCTTTTACATTTTTGAGGAGGTACGTGGTCTGCAACCGCCGCACATGCCACACATTCCGCACAACCCCTACGCAGACCCATTTGTACGTGTACTACGCAGAAGTATAAAACAGCCTTAACCCATAGAATTCTGGGAGAAAAAAATAATGGGGCTGCTGGATAACTTTGTAGAACTGTTTAATTACTAATTATGTGCTAAAACGTTTTGGCTACATATTTATAATTTATAATAAACATCAGAGACTGATTGTATGGAATCTGGATCGGTACGTGGATCGGAGATGTCTGGCCAATACCGATAGGTGAATTACGTCAGTATCTGAACCCGATAGCGATATTGGTTCAGAAAAGGTCCCAACTCTAGAACTTACCTAAGAATGCAAGTTACTACAAGTTACTATCGGACACCATAATTTTTAGCTGATGGCTAACAGCTTGATGGCTAAAGGA
The DNA here is from genome assembly GCF_013347855.1 of Anguilla anguilla. Taxonomy (NCBI): domain Eukaryota; kingdom Metazoa; phylum Chordata; class Actinopteri; order Anguilliformes; family Anguillidae; genus Anguilla; species Anguilla anguilla. Next base: position 183,750 of record NC_049212.1, on the reverse strand, counting down.
CATTTCACTTACTTTAGTATGGTATTTTGTGTAACTATTAATTTTGGTACCTCACCGAAATGAATGGCTTTAAAGCACACACTTACTTTGGTTTATAATAGATCGATAAATAAAGTTAAAGAAATGTGCTCAACTCAATAATATGTGAACTTAGGTGCCGGTCCTGCATTAAATATGCAAAAAATAGATAAGGACCACACCTCCGTAAAATATTTTTATATATCTTTTATTTGCACAAATGTTTTAGATAACACACTCTTCTTCAGCGTGTCGAAAATAGCAGACTATTGTAGGGAATCAATCAAACATCGTTCACCTGGCGAACAGGTTAGATGACGTAGTACATAATAGGGCCAATCACATTCAAGAAACAAACTCTAATAAAATAAGCCAATTAAGTATTGTAAATGGTACAAATGTCCTGCTTCATTTAAGCCATTTTTCAAGTCTCTGTGATGCTCACACCTGGAGCTTTGAAGCTTTAAATAAAAGTACCCCCTAAATGGGCAAAGATTGGGTAGATTTGGCATTTGCACAAAGGGGTTAAGCTCCCGTTTGGTTTTACCTACATGAAATAAATGTTGCCTCACAGCAAGAAGGTTGTGGGGGTCGAATCTGGGCTTGGGGCCTTTCTGTGTGGAGTTTGCATCTTCTCCCCGTGTTCCTCCGGGTACTCTGGTTTCCTCCCACAATTGGAGACTCTAAATTGCCCATAGGCATGAGTGTGTGCCTGTTTGATGTGTGTGTGCCCTGCGATAGATTGGCGGCATGTCCACAGTGTATTCCTGCCTCTCGTTAATGCACACTGCGATAGGCTCCAGTTCCCCCCCCCCCCCCCCCCCCCCCCCCGACCCTGCTCAGTGTATAGATAATGGTTATATTGGGGATAGATGGATGAAAAAAATTACAATGACATTTAAGTAAATAAACCACATATTGAGTATTGCACGTGATTTTACCCTTTACTTTTATCTCGGCCTCTGTGCTTGGGTGACTAAAGAAATTGTCTTTCATCAAACCATGCGAGTGGATACAATTATGGCAGGACAATTACCGCTGGGAATATGTGACAAAAAATGTTGAGGTAGCTTTTTTTGGCATGTATGACCTCATGAAATTACTACTTAAGTTGGAAATCTAATGGGATTTTCAAAAGCCCCTCTTAACAAGGGTCTGATTTAAGTATATGGCAATGTTTGTTAACAACTTTTCACATTTTTTGGGCAATTGGTCGATAAGAGAGGACTAATATCAAAAGGTATATGTTCAGACATCTGTATTTTCAACATTTTATTGCTTATTAAAGAAATACAGGATCTGGAAAAAACTTTTCATATTTTAACTAAGGAAATGTATCTTTGCACACCATAATGAAATAAATCAAACTGCAGCTTGTTGTATTTCTACGCAGTGGCCTATATGAAAATATGTTTCTTTCAATACTGTAGTCTTTACTTTCAATACTGTAGTAGGAAAAGGAAAGTCAAAGAGGATATCAAGTGCATCAGAAATGAAGGAGCATTACTTTCTAAGAATAAAGATATTGCTGATGCCTTAAATTGTTATTTTGTTGAGAGTTTTACTAGAGAAGAGGTTACGAATATACTGGAAGGCATATTCAGTACTCCGAAAGTCTTATCCGATATTGAAATAGAGGATAAATAAGTACTGCATGAATTACTTAAACAAAAGAGAAACAAGGCAGCAGATCCTGATGGCATATACCCAACAGTACTCAAAGAGTGAGCTGAGGTCATTTTTAAACCACTGGCAGGTATTTTTGGACAGTCCTTAGAAACTGTAGAAATACCTGATATAAGAAAGGGGACCGTACTGGTCCAGGAAACTACAGGCCTGTAAGTTTAACTTGCATAAATATGTAAAATACTGTAATATATCATTAGAGACTAGTTGGAAGTCTTCTTGAAAGTTGCTACATCCTAAGGGATAGCCAGCATGGTTTTCGTAAGGGACAATCCTTCTGGTATTTTTTGAAGAAGCTACAAAGTGTTTTGATTATAGCAAGGCACATGATATTATCTACTTAGATTTCCAAAAGGTATTTGTGAAGGTACCACATGAGAGACTTGTCAGTAAAATGAAGACAGTAGGAATTAGAGGACGTATTTCAGAGTGGATTCGGCTACAGGGTAGAACACAAAGAGTAGTAGTAGGAGTGATATTATCTCAGCAGGGTAGCTGTTAGAAGTGGAGTACCACAAGGATCGGTGCTGGGACCACTGCTCTTCCTCATTTATACCAATGACCTTGACAGGGACATTAGTCAGATTTGCAGATGATACCAGTGGTGTCTCTAGGGGTGGGCTTCCGGGGCCCTGGATGTTTTTTGTCCAGCCCCTGACCTTTTGACACACACAAAAAAAAATAAAAAAATTTTTTTGACCCCTGAAAAAAAGAGATACAGCACCAAATATCATTCAATTTAATGGAGCCCTAACGTAAACAAATCACCCCCTTCAAATCGAGCAGTAAGTAACCTAACTGACTAGTAGGCACAGTAGGTTGCAGACTTTGATGGCTAGCACAGGTACAGTGAAGTTCGGTCACAGAGTTCTGAGTGACAGACTGACAGTTCCGCTTGTCTGACAAACTTACGCAGACTACGCACTACGCAGAGTTCTGTAGACAAGTCCAAATATTTCTCGTTTTAACTCTGATGAAGACGCAGTAGCATCAAAACGTTGGTCGTGTTTGTGTAATAATTATTTAAAAGAAGATCTGTGTGCTCCAGTGCCTTTCTTTGGGTAAGTCCTTTTCAGTGAAGTTACCCAGAGTGTCTTTGCTGATCTGAATATTTCTCGTTCAGTAATGTTAGTGTCAATGAACTGTCTGAAACGATGGATATCCGCAGATTTTTTTTTTCTTTTCAGAAAATATCAAGGCAGGTTGTTGAGGAGGAGATTCAGGAGAATAATGATGAGATTGAGAATGTAACTAACATTACAGTGGATGTTGAGAGCCAGTCAGCAGCTCAGCCGGAGAGTGCAGAGCAGCTAGCTTCAGGTTTGAAGCCAGGAATGCTGTGCTGGATGAATGTAAATTTCCCTTGGATTGATCATAAATAGTAACATTTGTAAAAATGAAAGATAGCATACTGCCGAGTACAGAAAGCCATACAAGTGTGAATGATTATAAGTTTAGGTATGTGTACCACAATTTTTTGCATTATCTTTCAATATGTTAACAATGTTTCATCTTAAACCATCATAAAGGGGAAAATTGATATACTTCATAATGGACGAAAAACATTTTACTCATTTTTTGGATGGGTGTTTGGACCCCTCTTGGCCACCTGTACTAATGAAAATCTCTCCCTCTTGAAAATGATGCAAAAGTGAGTCAAAACAGTTGAATTGTAGTGAAATACATGATTATGTTATGACATATAGCAATGCACAATTTAGATATTTTGTATAGATTTGGAGACACTAAGGGGCACCGGGGTACACTGCTTACACTGCTTTGCTGTATATATCTTTAGTAGTTCTGCATATCACCCTCAGATTTTGCATGAGCTTTTGTGGTCAAGGAGGTTTATGATCCAGGACATGTGTAGTTTTACTTGCTACAGTTGAGGCCAAAAATTTACATACACATCGGCTAAAGGCATTCAAACTCAATTTTTCACAACTCCACACATTTTATGTTACCATACATTTCCTGTGTTAAGTCAGTTAGGATATTATTTCGATGAGAGGTCATTTCAAATTAATAGCTAAGAGACAGATTTATTTCAGCTTTTATGTATATCTATATCAGATTTTCAGTGAGTCAAAAGTTTACATAGACTTTGTTAGTAGGCTATTTGGTGGCTTTGCCTTTTAATTGCTTAACTTGAATCAAATGCTTGGGGTAGCCTTCCACAAGCTTGTCACAATACTTTGCTGGAATTTTTCCCCATTCCTCCTGTCAGAACTGGTGTAACTCAGTCAGGTATGTGGGCCTCCTTGCTGGGACATGCTTTTTCAGTTCAGTCCACAAATTTTCTATGGTATTCTGGTCAGGCCTTTGAGATGGCCACTCCAATACTTTCACTTTGTTGTCTTTGAGCCATTTTGTTACAACTTTGGAGGTATGCTTAGGATTATTGTCCTGCTAGAAGACCCAACTGCAACCAAGTTTTAACTTCCTAGCTGATGTCTTGAGGTGTTGCTTCAGTATTTCTAGATAATCCTTCTTCCTCATTATGCCATCTATTTTCTGAAGTGCACCAGTCCCTTTTCCAGCAAAACGCCCCCACAACATGATGCTTCATAGTTGGGATGGTGTTCTTTGGAGTAAAAGCCTCACCCTTTCCCCCCCATACATAGCGCTGATAATTATGGCCAGACAGTTACATTTTTGTTCCATCTGACCAGAGAACACTCCTCCAAAAGGCTAGGTCTTCGTCGTGGTGATCACCTGCAAACTTCATTCTGGCTTTTTTATGCTTTTTGTGCTGGTCTTAGAGTAGGGACTTTTTCCTTGCACAACAACCTTTCAGGCCATGGCGATGTAGGATCCTCTCCATGGTGGATGTAGATACTTTGGTTGTATATACTTTGGGTATACTTATATACTTTGGATGCCTCCAACTCCTTCTCCAGTTCCTTTGTTGTTGTCTTGGGATTCGGTTGAACCTTTCGGACCGTAGTTCGTTCAGCCCTGGGAGTTAATTTGTGCCTCCTTCCTGAACGATGCAGTGTCTGTGTGGTCCCAATATTTTTATATTTGTATGCAGCTGTTTGTACAGATGCTCGTGGTGCCTTCATTTGTTTGGAAATTGCTCCTAAGGAGGAACTGGACTAGTGGAGGTCCACAATTTTTCTTCTGAGGTCCTGGCTGAGTTGCTTGGATTTTCCCATGGTATCAAAGGCAAAAAGGCAGTGGCTCTAAAGGTAGGCCTAAGCCATACACAAAATATTTGAATCCCTTTACACAATAAAATAGTCAAATTAGTTTTTATTTAAAACGAATTGTCATTGCATATCTTTTCTTGATCTACTTGAGAAGTGTAGGTAGCCACAAGCTAAATCTCCATATTGATCATCATTGTTACACATTGATCACATTGCCCACATGATGTGTGATGTGATGGGCAAGATTAAAATGATGTGCTTTTCCTCCCAAAATTCAGATTGGGACGGCAGGTATACCATCCAGCCAAGTTACAAAGTGCTGTACAATTCAGCAGCACAAACAAAAAACACCAACACAAGTTTAAAACCATACACATACATAAGGAGGAAGGGAGAAAATAAGAACAATGAGTGTTACTATTTATAAAATAGCATTTACAGTTTCTTTGGAAAGAAAGAGAAAACAGTGCATTAAATAATCATAAAAGATTAAAACAGACAACTGCTAGTTATAGGCTATATTGAAAAGGTACGTTTTGAGTTGTCATTTAAAACTGTCAACTGAGCCAGCAAGTCTACTATTTAAAGGCAGAGTGTTCCATATTTTTGGGGCGTAGTGGCTAAAAGTAGCATACCCAAAGGTTTTTGTGGTGACCTTGGGAACAGTTAAAAGAACAGCTGTGGAAGGATCTTAGGGTTTGTGGAGGATCATAAAACGATAGGGAGTCTGTGATATAAAAGGTGGCGAGGCCATTTAGTGCCTTAAAAACTAAGAGCAAGACTTTAAAATCAACTCAGATACAGGGAGCCAGTGTAGGTTGTGTAAAACAGGAGTTATATGATCTCTCATTTTAGTTTTTGTTAAAACCCTGGCAGTAGCGTTCTGAATGTTCTGTAGTTCTGCAATGGCTGCTTTTGGTAAGCCAGTATATAGTGCATTACAGTAGCCAAGACAATTAGAAATAAAAGCATGAACAAGCTTTTCAGCATCTTGCTGGCAGAGTAGAGTTCTCACCTTCGCTATATTGCGCAAATGATAAAAGGTAGTTTTGGTCAACAAATTAAAATGGGCTTTAAAATTGAGGTCAGAATCTAAAATGACACCGAGGTTTCTTTCTTGTGGTCGTGTCTGCAAGGTCAGATGTCCCAGTTTAGCAAGAACACGATCCCTCTTATTTTTTGGGCCAACAAGGAGGATCTCAGTCTTATCTTCATTTAGCTTTACGGAGTTGTTGCTCATCCATTCATTAATGGCTGACACACAGTCAGTTAGATTACACTGAGTATTTGGGTCATCAGGCCTCACAGATACATACAGCAGTGTGTCGTCAGCATAGCTGTGGAAGTTCACGCCATGCTGACGGATTAAGGATCCCAGTGGCAGCATGTAGATTGAGAACAGCAAAAGTCCTAGGACACTGCCTTGTGCCACACCATAGTCAATATTTGCTGTTTCCGATATGTGTTCCCCGATTTTGACATGGAATTTCCTTCCAGTAACATATGATTGAAACCAGCTTAGAACTGTACCAGAGAGACCAACCCATTTCTCAAGATAGCCAAGTAAAAAATTGTGGTCAATAGTGTCGAAGGCGGCGCTAAGGTCAAGGAAAATGAGGACAGGTATACTTCCATTATCAGCATTTAAAACTTTGACGAGAGCTGTCTCTGTACTATGGTTCGCTCTGAAGCCAGATTGAAAATTTTCAAGAATACCATTCTCAGAAAGGTGTTTGTTTAATTGTTTAAACACTTCCTTCTCTAAAACCTTGCTCAGGAAAGGTAGATTTGAAATGAGGCGGTAATTACTAAGAGAGGAGAGGTCTATGTTTTATGAGTTAAGGTTTTACAGTTGCGGTCTTAAAATGGTTTGGGAAAATGCCTGATTCTAGGGAGGAATTTATAATAAGTGTATTTAATAACAGTTTATCATAAGTGCTCTTGAAAAGGTAAGCTGGAATAGGGTCAAGCGAGCAGGTAGAGGGTTTCATACTGGAGACAAAACATTGAATACAAACACAAAATGAACATAAATAGAAGTATGCACGTTCAAAACAGAACAACTTTGCAGCAATGATGTCTACTTCCCTCGTAGCTCATTGGGTAGTGTCTTTTAGAACTTTTCACGGGACTGATAGACCTGGGTTCAAATCCCCCCTCTGACTGAAGCAAATCTCTAACTTCTTACACTGACTTGCTGGCTAACTAAAAATACAACATTTAAACTATTGCTTTTGCATCTGAAAAATCTTTCCGGGAAACTCATTTATATTTCAGAAATCCTAATAAAATACAAATTAGACAGTTCCGCTTTCGGCATTTTCACTGTGTTTAACGTTACGTACCTGGCTAACAACAGGACAGAAACAGGAATAAACTCTACAATCAGTGTTGCACATCCCGTAGGTAATGTTACTGGTCCTATAGAAGCTGGTGCAAGACAATAACTGAAATGAATAAGCACTAAAATAATATAATACACCCACACTTCAAACAGTTCCGCTTTCGCCATTTTCACCGGGTTTACCGTCAACTGCCTTGCTGCACATGCAAAATGACATATGACATATATTTCTACACAGAACAAAAATATTAATGCAACACTTACGTTTTCAGCCATTTTTAATGCATTTAAATACCTCAAAAATTTGTTCTATGTGCACAAATATCTTATTTCTCTCCAATTCTTCCCACAGATTTGTTTATATCACTGTTAGCTAGCATTTCTCCTTTGTCAAGATGTCCAGTTCTTCCGTGGCCTGTATAGGCTACTCACCAAACATGTCTCCCATTGAGCATGTTTGGGATGCTCTGGACCGGTGTATACGACAATGTGTTTTAGTTCCCACCAATATCCAACAAATTTGTACAGCTATTGAAGAGGAGTGGGACAGTATTCCACACGCTACAATCAACAATTTGATCAATTCAATGCAAAGGAGATGTGTTGCGTTGCATGAGGCAAATGGTGGTCACACAAGATACTTATCGGTATTCTGTTAATTTCATGGTATTTTCTTTTTTGGGGAATCTGTGACTAACAAATGCATATCTGTATCCCCAATCACAGGAAATCAATAGATAAGTGCTTAATGAATCTATTTCAGTTTATTACCTTTGAACTCAATAGAATCTTTGAAATTGATAAGTGTTGCATTATATTTTTGTTCAGTGTTGAACTGCACTTGTTTAAAACCACAAAATTCTGTTCTTCCTACGTTTCCTTCCCTAGTAGTGCCCTGGGTAGTGCTGCTGCCTGCAAAACTTTTGAATGTGTGATAGCACAGGGTCGAGTCACCCTCGGCCTCATGAAAAACTCTGTCCATTACATTGCCTTGCCGGGTAACTAAAAATTAAACATTTAAACTCTTTCTTTTGCATCTGCATAATCTTTCCGGGAAAGTCATTCATATTTCTGTATTTATACAACTACAAATAAAATATACTCACACACTACACCGTTCCGCGTTCCAGCATTTCGGCCGAGATTAACGTTAGCCACCTTGCTAACCAGACGACGGGCAGTCTGTATAAAGTTTGTAGTTCACTGGGTAGTGCAAGATGACAGACCGACTGTATAACAGTACTGATGGGTGTCAAATTAAACTGAATAATCACTGTTGCGTTTTAACTACACCGCTCTGCTGTTTCTACTGTTCAATTCTTTTTAACTAGGCGTGGCTATACACTGCGACACAACATTTATACATGTTCCCATATATATCCTCCACTGACATACAAACAGTTAGTAGGTTTGTCGTGTACAATAGCCCATTGAAAATGCTTCTTTTTGAAAATATTTTTTCTCATTCATGGTAAATGCACAATACTTCAATCCATGTGTTTCTTTCAGCTAGAATGTGTGTTTGCATGCATGTATGTGTGTGCATGTCTCTCAGCCTATATTTATATGAATTACTATTATCACTAACTCATTGCACAGTACAAAAAGACGAATCTAATGAAAAATTGTAAGTTAAAATGCCAAGTTACTCACACATACAAAGCTATAAGTCTTTCATTCCAATCTAGGCCTGCCATTAATAGTATGTCAAAATTGCGCCAAGTTACATGAAACAATGTTGGCTATCTCAGCTTACACATTAAACAAGCCGTATTCCAAAGCAATGGTATCCAATGTTTCCTAAATTCTTTCAAGTAACTTTACTTGTTCTTGATCAGAGTAATACAAAGCATAGCTACGGACTTAGGTGGCTGAACATGGAAACAAAGCCATCAAAATATATGCTATTACTTGTGACACTGTCACATAAATTGTCTTTTATTATTTTGTTGTATTACATGCTAAAAACAAATATAAGACTCATCTGTTCGATAAGGTGTTCCTGTGTTACAGTATTGCCTATCTAAAGATGTATAATGGTAAACTGGTCATCTTTCATGCACCAAAAAAAAACTTAATTCATATGTATTTATTTCTGTTTTCCTTTTTGTTATGTTTGAACTGTAATGTGACGCATTGTGCCTTTAAGAGATGTTCGTTCAGAAAACGAGAGGTTGTTCCGTTTCAAAATTCAGTGGCAGCAAGCCGGAGATGAAAGAGTCACTGCGTTGTTGTTAAATGAGCAAAAACTAGCTTATTCTGGTGTGTCGGTCACAATTATATAATTGCCTTCAAGCAAGCATTCCAACCATTGCTTGGAATCGGACACTGTCGTCACTTGTTTGGAGGATTGCCCGATTTCCCTTGGCTGCATCCAATTTTTTTTTTTTATTGAGGCCTATAATAAACAGTGTTGTTTTTGTCGTCTGGGAGCCTTAATTCATTGACTGATTTGGGGCAATAAGTGCATTTCCAAGAACTTTCCAGCGCATAATATGGCATTGCTACGGCATTCGTTTTTTTATATTGCTGTTGTGTGCAGTTTACGCTCATTCTTTGGTGTCTTTCGAACATATTGGCTCGAATCGGCCTTAATTAATTTATGTATTAATTTTGGTATTGACTGTTTTGACTGCGAGTCACAAGTTCATTATGTGTATAATTCCACTTTTTTATCCACTTTTCTGGGTAATAAAACTGGAACATTAAAAAAACTTTTTAAATGTGCACGATGATAAAATAAGGTTAGTAGTGCTGTGGTAAGGTATAAAGAAGTGCATTCCGAATTGGTTTGTGATGCGTTGCCTCCTCCAGAGAAAGCCATCTATGGTAAGAATTACATAGCTATATTTGTTAAATTGCTTCCTTAGTGCAGGTATGAGAGAACTTTCATCTAGTTTTGATTCTGTCTTCCATATTTCCTGTGGAGTCTGTTATTGGCTTTTGTTAACATGTGAACCCGAGTTGTGCCTGTGAAAGTCAAGGGAGCCATTATGAAGCTGAGAAATAAGAAAAAGGTAGTTGGAGATGTAGGCCAAACCTTAGGCTAACCAAAACATAATTGGAACATCATTGAGAAGAAAGGGCAAAGAGCCTGGTAAGCCAATGAAGACGTCTGTGATGAATGCAATGAATTGCCCTTAATTATGCTGCTATTATCTGCAGTTACTTCATCAGTCCAAATAAATGAGGCAGTATTTGTGGCAGCCATACATGCCTAAACCATAACACCCCCCACCACCATGTTTCACAGATGCTTTGGATCTTGGGTAGTTCCTATTGGCCTTCATACTGGACTCCAACTGTAGAGCTCTTGCCTACCTGGCAACTGTGATTTCTGAGCTCATCGTCCTCTCTTTCTTCTTAATGATGTCCTAAACAGTTGATTTTAGTTAGCCTAAAGTTTGGCCTAGGTCTCTAACTTTTTTTTTCTTTTTTCTCAACCTCACAATGGCTTCCCTGACTTTCATTTGTACAACTCTGGTCTTTACATGACAAATGCCAATAACAGACTCCGAAGGCAATCAAAAGGCTAGAATCAAAACTACATGCTGAAAGCTCTCTTATACCTGCATTAAGGAAGCAATTTAACACATCTGACTAATCAGAAATGCCTGTGACTCCATTTGTCCCAAACATTGTGACACCCTCAAATGGGGGATTATTTATAAAAGTGCCGTAGTTTCTACACTGGGAAACCAGAATGTAAAAATGCCTTTAAATAAAAGCTGAAAATGTGCAGTTGCTCCATTACAGATCTAAAGTTGTGGAGTAGAGAGCCAAATCAATAAAAATGTTAAGAAAAAAGATACCCAACGAGCTTCAAGCCAGCTGAATAACAGAGGACTGGATAGGTGCTCAACGTTACATTACATTTATTTGGCAGACGCTTTTATCCAAAGCGACGTACAAAAAGTACATTTCATGGTCAGCTACAAAACACAGGTTCAATAAGATAGAGTACTTATTTTGTACAGCTATTTCTAGCCAAGAACACAGTTTAGTTCACACAGTGAACACTATTCTGACCTAACCTCTGCAAAGCCAACTAGGCAGAAGAATAAGCTACAGTATTAAGACAAATACAAATTACCAAAAAGTGCTGGGATGGGGGAACATGTAACAAGTGTCATGAAAAAGGTGGGGGGGTGGATTTAGAGTGAAATATACAGAGTGGTAGTAGTTAGTCCAGGTATAGTCTGGAGAGATGAGTCTTCAGGTCACGGCGGAAGATGGGTATTGAGGGAGAGGTTCGAAGAGGGACGGGGAGTTTGTTCCACCACTGGGGAGCTAGGGTGGAGAAGCTCTGTGATCCCTTTGGTTCGGGTGGGAGGGGGTACAATGCGCCCTGCTGCTGCAGAGTGGAGTGGTCGAGCAGGCGTATAGGATCGAATAGGTGTATAGGTGAACTGTCAACAGCCAGTGTGAACTGGGCTATAAAGTGCTATTCAAAAATTAAAATTAGAGATGTTATACATCATTGGAAAGTGGCATCACAAATTAGTGTATATTTCACAAACTGATTGTCCAAGACAATATATGACCTTAATCTTGAAAGGGGCATCTCTATGCGTAAAACCAATGGTAAGGTTGTATATTTATTCCATATTTAGTCACAGATATGTATAGAAGATTGACCTGGTACAATTCCACAGGAATTCATCTTGTTTAGTTTACTATTCAATTAGTAGCATAGTAGTACTGGCATCCCTTTGCGGTATTGTTGGCTTCATCTTGTTACTATGATGGAATACGAAATTTTGTTAGTGAAAGAATATTTTTATGAACTCCCAGATAGACACAGTTGTCTAGTGTGTCATGCTTGGGGGTGTAGTTGCAAGTGAGACTACAGGGATGTTGTTAAATGCATGACCAAGTGACAATGGAAGCACTTAAAAACTTTGTATTTTGCATAGCTGTTGTGTATCGTATTCTAATAAAGCTAGAACAAATAGTTTCCACTCATAGCACTGAATGTCTGAGTTCAGCAATCTGAGGACACCTATGTCCTGGCCAATAGGGGGCTTGCGTGAAGGGGTTAAAAAGTTGAATCATGACATAGTTATTCGGCATATGGAATTTGGCAATTGCATTTCAGTCTGGCCTACTAATGAAAGTCAGTAACTGGGTTGTCACTCAGATCAAGGCTCCAGAGTGCGACCAAAAATCTGTCAAGTGCGACTAAACATTTTCATTGGTCGCACCGGTGCGCCTGACATTTACAGCAGGTCTGTCTCTGTGTGTTACGACAGAGTATTAGGGCCACATTGAGGGAAAAAAATTCGGAGATTTTGAGAATAAGGTCGTAATATTACGAGAATAAAGTCGTAATTTTATGAGAAAAGTCATAATATTATGAGAATAAAGTCAGATTATTTGAAGAAGAAAAAAGTCGTAATAAGGCTACGTGTTATTTTAGACGGGAAATATCAGAAGAGCAGCCTGCCGCCTGCGTTAAAATGAGGAAGGTGGAGTACCTTGTGAGGCTATACTTTAGTATAGGTTTCACAAATAACATCAGCACCACATTATCATAAGTATCATTTTTATTATCATTTTTCTCAAAATATTATGACTTTGTTCTCATAATATTATGACTTTTTTCTCAATTATTACTTTATTCTCATAATATTACGATTTATTCTCATAATATTACAACTTTATTTTTGTAATATTACGACCTCATTTCTCGAAATCTCTTTTTTTCCCCCCTCATTGTGGCCCTAATACTCCGTCATAGTACAGTGTGTGTATATGTGTAGCGTTATTTATTTTTCCCACCCGCATTCTGCGAAGACCCGCCCCAACTCTGCCTCTGATTGGCTCTGACCCTGATATTCTCCTTCGCTGAATGTGGTTGGGGAAAAAATGGCATGTATGTGTGAAACCGCGCCATGTACTCCTCCGGGAGCCGCGCACCCTTCTGTTTGAGTTATTTGAGTTTGATTCATTTATTTGAGTTTGTCAAGCACTTTAAACATCAGCACTTTCTAAGTTTATTTTTAAAACAATTGAGGTTATTGTGATTTCTTGTTTGTGCTGTGATTTAAATAAAGATAAAACATTTGTCTGCACCTTTATTCCTAATTACAATCATTTACATCATGTGTTAAGAAATTACCAATGTGTATGGGAACTGACAAAAAAGGTAACGCTTAAATGTATTGTGGTGCCAAAAGGCGCGGTGAAAAATTTTGGGTGCACCTAAATTATGTGCTGGTGCACCTAAATGAAAAAGTTAGGTGCACCAGTGCAACCAATGTAAAACGTTAGTCTGGAGCCCTGACTCAGATACATTTTGCAATATTTATCCCCAAGTACTTTTTTTTGAAAATAATTTTTTTTTTCTCTCACTAACATTTTTCACTTTTCTCTCACAGGTACTGTTTAGAGCAAATCAAGAAGGCTCCACACAATGAGAGTGCCTGGAACTATCTCAAAGGGTATGTGTTCATGCTGAGCTCTTATAATTTATAATGTAATGTATTTTAACCTACAGTTTATTGAGAAAACGCCCTTAATGAAGTAATGCATCTTTTCTCATCAGCAGGAAATAACAAGAATTTTATCAAATAACGTAATATAACAGCCTGCACAAAGAATTTTCCAAATCATACATCGATATATTCATGCTTAGATTAGTCAGGGCAGTAGGTTTAGAATATCTACCAAAAAAAGGTTTTAGTGAATTTTTATTCATTTTTTAACTTTCATTTTTAAATTTTTTTTTTTACTAGCCCCCTCACAGCCACTTAGCAAGTAGCCAATCAGTGCCAAAATCACGCAGTGGTCAAAGGGAGGTATGGAGGTACCCAATACCACCAAGTTTCATAGGTCTCTGTCATGTGGTTAAGCCTGAACTGGGGACAGAGGAAAATGGCAAATAGCCTGTCCAAAATGGTGGTAACAAATAAGGTAAAGATATAGGTTCCAGGTGAGGAAGTTGATCAGTACAGCACATTTTTAATCACTAAAAGACAACAGTGATTTTCATGAATTTCGATTTTTAACAAATGTGTGCTCTATGGCACTACCATGTGACTCAGTTGTAGAGTGCCTATGTAGCTGCCAAATTTTTTAAAACGTTTTGGGTGACAAACCCCACACACATCAATATGTATTGGCTTACTGCAGCCATATACATTTATAAAATTTTGTTTATATAACTTTTAAAGAGAAGGTTCAAAGGGCTTTATTTGTCTGGTTTATGCTGGTGAGACAAACTCCTGGTAGACTGCAACATAACGCTTCAATAATAATAATGGTATACAAAAAAGAAAACATGAATAAAAATAAAAAGAGAGAAGAATATAAAAAGGAGTAAAAAAAGAGCAATATAATAAGTAAAAAAGTAAGTCCTAAAATAAGTCTTAGGAAGCAGTGCAACTGATACAATATAATACAGTTAGTACAAACAAAAAAGAAAAATACAAAGTAAACCTTAGGACGGTAAGGTGCTGCAGTGTACATAGAGGTAAAGAGGTGTAGGGTAAACGTCCCTATTAAGCCCACGTACCATATAAGCCCACTTGCAACTTCTGAGTCAAATAAAAAAAAACTACATCATCATTTTTTGCTGTGTGTTGTTTTTTCAAATGAAGCTGCTTGTTACGTAAATGACACTTTTTATTGTAAGTCAATCACATTTGTCGATAGTGAGTTATCGAAGCACATGTGTGGCATGTGCCTGCTGATCCCAGAAGAAGTTGCAAAAAAACTTGGTACCCTCAGAAAATAACATTTTTTGTATATTTATACTATTGTTTTTGGAAAGTACTCACTTGTTATCAAAATTTAAGTGATTAGTGTTTTGAATGAGACATATGTTAGAATATTACCTGAATTAGAAATATTGTATCTTTTGAAATCAAAATATGAGTTTTAGCACGCTAGCAAACAGACCACATGCTGCATCAGTACAGTAGTTACATAGCATGGTTCATTGTAATGACATAAAGCATGATAAGCATGTATAGTTTATATTTTTGTATGCAGTTTATATTATTATACTGTTAAATAGACAATAAATGTGTATGTTTATCTTTATTTATTTTTTAATTAACATTTTTACCTGATGGGCTTAAAGGGGACTCTAGCAAAAAAATCACACTGTCTGAGGTGGATATAAATGAGTATAGCTAATTACTTCTCTACATGATCAATTTATACTTTTCATATTATATTAGTGCACCATATATAGATTTATTTCATATAGTTGTTTTTTTTAATGTCATGTGAGTAGAATAAAATATTCTGTCTTTTAACCATAAATGCACTGATGTTCCCTTTAAGCCCACCTGTTCCCATTAAGCCCACTTTACTGTGTTTCAGTGGGGATTTTCTCCCTTTTGACCTTTGAACTATTTTCCTCCCTAATTTTGACCTCACCTACTGAATCAGCTCCATAATTCAGATAATTAATACCCACGTTTAAATATCTGTGATATTGCATAGGTCAGTTCATTCTGGATAGGCCTATGTTCTATCTTAACATTAGCAATCATTTTTTAATCTTTACTTTTCCGATGAGTTTTAGTTTAAGATGACTAAAGAACTACAGTTCATGTCCACGCATGATGGAAGCGCAAGTTCATCCTCTGCAAAGCAGGGCTGTAGGGACCTGGACCATTCTATTTGCGCAATCATGAGGTCATTGAAAATCTACAAAAAAAAGATGAAAGCCATGAACGACTTGTTAGAGTAAGACAAAGACAACCACAACGTGGGCAAAAGATTGAAACAAACAAATAAAATAAAGCTTAGACCACCCTATAACCTATGTTATGTTACACTACTAAGATGGAGCATGGAGCAAATGATAGCCTTACTAAAACGATACAATAACCTCAAAGAGCATAGGCCTACATTTAGTCTAGGAGAAAGTAGAAATTGCAGAAATGTTGACATCTTTCTTGTTTATTTTGTTTAAGTTATAGGCTAAAGATACATGAGCTTCAATATGTTATGACTGATGTCTCCTCATAATGAACTGTATGTTTTAACGTTACTCCACAATGAACTGAATGGTTTTAAAATGTGTTTTTACAATGTTTTCAAACTACAATCCTAAATGTGATTAACATTTGAAAAGTTATTGTTTAATTGTAAATCCTGAAATTGACTCATTTACTATCCTTAGAACATTAGTATTGAACCTGAAATTGTTTTTGTTCAGTCAGTCGGTCTTCAGAAATCTTCATAAAAAAACACCTGCACTTTCAACCAGCTGACTGGACCAGAAATTCTGGCCAGTTTCAAATGCCAAAAGCACACCATAGGATAGAGATACAGACAAAATGACAGCACATATTGAAAGATGAAGTATTGAAGAGTTATTTCTACTATAGTTTTGATTTTGTTCGTAAATAGTTTTTTGGCTACATTCCAAAGAAGACATGTTGTAAGTTTAGCTTTTTCTGTGTTGACAACACAGCAAAAAGGCTGGTCATGCCTATTTCAAATGCCATTTACAGGCCATAGGATAGGAGTGGAGACAAAATGAAAATAGCTATTGAGAGCTAAGAGATTACAGATTTGATTAGAACAAGTTTGTATTGTTAAGATTTTTTAAATATGTATTTATTTATCAACAAATCATGAAGTGGGCTTATTTGGAACACCCATGGGCTTAAAGGGTACGTTAGGTACCCATTAAGCCCATGCCAGACATTTGACATATTTTGACAAATTAAACAATAAAAACATTAGAAATTGGTATAAATTAATTATTGACACTTCAAATGAGAGATTAGACTTTCATTTTAACTAAAATGTTCTCACTTAAATTGGGGCAGTATATATTAAAAATGTCTGAAAAGCGGATTTGGTGGGCTTAATAGGGACGTTTACCCTATGTGCTTGAGGTATTCAAAAAAATATGAAAAATATGTGCAGAAAAGATGTAAACGGGTAGTTGGTCAAACTATTCCAGGACAGTTGTCCTGGCTGTGCAGTTAAAAGCACTGATGGCCTGAGGGAGGAAGCTCCTCCTAAGTCTCTCAGTGCTGGTCCTGTGGCTGCGTAGGCGTTTGCCTGACCGCAGCAGCTCAAACAGTCCGTTGTTGGGATGGAAAGAATCCTTCATAATCCTCTTCATTAGCCTCGAACCGTGCATAAAAAGAGTCGTCTGCCAGAGTAGTGTCAGCACTCCCCATAGGGGGGCGCCTGCCCTTATGGTCTGTAATGTCCCATAGTCCTTGCCACATGCGTGGGTGTCTCGCTGCTGGAACTGAGACTCCACTCTGTCCTTGTAGCGACGGTTCGCATTCTTGATTGCTCACTTCAGCCTGTAGGACACCGCCTTGTACTCCGTCATGTCCCCAGACACCAGTCCCTCATTATAGGCAGTGGTGCGTACGTTCAGAGCAACGCGGATGGATCTGTCAGCCCACGGTTTCCGGTTTGGAAAACTTTCACCGTAGGGATGACGTCATCCACCACCGTTGTAATGAAGCCGGTCACCACTTCCGTAAACCTGTTGACGTCATCAGAGGTGGACTGGAACCTGTCCCACTCAGCGTCGTCCAGCGCATCCTGTAGCATGGCCTCTGATTGGGCGGGCCAGCGCTTGACCTCTCGCAACACCACCTCAAATCAAAATCAAATTTTATTTGTATAGCGTATTTTACAGCAGTTGTCACAATACGCTTTATAGACAACCCTGGCCTAAACCCCCACAGGAGCAAGCCTAAGGCAACAGTGGCAAGGAAAAACTCCCTGTGGCAGATGGGAAGAAACCTTGGAAGGAACCAGGCTCAAGGGGGAAACCCATCCTCCTCTGGTTGGCTCAGGGTGCCGACAGTTTTATAAGGTGTATGATGTGGCTCAGGTGATGGGTGGGGCCAGGTGGCAGTGATGAGAAACAGCAGGTGGTGACAGGGTTGGGGCAAGAGCCCCGTCGGCAGCGTGGGGAAGAGGGTAGAAACGGCAATTAGGGAATTTGCAATATAGCAGACAGTGGGTAGTGGCAGTAGTATGTATTGGGGGGGACCCCGCCAGGAGTAGTATATGGCTGCATATCTACTAGGACAGGGTTGGAGAGCCCATGCAGTCATGAGGGGTAGACAACCATACCCGCCTATCAAGAGCCAGCCCATGTAAAGCCGGGTCACAGCTGATTGACAGGTTGACAGTAAGGAAAGGATTGCCACTACAAAGCTGTGGCAGCACACTGGGCATGACAGTGCAGGTGGGGCGGCACAGAAATACACAGACCGGAGGTTTGGGAAAAACAGCCCAACAGGGCCTTTTATTTAACAAAAATTATACACAAAACAAAACCGTTCTCAACAACTAATGTTTCTTGCCTAAATCAAATAAAAGTAACTGATATTTGGGGTAACGATGACCGGGAGACCGCTGAGAAAATCCCTCTTCAAAGCTGGAAGAGGGATGTGGTCCTGCTTCTCCACCGGACTCTGAAATGCAAACAGAATCACAAACAGGTATTAAAAGCTCCGCTGCAAACCCAAAACCCTCTCTTCAAGGGAGACAAAGGCCTCCTTTTAAGCTCCCAGCCCAGTTCCCTGGAGTGGCGGCAGCTGTGTCTCCTCATTCATTTCAGGTGTTTTGAGTGCAAAGGAGGGAGTTGGGGAATTTCAAGGTTGCCACTCTCCAGGGTCCTGTGGCTGGGCTTCATAGCGTGGCGCTGTCCCGGGTCCTGAACAGCTGGCCTGGTGGCAGGTTTGAGCTGATGTATATAAGGCTGGGAGGGGCACTGCGGGGGCATGCCCCGATCCACGCCACAGTACTTATTTATGGAATTTATGGAAATGGATATCACCCTTTTGTTATAAATTATTTGTTTTAAAATGGTAAATTAAGTTTTATAATGTTATAATGCCTGCTTGAATGTAATACAGTATTTGGCTACCAGACTTAACTTTTCTAGTTTAGTGTTCTGACAGAACTGTTGCAAACTACTGCCTGTTGCAAACTACTAAAAAAAACACAAAGGTTGTTTTGTGGATGGAACAGAACCTCAGTTCTTCAGTGGCATTTTCCTTCAGTAAATACAGAAGCTGTCAACAATAAACGTCACCAACTTGGTGCATTGTGGTTCTGTGCACCGGAGTGGCCTTAGCACAAGTCTAGATAAAGTGCTCATCAAGTACACTTTCGCACTTATGTTAAGTATGTGAATGCCCATGTCTGCAAATGTGATCAAACTATGCATGATATCATGTCTAAAATTCTGTTTTATTCATTTTAATACTCAAAGACTGCCTGAAGGAAGTACGAGGAAATTTGGAAACATAAGCCAGTAAACTGCCTAAATTCTGCTTGAATTTTGATGAAGATACCCTGCTGAATGAAGTGGAAATTATGCTTATCATGAATATTATACTGTATGTCTCTTTAAATGTAATTGTTTTTCCCATGGAATGCTTCAACTGCACACCTTTGGATTTCTAGCTCTTTATTTTCATACATTGTCCTCTTAAAGGTCCCACTTCTTACAAATAGAAGTGCAGCTAGTTTTGCCATTGATAGTGCAGTGTGGCATGAAACTTAGTTATCTCCATAATGTTTGGGACAAAGACAATTGTTTTTCTTGTTTGTCTCTGAACTCTACAATATTAGATCTGCAATCAAATAATTCACATGTAGTTAAAGTGCACATTCTCAGCTTTTATTTAAGGATATTTTTATACAATTGTTTGATACCCAGTTAGCCAATCAATGCAGAGCTTGTGAAAAACTTGCTGTTCCCACCCTAAACAACCTGTTTAACTTTAATGTCAAGAAACTCATTGTATTTAGATTTTTTAAACAAATGTACTGCAGTATTCTTTCCTCTTAAAAACCATGTCAACATGTTTGGTAGACCTTGTGGGTTATTATAAAAGTGATGAAAAATAATATGACACTGGACCTTTATGCATAATTCTCTTGCTGCATTATGCAGAAAATAACATGCTTTTTTAATATTCTGTTTTCATTCTTTTTCTTGCCATTTGTATGCAATCTGTGCAACATTTTTTGGATCTAGCTCTGTTTTGGTCCAAGCGCCATTAAACTTTTCCTTACACATTGCAATGATTGTTAGCAAATCTAATAACTAATGCAATTAGCCTGACAGAATGGTAGTTATCACACAATAATATTTGTCCTCCTTGGACCTGGAATTTCATTTTGTCCCCTGTAGGGGATATGAGTGTCTGGTCTTAATCTCAAGTACCATATGCTGAAACAAATACAGCAAGGGACATTTAATAAAGTAAAGTATTTCCAACTGCAACATGAAATATATATGTAACATACACGAGAATTTAAAGTAATAATGATTTTTAGGATATTTAAATTTTTATTTAATATTATTGATATGTTTGTATAGACATTTTTGAAGCTGGAGTCATTTTTTGTTTGCCATTTTACCATGCTATTGCCTCCCTCCTCCCAATTCCAAAAGACTGAAAATAAGAATATAACATCCTCGTAACCAGAATTCCAGTGATGAATTGCAGAGAGGTCAATAAGGACAGTTGCCATCACCTTCATCTGTTGTAGCTACCCTGATCAAACCAATTCCTCTTATAGTGACCCAATACCACTAATTGTATAACCAAAGAAAAATGTTTTACTGGTCTCATCTCACCTTACACTTGGGTCTCTTGTGTCCTTTCCCAACACTCAACTATAACCCTCACTCTTCCCTGCCTCTCCCCCCACAAGTATCCTGCAGGACCATGGGCTGTCTTCCTACCAAGGGCTGTTGGAGCAGGTGCTGCAGCTCCAGAAGTGTCATAGCTCAGCCTATCTGACTGCCTTTCTGGTGGACATCTATGAAGACATGTTGGAGTGTACTGGTGACCACCGAGAGAAGAATCTATTCAAAGCCTTGGAGGTGAGCAATAGGCATACAGGGCAGAGTCAGAATCCCTGAAATAATGTTGGATAGCTGTTTTGGCAATGTTACTGTACAGGTCACATCTGGTGCGTTAAACACAAAAATACTACAACACTACAAACAAACGCTTACGTTACAGTGTGAAATATCCTCATTATAAAATACCAATGACCTATTTAAAGAAATTCAATTTAAAAAATAACGTATGTAACCAAAATATTTTCAGCAGTAACACTTACATTTGGACAATGAAATCTTATCTGTGTTCAGTAGGTCGAGACAGAGACAGAATCAATGCTGTCGCTCCCCAGTTCTAACTTGGCCCAGAAAACAATATATCAGTTAGGGATAGCAGGAAACGTCTGCCTTAGCCATGCTCAGAATTTCTCAAGCATAATAATATTTTCCAAGAAATTACGAAAGTCATTGATAAAATTTTGCCAGGTGCAGGGTCTTTAACTGCTGGCGCAGACTGAACGCGTAATGGAACTATAATGAGACAAAACTTCTGCTTACGCTAAGCTATAAAACGCTATTCCAAAAGTAAAATTAGACATATTGTACATCGTTAGAAAGGATATTCTGTCACCTATTGGATCAATTAATTGTTGATCAAGCCGGTTTGTACTAGAAAATACGAAAACACTGTAAACAACATGTGGTATTACTCACAACTATTTTGGAAGGTACAGTTGAGGCCAAATGTTTACATACACCTCGGCTAAAGACATTCAAACTCAATTTTTCACAACTCCACACATTTCATGTTACCATACATTTCATGTGTTAAGTCAATTAGGATGTCTACTTTATTTCCATAAGAGGTCATTTCAAAATAATAGATAAGAGACAGATTTATTTAAGATTTTATGTACTTTATCAGATTTTCAGTGGGTCAAAATTTTACATACAGTTTGTTAGTATTTGGTGGAATTGCGTTTAATTGCTTAACTTAAATCAAACGCTTGGGGTAGCCTTCCACAAGCTTCTCACAATACTGTACAGAATTTTTGCCCATTTCTCCTCACAGAACTGGTGTAACTCAGTCAGGTTTGTGGGCTTCCTTACTTGGACATGCTTTTTCAGTTCAGTTCACAAATTTTCTATGGGATTCAGGTCAGGGCTTTGTGCTGGCCACTCCAATACTTTCACTAATTTGTCTTTAAGCCATTTAAGCCATGGCGATGTAGGATCCTCTCCATGGTGGATGTAGATACTTTGGTTGTATATACTTTGGGTATACTTATATACTTTGGATGCCTCCAACTCCTTCACCAGTTCCTTTGTTGTTGTCTTGGGGTTCAGTTGAACCTTTCGGAGTTTTTTCAGCCCTGGGAGGTAATTTGTGCCTCCTTCCTGAACGATTCAGTGTCTGTGTGGTCACAAGATTTTTATATTTGCATACAATTGTTTGTACAGATGCTTGTGTTACCTTCAGTTTTTTGTAAATTGCTCCTAAGGAGAAACCGGACTTGTGGAGGTCCACAATTTTTTCTGGGGTCTTGGCTGAGTTGCTTGGATTTTCCTGTGGTATCAAGGGCTAAAAGGCAGTGGCTCTAAAGGTAGGACCTTAAATACAGCCCAGCCACAGGTGCCAATTAACTCCCAATGAACTCCTAATTTTGAAAATTGGCCGATCAGAAGCTTCTAAAAAGTAATTGCATAAATTCCTAGAATCTTCCAAACTGTTCAGAGACAGTCAACTTGCTGAATTTTTGACGCAATGGAATTCTGATATAGTGAATTAAACCTTAAATAAATCTATTTCTAATCAATTGTTTTAAAATTACCTTAGATGTAATTGACTTGCCAAAAGCAATGTATGATGATAAGAAATGTGTGGAGTTTAAATATATTTAGCCTCAGTGTATGTAGACTTTTGGCCTCAACTGTCACAATAACAAATGACCACATATTTCACAAACGGATTGTCCAAGACAGTATACTGAACAACATGGCCCCAAAGTTAAGACATTTTTATATATAGAGGGTATGCATTGACGTCACTTTCCCACCAGAATACGCCCCCTTAGTCGGGACTGAGTGGCAAAACATCCTGCGACATGGCTGCCTTTAGTATAGGAAACTGCAAAACCAGGAGTAAAACAAACGATTATCTGCTTAAATTAAAGGCAGTTGGACTCGACAGTGATCCTTACAACTTACCAAAGAACCAGTGGTCCATGGACATTCAACGAGAAATCAGAGCTATCTTTTTACAGACTGCTGAAAGCTAAAGAAAAGAGAAGCGATGCATCGCTGCAATTCACAGAAACAACTCGAATCCAGGCCCCGAAACGTGGATTTGCGGTTGTTATTTTGTACCAGGCATGTTGGATTCCCCCTGTGGAATGAGGCATGTGAGAGCAAACATAACAAGAACAGTTAGAGTGTTGTTTTGCTGTCCTATTAGCATAACGCCACCAGGAGTTTGTAGCATAATGATGTGGCAGAGCTCCTGGTGTCAGCCAAGCTTCGTCCTCTGCAATCGCATACTTCTTGTGGCAGTTTGTCACCTCAGCTTCGTGGCTCCGAAGGCTGGGTGTTGTTGCAGAACCTCTTGTGGGCTAATTGGATTGGCAGGACAATGACGAGGCTGATGAGGCACAGCAGGGCCGGGCCAGCCCCAATACTGCAGCCCAATCTTCTGAAGGGATTGAACCCCTCGGTTTGCCTGCCCTCGTGCGGTATGTTGGGAGCAGAGGTTACTAGCGCATGCCCCTTGATGTGTTGGTTCTCATTGAGTTTTTAAACTCTGTGAGAATAAATGTATTGGTTCTCGGTGAGTTTTTAAACTCCGTGAGAACTAGCGATTTCTGTGCGTCAGTTGAGGTCGGTCTTATCCCTTATCCCTCTAGCCGCGTTTCCACCAAAAGTACCCAGGAACTACTTTTCAAGTAAGTAAAAGGTTCCTTCAGCCTATTGTTGTCTGCGTTTCCACCGCGGTCTAAAGTCCCTCGAAGATTAGGCAAATTAGCCCACTGACGTATGAAAAGGCGACGTTGTCGTCGGTCCATCTGTCCTATGATTTCTTCTGTAACCTCATACTACCACCGAAGTAGCCTACATTATTTTCTAATAACCGGGACAGCCCTCTAAGTTTTCCTGCAGCGCGGCAGAGAATACAGCTGGTGATTCAGCATAGCCTTGCAGCATGCGAGACCAGGTGTATCTCTTTCATTTGGTAAATGGTAAATGGTAAATGGACTGCATTTATATAGCGCTTTTATCCAAAGCGCTTTACAATTGATGCCTCTCATTCGCCAGAGCAGTTTAGGGGTTAGGCGTCTTGCTCAAGGACACTTCGACATGCCCAGGGCGAGGTTTTTGAACCGGCAACCCTCCGACTGCCAGACAATCGGTCTTACCTCCTGAGCTATGTCGCCCCATTTAAATGTGAAAGCAAATCAGTACTGGAAATTGATATCAACCGGTATACTGAAAAATGCATTTGCAAGATCGATCACAGTAAAATAAGTTGCATTGCTCGGGACTTGGCAGGATCAGGTACAACCAGGGCACGCTGTTGCACAGTGCTATTTACAGCTTGCAGATCTTGCACAAAACGCCAAGACCCATCAGGCTTTTTCACAGGCAGGATTGGGGTATTGCATGGAGAATTAGGGCAGGGAACCACGACACCAACTTTTAACAATACATCAAACACAGGGCCAATCCCCTCCTCGGCCTCTGGGCGGAGGGGTATCGATGTTTGCATGGTCTGTAATCTGACTTAGGGGTAACTTGGAGTGGAGTTGCCCCGGTCATGAGCCCCACACCCCGGTCACCCCGCCCTGGGCATGTCGAAGTGTCCTTGAGCAAGACACCTAACCCCTAACTGCTCTGGCGAATGAGAGGCATCAATTGTAAAGCGCTTTGGATAAAAGCACTATATAAATGCAGTCCATTTAACATTACCATTTACCACATCATGTTTGGACATAGCCCACAATTGAGAGGGAATTTCACTCAATTTCAAGTCTGACACATGTGACAGGTGCTGGTGTTTTGGTCCGCAAGCAGGGCAAGGTCATTTTTCAGTTTTTACACATTACGAAAGTGAAGATTATAAACTTTCAAATGGTGTGTCATACATTGAAATCTGAAAATAGTTGAAGAAGATATGCTTATTTGAATGTTGGTACTCCTAAAATCAAGTAGCAGAGAAAATCCCCTTGAAAGATCTTGAACTTTTCACACTTCTCACAGGGAGATAATGGGTGGGAACAACAGCTAGTTAACTCCACCCCAACCACTCCCCCACTAGAGTACCTGTAAATTCTTGCCCATTTAGGGGAAATTTAAACTAAGCAGGGTACCCAGCATCTCCAAATCTACCCATAATGTCTAAATTATTAACACTGGTCTAAAATAGCTAGGGTCCAGAAACAAATCCAAAATCTCTCCAAAAAGGAATGTAATGCTTTTTGTCCATTGTAAAGCATATGAGCCCCTAATGAAGGTTTAAGATGAAACATAGATATAATTTAAACATAATGCTGCACAGTACCTAAATGTGTAATAATTAACTCTTGTATGTAGCCTATTTCTATACTCTGTACACTCCTGTGTTTTCTTGTATGGGAATGGGACGATATAAAAACATTTTTCAGCCGTCCACCACGTTTTGGCAATGTTTTAACACTCTCCTCATCACTGTTGTATGCGTCACCAAAACCATTACACTACTAACTAACGCTTACATTACAGTGTGAAATATCCACATTACATAATACCACTAACCTATTTAAAGACACTCAATTTCTAAAATAACGTAATAACCGAAATATTTTGAGCAGTAATACTTACATAGCAATGATGAAATCTTATCTATAGCCGCGTTTCCACCGCAGGAACTATACCCCGGAACTAGGAACCTTTTGAGGAACTCAGTGCGTTTCCACCGCAGGAACTAGGGTCTAAATTTAGTTCTGGGGGCTTTTTTTACCCCCCAAAACGTTCCTGCTCGGGGGGTAGTACTTTCCGAAAGTACAGGAACCTTTTGGGTGGAGCTTGCAGCGCTGAACATTTCTGATTGGTCGAGTACTCGCAGCATTTGTGTTGTATTTATTTTCCGCCATTACCCGCCATGTTTGAAAATATGCAGCGGCAAACCAATTTATTTTCATAATAACTTCATGTTATGCGGCGCAGTAGCCTAGTTTTGGTTATAGCCTGCCAACGTCTTGGAATTATAACGTGTGCTCTTCTGTTCTTTTCTTGCTTTAGTATTCGTTTTATAAAATGCTAAGCATTCGTGCTGGGACAGCATATTACGTAGGCTACCAAAACATTCAAACGGATTAATTCGGTTGCTGAATATTTTCTTCCGGATTTTCTTTGTTAGCCCGTTGTAATTGACTCAAAACGTTTGATACAGTTATGTGAGGTATGCGGTAGTTCTGCGTAATTAACATTGGTGATACAGTACAAGCAAACTGGAAATCACCTTCCGCACTTTTTGTCCGGGTAAAATAACAGGTTAATTCTAGTAATCTTCCCTTTAGCTTTTTCAGACTGCCGTAATTTTACTCAATTTTACTGCCATTTTTCAATTCCACGAAAAGACCAGGAAGACTATGGACTAATTTATGGTGCATGGTTCGCATCTGGAGGGCACACTTCGCTGCTCGGCTAGCAGTAACTTTGAAGGAAAGCAAACGGTGGCTGTACCCCTACTAATTTACATTTTCACGCAAGTCCGAGTTTTCGTTCTATTCTTGTCATTTTGCCATTAGCCTATAAGGAATTGACGACGAGAAAGTAATCAAACAGCAAATTGTTTACAACGTGTGCATGTTTTCTGCTGTTGTTGCCAGTTATACATATAAATGTGAATGCATTCTGTCGCTTCGGATGTCATGACATGAAAGCGAATGTTCGCATAAAAACATAATGAATGTGTTTGAGAGGATATATGAAAATCAATAAATACAAAAGTAACCATATATAGTCATTGTTGGTAACCCGTTGTATATAAGTGAAATAAACCCCTCCGGGCTGTCCCGGTTATTAGAAAATAATGTAGGCTACTACGGTGGTAGTATGGGGTTACAGAAGAAATCATATGACAGATGGACCGACGACAACGTCGCTTTTTCATACGTCAGTGGGCTAATTTGCCTAATCTTCGCGGGACTTTAGACCCCGGTGGAAACGCAGACAACCATTGGCTGAAGGAACCTTTTAGTTCCTGGTAAAGTAGTTCCTGGGACTGAAAGTTTCGGGTAATTTTGGTGGAAACGCGGCTTATGTTCAGTAGATGGAGACAGAGACAGTAAATCAATGGCAGTTATATCTGCTTCTGTTTTGCTCCAGAAAACGGATGTCTGATAGGTCTATCAGTAAACACATGGCTTAGCTATGCCCAGAAGTCCTCAATAATAATGGTATTTTCCAAGGAATTACAAAATATCGTTGACAACGTTTCGTTAGGTGCAACGTCCTTTAATGCTATCATATAGAGCGAATGCCATGGTAAGAAAATGTTCGGTTACCCTAACCTATAAAACGCTATTCCAAAAGCAAAATTAGACGTTATACATCATTAGAAAGCTTATACTCTCACCTACTGATTGAGCGTCCGCCATTTTAGCAACCTCACACAGTAAACAAACATAGGCTACTACCACACGGCTTTATTTATGGGCGGTGGCTTGACCAAAACAAAGTGACAATAGCCAACGAAATCAAACATGCTAATTAAACTGCACCCCCATCACGCCTCCAAAACCCGGGTGTAAGAATCACTAAAACAAGCCGAATTTGCTGACAAATTATAACTATTTAGTGACCCTAAAAATGTTGTTTATTCTATTGAGTGACTTCTTCAACACTTTAACTTTCGTAATATGAAAAAAAGGAAAACAGTAAAAAAAAAATTAAAAAACCTTTTTTGCCTCCTAGCACGATTTCAAGATTTGCGACTTGCGGACCTTTTCTCCAGCAGCCGTCACACATGTAGGTAGGTGTGGGTGTCCCGTGGCATTTCGTGAATGCTGCGGGCCCCAGTCAGTGTGTTGGGAAACTGGTGCGCAGTGACACGCAGAGAGGGAGAATATGTTGAGTGTTCTCTCTCTTCCCAGTCCTTAGCATCCAAACATAATTGTACCCACGGTCCTATGTCCTCCCATTTTTTTTTTTTTTTGAGGCTTTGCACAGAGACACATGGGGTGCACTTCCCAAAATAGTGTAGAATTGTTGTTATGATGAGCTCAATTGTACAGACAATGTGCAAAAATCATGTCCTAACAAAAACGAATACAGTTTAGTTTCACCGTACCAGGGTTTTTTCATAACCCCAGTATCTACCCCGACTGAGGTGTGCATGCAGTTGTAATTCTGTCATCCTGTCCCCTCTGCCTGCCCACTTATCCCTGGCCATTTGCACGGCTTTGGCTGCAACTGGGCATCTGTCTAGATACCAGGCATAGCAGTACGTATCAAGTTTTGCTGCATTCCCAATTTCAACTTTTAGACCTTCATATGTACATTCTACAACCATTCCTAATTTGCACATTAAATCTCTACCAAGCAGATTCACCGGACACACAGGGGAGAATAAAAATGCATGTTTAAAAAGGATAGCGGAGTTTGCTTGCATGTCCTGCACCACTAAAGGGACTGTAAACATTTCTCTAGCAGTATCTCCTCCCGCATCCTGGCTGACCATGGTTTTTCCGCTAATAGGTGGGGGCTGTGATCCCCAAGATTTTGTTGTTATTACAGAATGACCAGCCCCCGTATCTACAATAAAGTCTAATGCTCGCCCATTGACTTGTAATGGCCAGATTATTACAGAATTAGAGGCCGTTCGATATAGAAAAACCGCGGACTCACCACCTTCAGCATGCATGTCCTCCTCCCGCGCCCACCTTCATTGTCCCTGGCCTCCAGGGTTTTGGAAAGTCACATTCCCTGGTGGGGCCGTGTCCCAGCCCCCGGTAGCTTGGTTGGTCTTGGGATGTGGGCAATTACGAATCCAATGTCCTTGTTGTCCACAGTTGTAGCAGACGTCGGGACCCACCATAGGCTGGGGCCTTTGTCCAGTCCCTTGACCTCGGCCGAGTTTACGTCCTCGACCGCGACCCCTCTGCTGCTGTTGTTGCTGTCCCTGCTGTCCTGCTTGGGGGTTCGGGCACTCCAGCATAGGTAGCTGTGGCTCAGCCTTCCCTCCAGGTATGCTGTACTGGGTGGTGCTTCTGGTGCGCAACGGGCTGCTGGGCGGAATGGACGGGGGCTCATGGCTGCTGGGGCCCCCCCTGACCGGGTCTGCGACGCTGGAATCTGGGGAGGAGGCAGGAGTAGGCATAAAGCTTACCAGGGCTGGTGCTTGACCTGTGCCGGTTGTTGTCCCACTGGTGGGGGGTTGGGTTCGGCGTGGGTCGGAGCTGGAACTTGCTTCTGCCTGACCCCTCTGCCGGGTGCAGAGGGTTGCCGTGGAGCTGGCGGGTGATAGGGCGGTGGACACGCAGGGCAGTCCAGGTCCAAGTTAGTTTGGTGTATGCTGGCGAGTTGTGCTGAATTTGGATACAAAAGGCCGCAGGAATGCGAAGCAGGAGGTAACACTGAATCTAAAAGTGACGGTTTTTTCTCAGCTGTCTTATCTCCGTCTCCCCCCTTAGTCGGTTTCTCCTGCCTTAAAGTTGTTTCTTTTGTCCATAAAACTACTCCATCCCAGCCGGGTTTATGTTTATGTTATGTTTTATGTTTATTTCTCTTATATTTAGTCTCATGCTCCTGCAATCTAATCTTTAAGAGTTCAATCTGATTTGGGGTAAACCTGCCCTTTTTAGGGAATCCTAATTTTTCCCAGCTATCACACTGGTGCGTGGCTGCCGACCCATATTTGTCATGCATGATCTTTATTGGACCCGTAAATTCTAAGTCCTGGACCTTTGAACCCTTTGAATTATTCGAACCCATGGCTGTAAGTTTATCCTTTAACCATTAGTCTGTACCCTATTTTTATCTTAATGTATATATTCGTGCACGTTAGAATTATTTATCCACACTATTACTAATTCTTATATTTATTTCATGCACTTACCGCTGCATTCAGTTCGAAATATTCAATGGTTTAAATTACCCGTTTCTTTGAGACTTTGTCTCTGACTTAATGGACCCGTTGGCCCCTTCTGTCAGACAAGCTATAACTGGTCCCAGACTGGGTCTTCCCATCTGGGTCGTCCTGAAACGTCCTGAATACAGGGTTAAACCATAAAAGAGGAATACCGTCCTCCCAAGGGATACCGCCCTCTTGAATTACCCGTTGAACAGAAGTGCTGTGGTCTCACCTCGGTATGTTCTTAGGATCGCGTATTGGTCACCCCCTACATGAGCTTCCCCGACCCGGACCGGATACCATCGTCCTTCCCCGCAGGCAACTGCTTACAGTCCCTTCACTTGGCGGGTTTTCGGTTCAAGGGATTATAACCCTAGGCAGTTTACACTGTCTTTTCCGCGTCACAGCCTTTAGGGTTACTCTGTAGGGAAAAACCAAGTTAGCGATCCTGCCGACTACGCCAAGAAATGTCAGGGAAATTACCGTTTCCCATCCCCACATCACCAGAGGTGAGATCCTTCCCCAATAACACAGAATCACAGCACTTTCAAAGATCAATAGGACTTTTATTCCACTTGCAAGGAGAAGAAAGAATGAGAGAGCACTCACAAAACTCTCTGAAGTTTCAGATGAATAGGCCATTCCTTATATCCACAATCTCAGTAACTTTTCACTAGGCACAGGAGGCGTGTTTCTCCTTTTCACATAAACAGCTGCCCCCTGCCCTAATTAATCCTTACCCTCCTTAGCAGTGGACACCCGGTCTGACAACCTTGGTCTTCCCAGCTTTATTTTCTCTCCCGATAAGATTGACCGTACAATAAAATCCTCCAGGATGCGGTGTCATCCGCCAGTCCTCCGAATATGTGGAGAATGGGACAGTCTGTTTTTCACACTTAGGCCTTGATCGTTTATCTTTTTGTTTACTGACCAGTTCTCAGACAGTGTCTTCTCACTTTCCAGAACTCAGAACAGACTATGCAAAGGTCTAAACACTTGATTTGAAACTATTTGCTATAAAGAGTATATTTCGAATCACTTACATTTGGATATATGGTATAACAATAATTAAGAGAATAATAAAGGATATATTTAATCACGTGACTCTATCTGTTAACACACATACTGTTAATCAGAAAATTACTCTTACAAGTGACATCATTTCTGCTGCTTGTAGGCATTTCTTAACAAAGATGATAGTGTTGAAGATACAGATAACAAATGACAGTTTTGTACAAGTACAGTTCAAAAATATAAAGTCCAAGTTTAGTTTTCAGAGACAAAGAACTGTTGTTTCAGCCAATGAGATTCATTTAATCACAATATGTAAAGATTCTACTAGTCAATCATAAGTTAGGGTCAGGGAATCCATACCTAGACTGACCATGTGGGCCTAGAGGTCCTTTAGTCCACTAAAGCACTTGATTTATACCACCGCTGTCTACCTCCTCTAGCTTACATTACAACAGAGACGTGGTATGGGGTGAAACAGCATATAGGCTATTAAAAGTAAATTTTCAGAAATACATTCATCAAGTTACCTTAAGATCAATATTTTTCATACAATTGCTATAATGTAACACTTTCTATAAGTCAACTTTTTAATCATAACCCAGCATGCCACATACTCGCTCACCCACCTCTTTATTAGTATACGTATCTGGTATTGGGACTCCAGAACAGCCTGAATTCTTTGTCATGCGTTTAACAAAGTGATAGAAATATTTGCTACGGATTTTGGTCCATGCTGATTCAATTGCATGATATAGCCACACATTCATGGTATGAACCTTCTGTTCCTCCTCATTCGGAAAGTTGCTCTATTGGATTGAGATCCTGGGACTGTGCTGGCCATTGGAATAAACTGAAGTCACCGATATAGTCATGGAACCAGCTTGAGGTGATGTGGGCATTGTCACATGGGACATTATCCTGTTGGAAGTATCCATTTGAAAAGGGTAGTATGGCCATAAAGGAATGTACATGGTCAACAGCAATGCATAGGTACGATGTGGCATTCATATGATGCTCATTTTGTATTAAGGGGCCTAATATGTGTGCAAAGAAAACATTCTTCGCATGGATTCATGCTTTTTATGCCAAATTCTGATCCTACTATCTTGTGGCAGAGATTTGTCAGGCCCTGGTGCCTACCTTTCCTGGTTTTGTAGGGTGCTTTTGGGTTCCTGAACAGGATCCTCGGGCAGAGCTGGGAAGAGCGGTCTTCATTTGCGGCACAACTGTGCTGAGTGTTGTGCCCTATTTAACTCCTATTTTAACTTAGTTCGTTTGGTTGCTTGCTGTCTCTCCTGGTATGTTTCTTTATTTAAGTAGACAATTTTTGTCTCATCTGTTACGTTGGGCTATAATACGCTATTCCAAAAGTAAAATTTGATATCGTTAGAAAGCTTATACTATTATACTTGATAAATTAATTGTCAATTAAGCCAGATTGTACTAAAAAGGGCGACAACACCGTAAACATGTTTTGTCACAAATAGATTGTCCAGGAAAATATATGACCACTCAGTCTCGAAAGGGATATCTCTACACTTAAAACCAATGGTAAGGTTGCATATTTATTTCATATTCAGTCCCAGATATTGACAGCAGAATGACATTTTTTAGACATAATTTTAGAAAAAATTGTCTTTGTTAGGGTCTTTGTTTATTTCATTATTCAGTGAGCAGTGTTTTCATTGCTGTATTTGCATATCTTAGGTATATTGTTGGGAATAGAAATGTTTAGTGGTGAAAGAATATTTTTATGAACTCTGAGATGGATGCTGTTGTTCAATGTGTCATGCATGGGGGCTATATTTGCAAATGAAACTGCAGTGACGGGGTGCTTGTTAAATGGATGGCAGACGCGACAATAGTGACACAAACTCCGTATTCGGCATAGTTGCATTCCGTGAATTCTTTACCAGAGTTTGTATGCTTTGAGGGAAGGAGAAAGTCTCAAGTGTTGGAAGTCTGCTTATGACGATAGGCTGGTTATGCCACTTAATGCTAAAATTTGTTATACTGGTGCAGTCGTCCTCCCTGATTCCATCCTCATAATGCAGTGAGTTCCACACAACAGTCTGTTTGGCTGCTTATGTTCTGCTGTGGGCTGGCAACTCGCTGTTTGAACTGCTTCTTGGTTCAACACCCAAACTATTTCTGCTACATTTAACAGGATATTCTCAAATTCTCTTTAAATAATCTCCACAGTCTCCCTCTTGCAAGTACTTGGGCACA
This sequence comes from Anguilla anguilla, assembly GCF_013347855.1. Classification (NCBI taxonomy): domain Eukaryota; kingdom Metazoa; phylum Chordata; class Actinopteri; order Anguilliformes; family Anguillidae; genus Anguilla; species Anguilla anguilla. Next base: position 150,391 of record NC_049212.1, on the reverse strand, counting down.
AAAATATTTGTTGTAACCTGTTCCTCATATGTGACAGATTTTTTAAGTATCTGGTTTAATTGAAAAAAACTTGTTAACATTAATTTCAGATCTCGTTTCTGTGGGTATATTTGATCATGCCACTCTTTCATCAATTACAGTTATTTTCCATTTTACACACAGTCCTCTTCAGGCGGCACCTCTCCCCACCCCTCCCTAGCCTATAGTTTAGCTCAATGTACCTAGTTAGGCTAATGCGATCACGTTAGTTTTTATTTGGCAGGATTGTTTTTGTCTGATTCTGATTAGGCAAATGTGATTTCAGTGCTAGTTTGTACTTGGCAGGATTGTTTGTTTGTTTGCTGAACAGGTTACCCTACAGGGTTGGAGTCCTGATCTATTATCATTATTATTATTATTATTATTATTATTATTAATAATAATAATAATAATAATAATAATTACATTTATATAGCACTTTTCCAGATGCTGAAAGTGCTTTACAGTGAAGGGGAACTCACCTCACCCACCACCAATGTGTAGCACCCACCCGGGTGATGCACGGCAGCCATTTTGCGCCAGAACGCTCACCACACATTAGCGAAGGTGGAGAGGGAGAGAGACATTTATTTAGCCAATTAAATCTGGGGATGATTTTAGTGGCAAGTTTGCGAAAGCCAGATCTGGGATTTGACTAGGACACCGGGGAACCCCCTACTCTTAGCGATAAGTGTCATGGGATCTTTAATGACCACATTGAGTCAGGACCTCGCTTTAACGTCTCATCCGAAAGACGGCATCTCCTACAGCACAGTGTTCCCGTCACTGCACTGGGGCATTGGGGTTTATTTGTACCAGAGGGAAGATTGCCCCCTGCTGGCCCACCAACACCACTTCCAGCAGCAACTCCGTATTCCCTGGTGGTCTCCCATCCAAGTACTAACCAAGCCCACACCTGCTTAGCTTCAGCCATTTGGCAGGAGCAGAGTGCAGAGTGCTCTATGTGGTCACTTCTGGCACTACAATCTTTACTTCACTCTAGTGTGTTTCTTTTGCACTTCTGCACCTTGAACTAATGCACTTGTTGTACGTTGCTCTGGATAAGAGCGTCTGCTAAATGCCTGTAATGTAATGTAATGTAATGTAATGATGAATACAAATGAGTGGCGTAATAGGCTGTTATGTTTTGCTCAGCTTTGTGATGTCCTGGCTGGAGAGATGGACCCCATACGCAGCGAGTACTGGAAATACGTGGCCCAGTCCCTGCAACACAAGTATGGCACTAACTACAGTGCTGGCAACCCTCCCTCATCCAAGGAATCGCAGAAGACTGCCAATGACTGACAGAAAGGAACCGTGCTTTGCCCCTCCCTGCACCTGCTGGCACATTTCTTCTCAGCAGTACTGAGTTTTGTTATCCCTTATGCAAGACTAAATAATGTATTTTAGTCCAAGCATTTTCTGTCATATTTTCTATGGTAAATTATGTCTGTGGCTGTTGAAGATGCTTGAAGATTGAAATGTTGCCAATATACTGTACAGCAAAGCTCTGCATTGCTTAGACTGTAATGTATTTTTTACTCTAGCACTCATAATAATAAAATGGTATAAATCATTAGCCTGGATTTTATTTTACCGACCATGGCCCCCCTGAAATTTTTGGTGTTGAAAGGTCTATCTGCCTATTCCTTATTACATTACATGCATATTCCGTAAAATTTGTTTGTGATTTGGTAGATTTTGTGCCCTATTTCACAGTCAATTCTTGAAAAAGCGTGATGGGCTGCACCTGAACCGGAGGGACACTGCTGCATTGGGCCTATATGTATGCACAGGTACCACAGGATTATTCATCTAAGGGCTTGGGGGGGCAGGGAGATAAGATAGTAAAACACATTTTAAAGGTTATTCTTGTCGCAATTAATTCCAAAGGTAAGGTTAATTCATGTGTAGTAGCCTACCATTTACAATACTGTGGTCAATTAATCTACATCAATTCGGCTTTTGTTAATCTGTGCTACTGCAAAAGCTATGTGGCACTGCAAGCTCTGTATTTAAAGGCCCCCTTACTGGACCCTCGGGTGCCTTCCTCCGCTAATTTAAATGCCAGTTGAACACAATACGAATATACAGAATACAAAACTGAAGACAAGACAAACTAGGTTCATTTGTGTCAGATTTTATGTACCCCTTGCTTTATTATTGCTAACGTCTCTCTTTTGCTCAGGACACTCTCAAAGATGCCTCAAAAAAAGTTCAATAATTCCGACAATTTATCTCTATTAAAATTCTGAAGTTATGTTCATTGTTTTACAGCATTGCAAAGACATGCATTTATCTCATTGGCAACAGCCCATTCAATTTTGACCACGATTAGGTTATACCTACCTTGGTCAAAATGAAATGAGCTGTTGTCAATGAGATAAATGCATGACTTTGCAGTGCTGTAAAACAATGAACATAACTTCATTCACGGGTAAGTACATTGTTTACAACAATAATGGAAGTATTTCTGTATTTATCTTTACAGTCTATTTATGCATTAAAAACAAACACAAAACCAAATAGCAAAAGCAATGGCCTACTATACAGTCCCATCTGATGTGTGCATATAATTGAATGCATGTGACCAGGTGGCTGTGTATTTTCCATTAATCATGTGGTATAGGACCTTCAAATAGCGATTGCAGCAGCAGCATACAAGATGTTAGTGACCGTGTTACATTTATGGTGCATTACATTTAAGGTTTAAGATTTATTTTATTTTAAAAAGGGACAGTGCACATTAATAAACATGAAAACTTTTACCATGTAAATGTGCCAGATTTAGCCATACAGGCTAATTTTCATCTGTAGTTTCTGGGCAGGTTGATGGTTTAAGGAACATAAAAGAACGTGCATAACACATAAGCACAGACAAATGAGTAAAAAAATATGCAAACATTGACAAGAAACATTACAAGCAAACTTCTGTTCCCCAAGTGAAACTAACATGGATAATGCCAGACTGTGCTTTAAACTTTCTGACCATTGTGAAGTTTCATGGAATAACCACAAAATTTGTTGAATTACGTTTATACACGTTTCTCATATTTCACTCAAGTACACACAAATGTCCCAATTTACAGCTTGTCTCTAAAATGTATTTTCCTCTCCTTTCCCGTTAAAATAAGAGCAATGGTAATTTATCGCAAGTCACTGTTCTAGTTTGCTGGCAATTCCTGTGTTTGAAATGTTAACTGTCAGATATGGTTTTGAGTGCTCACATTATTTTAGCAAAAAGACTATTGTGGTGGAAATTACCTTAATTTCATCCAGTCGGTGAGCAGAGTCCAACAGACTTACACACAATATTCAGTTCAGATACCTTTCTTCGGCCAAATAGGAGACTCTGCACAGCGCCACAACACGTCTGTATGAAAGCTCTCAGAACAGGTGAAAAGTCATTAATTTTATACAGTAAAAGCAGGTGAAAGGCGGGTTTTAGAATTTTCCCAAAACCTGTCTGTCTCAAACTGCACGTAGTGCAGTTTTGCAGCTCGACTCTGATTGGTTAAAAACATTGGATTTCTGAGAAACGGACTTGTTTAGACGAAAAAGTGCGGAAGGTGATTTCCAATTTGCTTTTACTGTATCACCAATGTGAATTACGCAGAACTACCGCATACCTCACATAACTGTATCAAATGTTTTGAGTCAATTACAACGGGCTAACAAAGAAAATCCGGAAGAAAATATTCAGCAACCAAATTAATCCGTTTGAATGTTTTGGTACGTAATATGCTGTCCCAGCACGAATGCTTAGCATTTTATAAAACGAATACTAAAGCAAGAAAAGAACAGAAGAGCACACGTTATAATTCCAAGACGTTGGCAGGCTATAACCAAAACTAGGCTACTGCACTGCATAACATACAAGTTTGATTTGAAGTTATTATGAAAATAAATCGGTTTGCGGCTGTAGATTTTTAAACATGGCGGTGAAATAAAGCAAATAACAATGCAAGTAGTCGACCAATCAGAAATTTTCAGCGCTTGCGCCCCACCCCAAAGGTTCCGGTACTTTTGGAAAGTACTACCCCCCAAGCAGGAACTTTTTTGGGGGTAAAATAAAGCCCCCGGAACTAAATTTAGACCCTAGTTCCTGTGGTGGAAATGCACGGAGTTCCTCAAAAGGTTCCTAGTTCCGGGGTAAAGTTCCTGCGGTGGAAATGCGGCTTAACATTTGCTGGCTCAACTCATCAAAAGTGTTGATCCCGATCTCCATGGGTCTCCCTGTAAGAATTTCAAATGGTGAAAGATTAGTTGAACCGTGCAGGCTGTGACAGTTTGAATTAAAAAATTGGGGTGCCAGTCAGGTCTCTCTCCTGACATATCAGATCAGCTTCAGTCAAGTGAAACCCACAAAGGATGCATGGAAAATGTTATATTAATGCCATACACCCTATAACATTGCATTGATTTTCAATATTAGTAACAGTGCAAAAACCCACATCCACAATGCAAAAACCCACATCCACAGAAAAAAACCACACACAACACCATAAACTTTAAACGCAAAGAAGAAATACATTGAAAAAAATATAAATACATCCAAACAAAAATAATCCGTTCTGGGTTATCCAAAGCGACAAACACGCAATGCACACAGCATCCAATTCAGTCCAGATCCATTCAGTTCAACCTTGAATAATCCCGAACAGAGTTCCGAAAAACAACAACAAATTAATACTTTTGTTACTTACAGCACCGTCGATTCCACTCTTTCTAATCACGTTCAGTGAGTCACAGTTTGCCAGTCGGCAAATCATAATCCACTCTGGGATTTGGATTTCGCCGGTCACGCGTCAGCAACCTACTTCCTTGTTTTTGCATGAAAAAAACCACCTCAAGATCACGGCGAGTTGAAATCACATTGCGCCAGGAGATCCTGCAGTTCAAACCGCATTAGATGAGGGATGATTACTACCTCAAACTTTGCGTTGCTTAACACAGGGATTCGGAGCTACAGCTGCGGGCCAACCATTTTTCCAACTTACAGTCCTACACCATTTTTGACTTTGTCACCATATTTTTATGGGCTAGACCATGTAACAGCGGAAACCAGGGAGGTAATCAGTCTAAATGGGCGTGAGTAAGTGCGGCGCTGGGGCAGCTAAGCCCAGGTCGTCACAGGCCAATAGTGCCAGGGGTAAGGCTTTTACCCATCCTAGACCTGTTTCGGACATAATCTTAGACAATTTGTTTTTCAATGTGCTGTTTGCTCTTTCCACTGCCCCACCTCTCTGGGGGTGATAGGCGCAGTGGTTTCTCAGGTCAAATCCTAGATAAACAGAAAGCGTGGTTTGCATTGTTCATGAAATGTGATCCATTGTCTGAGGATATCTTCTTTGGTATTCCCCACCTAGGAATAATCTCAGTGATTAGTGCTTTAGCCACTGCCGACACATCTGCTTTGCCTGTGGGAAAAACTTCAGTCCACTTTGAAAACATGTCAATTATCACCAGACAGTACTTTTTCCCTTCGTTAGGTGTTAGTTCAATGAAATCCATCATTAAATGTTCGAATGGTTCAGTCGTGTAGGGTGGTTGGATTTCAATATCGCTTGGCCCGTTGTACTGTGCACATGTAACACATTTCTTACAAAAGTTTGAGGCATAATTTGAAAACCCTTGTGTGTCCCAGTGTTAGTTCATTTGCGATATCATCCCCGTTTTTGACATGGTCTTTACCATGGGTTAACTTAGCAAAATAGGGGAAGAAAAGTTTAGGTAAACATGGTTTACCAGATGGCCTTAGCCAAATGCCGTCTGACTTGTTACCTGAGCTCGACCAGGATCATTTTTCAGCTGGAGTCGCTTGCGCCTGGCATTCAATGGCGCTGAATTGGGAGGTTGCGCGAGCATTTGCATGATGAGGGCAGTAGAACTGCCTGCAACAGATTTAGCAGCCGCATCTGCATAGTTGTTTCCTTGGATGATGGGGTCATCGCCAACTGTGTGGGCCGCATATTTGCAAGCTGCTATCTGTTTCAGGAGCAGGATAACAAATTACTGACCAATGTGGCATGTCGAATAGCTTTACCTGTGGAGGTGAGGCAACCCCTGTGTTTCCAGAGAGCTCCAAAGTCATCCACTATGCTGAATGCATAGCGGCTGTCAGTGTAAATGGTGACAGTTTTACCTTCGGCCAGGATACAGGCTCGTGTCAGGGCAAACAGCTCTGCAGCCTGGGCAGAGAGGTGTGAAGGCAGACGTGCTGATTCTGCGCACTCGTGAGGTGTGACGATAGCGTAACCAACCTGTGGTTCGACTGTGCTCGGGTTTCGTTTAGCCGAGCCATCTACAAAAAAAAAATGAGGTCAGAGTTTACCAGCGGCTGGGCCTGCAAGTCTGGGCGTGGCATAAACGTGATCTACAGCAGCCACACAATCATGAGGATCCCCGTCATCCTGTTTAGGGAAAAGAGTAGTGGGGTTAAGACCAGAACACCGTTTAATGGTCACATTAGGTAAGGACAGCAACACATGTTGGTAGTGAAGCATGCGCGCAGGAGACAAATGCGTTGTCTTTTGTTTCAGCAAAATTTCAGCCACCGCATGAGTAACCCAAACAGTGAGTTGGCGGTAGGCCACCAAGGCAGAGCTTGCCAGAACTGCAGTGGAATCAGCTGCTACAGCTCTAAGGCAAGGGGGAAGTCCCCTGGTAACAGCATCTCAACTGCTGTGAGTAGTATTCTACAGGCCTTTGTTTCCCTCCATGTTCTTGTAGAAGGACCACAGTCATATAGTTGTTCTTCTCATCGACTGCGAGAGAGAAAGGCTTGGACATGTCAGGTAGGCCTAAAGAGGGAACAGAAGACAGCTGCATTTTAAGTTGTTCAAAACTTTTAAGGGCTTCCTCTGTCCATTGCACTTTGTCGTGATGTTAAAACATGGCCATGAGCTATGTCTTGCAGGGGTTGAACTATGCGCATAATCAGGTATCCACTGTCTGCAGTAGCCCGTCATTCCTAGGAAAGACTTGTAACTTGTTTCTTAGTGATTGGCTTAGGAATTGTTAAAATAGCTGCCACTCGGTCTGCACCCAATGAGCGGCCTTCAGGAGAAATAGTGTGGCTAAATACTGTACCAGCTGCAGCTTCTTTAAACTGCATTTATAACCTTGGGCGGCTTAATACTGAAGTAGCGCAACTGAATCATTTAAGCAGGAATCTGCATCCGGTGAGCATACAAGCAGATCATCAACATATTGAATGAGAGTGCTGGGCCCTGGAAAAACAAATCCGTCTAAATTTTCTTTCAATGCAGCAGCAAATACAGCAGGTGACTCAGTATAGCCCTGTGGCATGCGAGACCATGTGTAACATTTCCTTTCATAAGTAAAAGCAAACCAGCTCTGTGAATGTGTCGACAGGTATACTAAAGAATGCATCCACTAAGTCAATCACAGCAAAATGAGTAGTTGCCCGGGACCTGCGATAGAATAGTAACAGGGTTCGGCACAACAGGTGAACGGTGATGCACAGCGTCATTAACAGCAAGCAAATCTTGGACAAAACGCCAAGTTCCGTCCGGTTTCTTGACTGGTAAGATTGGAGTATTACAAGATGAATCAGGACAGGGTACAATAATGCCCTTATCTAACAATGATTGGAATGCAGGGGCTATGCCTTGTACTGCCTCAGGGCGCAGAGTATGTTGCTGCTTGCAAGGCCGTTATGAGGATTTTGGGGTAACCACCAATGGGGTGGCGCCCTTCATTAATCCAACATCATATTTGGAAGTGGTCCAAAGTAGGTGGAACGGGAGCGAGGCGTGGGTCTGAGCTCTGCACTAGCAGGAGGGAGGGCTTAGGAGCCCTGTGGGGTTTGAAGTACATCCCCCTCTTGCCAGGCTGCCAAAACGAGAAGGCGTATGCAGTGACGGACATGGAGGGGGAATAATAATTCCCTTCTGAAGTTTGAACCCAATCAGGAACTTGGTTGCACACCTGAACCCATGGCCCTATGTCGTTCCATTTTTTATAGAAGGCTTTGCATAGCGAAACATGAGGCGCACAACCAGTCACACAATAGAATTCTCGAAGCGTTGGATTATTCTCAACCGACATTGCAGCAAATTCTTTTCCCACATAAAAAGTGCAACCTTTCATCTCATCCCTTTCTGTTCCCGAAAAAAACCAACACCTCTCCCAATCCTTATCTCTTTCTGTGCTAACTCTGGCTGTGACATGCAGATCTCCCTCATGTATTATATCCCCATCTGAATCCCCACATTTGTCTTCTGCAAAATCAACCAACTCTTTGTTGTATTTTTCATTGTTAAAAATACATGTATAAATTGTTTTTCCTTGATCAGTGAATGAATCAGTAAAACGTTCAGCATGCGAAACAGATAATCCCTCATTAATACAATCGATTTGAATCCCCAATCTACACATTAAATCTCTCCCCAACAGATTTACAGGACAGCACTCAGATAACAGGAACAAATGTTTGAGATTCATTTCTCCCATATCGTCATTAATCCTAACTGCTAATGGAACAGTAAATTTTTCTTTTGTTTGTCCACCACCCGCATTGTGTAGTTATGCTTCTACCACTAAGTTTAGGGGGAGGGTCCCTCCATTTTTCTACAGCAATCACTGAGCAAACAGTAGGGTTGGGCCAATGTAAAAATTTTCAAACCGGTTTGATATGAAGCCAAATACCGGACCGGACCAGTAATACCGAATTCTACCACTAGGTGACTCAGCCGCTCCTGAGTGGAACTGTCGGCTGCAAAAATGATTTGGGTGAGGTAATGACATTGTAAAACCATTGTGTAGTACATAAAGTTTCGTTGTAGGGTCCGTTGCTATGCCGATGCTGCCAGCCTTGCTACATTCTTTGGCGATAAAGATTCTAAGACAACTTTCTGTGGGTTAATTTCCAGCCTGAAATGTGATCATATTAGTAAATGGCCACATATGTCATCTAACTTGTAAGTAGTTGGCTTAATTCATATCCCTGGATATGAATTAAATGTTTTAACAGAAAATAATAATAATAAATGTGATTTTATCCACGGAAATGACTATACAAAAAGGCAAACTAAAAGTTGTGGTCGCCATCGTCATCGCACACAGCACTCATACGCAGTATGCACGTATAGCTAGCTAGCAGCTAGGTACCGCTGCAGCATTTTCAGGAATATGGGAGCATGCAGCTGAAATCCTCTATGCCGGAAATCAACCTCACAGCGATCTCATCTACGATCTGTAGGCAGTGTTGTGCTTCACTTCGGGGGCTTATTCCGCTCGTTTCCTGTGACGGTACGGGTGCTGGGACCCAGGCGCAGAGTGGAAAAAAACACGAAACTCAAAAGGGAGAAAATTAACAAAGGCTTTACTTACAGAAAGGCAAACAAACAGGGAACAGAAAAGGACACGAAGGGCAAAAACACAAACTCAAAAAATCTAAATAAGGCAAACAAACAGGGAACAGAAAGAACACGAAGGGCAAAAACACAAACTCAAAAAATATCTAAATAAAACAGAAAACAAGAGGAACTCACAAACATGGGCAGGGCAGAACACAGGCAGGTAGAGGACAAGGGCAGGTCGAACAGAGCACAAGGGCAGGTCAAACAAAACAGGCAGGTATAATACGGTCAGGAAACAAACACAAACAGGTAAGAAACACAGGCAGGTATAATGGGTCTGAGGAAACGCAAATCGGGAACAAACACAAGGAACCAGCACCCGAGTCAAGGGAACAGAAAACTTAAATAGACAGGGGTAACAAGACACAGGTGAACTCAAAAAACAATCAAACCAGAAGGAGGGGATAAGACACAGGTGGGAACAATGATGGGATAACGAGACAATTGAAACAATCATACAATTAACAGGAGGGGAGCAGGACACAAAACAGAAGTGCCGCCATCTGGCGGCCCAACAAGGGAAACACAGACAGGAACACAGGACCATGACAGTTTCCAGCCCAAACCACTACAAAGAGAGCGAAACTTCAAAATTTTTGTCAGTGACATTTCCTTCTGAAATTTCCTTTCCTTCCTTTCCGTCTATGACGGTGATTGCGACCATGACATTTATTTTGCCTTTTTGTGTAGCCATTTCCGTGGATAAAATAGCATTTATTATTATTTTCTGTTAAAACATTTAATTCATATGCAGGGAGATAGCTAACTATTTGCAAGTCAGATGACATGTGTAGCCATTTACTAATACAATCGCATTTCAGGCTGGAAAATAACCCATTAAACCATAGAAATTGCTGAGAATCTATGTCGCCAAAGAATGCAGCAAGGCTTCGGCATAGCAATGGACGCTACAACAAAACTTTAAGTACGGCACAATAGGTATAACAACTGTTTTAGAATGTCATTGCGTCACCCGGATTATTTTAGCAGCCCGGATCAAAATTGGCGTGACAGAACATAATGAGAGCCCAAGAATGAAAGTGTAGCGGCACCTCTTTCGTCGGCTTCGAATCCAAAATGTTGCCATATTGGCGCAGTTTTCGTTTTTTTTGACACAAAAAAAAAACTTTGTCACCCCAAAAAACACATGAACTTTCTAGTTAACAACACACTGTGCACATCGTCTTCCCCCCACCCACATTTGATTGGTCTACTGAAATATTATCTCCTTGTTGCCGGCCTCGGCCTTGCACGGCCTGTCAATCTTCTTTTTTTTTTGCACTCAGACACTAGTGGCTCCATTTATAAACAGACATAATATTATGTTAATCACGTTGTCATATTGCTTATTACTAATGAATAAAGCTATATGACAACGGCACAGGTTTCTGATGTAGGCTACTTTTTAATTTGCCAGAACGTCTCATAATGACAAATGCCGGTTCAGTCGGCTCGCAGAAAATCAAACCTGTTTAAGCTCGTGGACCGGACCGGACTGGCAAAACCGGAAACCAACCCAACCCTAGCAAACAGTCCCTGAGTCTACTAAAAATCATATGGGACACCTATGATTTCTAATGTAATCATGGGGGATATGCACGGTGGCGTAAACGAGAGAAATAAATCAGATGGTGCTGGGGCTGGTGGCACTTCGGCCTGGACAGCACCTGGGGCAGCTTCTGCACCGGCATCAGGTCCGTCGTAGGCAGGCAATAGAACTTGGGATCAGAGGCACTCAGGACAATCTAAATCAAGAACAACTTTGTGCATTGCTTGTTGTGGGTAAAGGGATGGGGGTGGAGGAGCTGTGCTGTGAATACAATCTGAGTTTGGTTAAGGGGGATTATCTGTGGGATAAGGAAAAGGGTTTGGAAAGGAAGGGTTTTGAAAGGGGGGGGGATTAGCTGTCATGGGGGGTAAGCTGTGGGATGTGTGGGATGTGTGTGTGCGTCCATGTGTGCGTGAACCTTTTCTCAGCCTTCTGCAACCTCTGTGTCTCCAATGCCCATTCTCCATAGGCTTTCCAATCTGGCTTCCACTGTTATGACCACGTCTCTTTTCAGTTTTATTTTCCTGTTTCTCTAATTCTGTTTTCAGCCTTTCCTATTGCGTACCCGAAAAACTCCCTTTCTCAGGGAATCCCAGCGAAACCCATTCCGGCATTTGAAACAACACCCCTGGTCCAAATTTATCATTCGTTATTTTTCCTGGACCTTCCACAACCGGATTTGCACCCGACTCATGCTTAGATGTGTGCGAACCCATGTTTACTCAAACTTTTTCAGGATACTCTTTTAATCTTTTTTTTTGTTTTATCACAGGTTTCAATTATTTTATACACTAAGCAAACTCATACAATAACCAGCTTCAGCAATACTGTAGCCCTACTCAGCGAGAAAGGAAAGCAGCAAAAGCATGTGTTATTTGCAAGCGTGTCTTCTTTGCATTTTATAGCATACAATAATTATAAAATAATTGAAACTGAATAATTGACTTTTCTTTTATTTTTATTTTTCTAAAGTACTTTTTCAAAGTCCGCGACTGTAACTAGTTTCTGGAATTCCTTGAATTCCCCAGCTGGTGGTTAATCCTACTAATAGTTTCTCTTCGAAAGTATGTAGCAAAACTCGTCAGTTACCTAAAACCTTAAAGCTTAGGGGACTCCAACTCTTAGGTCCGCAACCTAAGTTTAGGGGACACAAACCCCAAGGTCCACGACCTAAGTTTAGGGGTCACCAACCCCAAGGTCCACAACCTAAGATTAGCGGTCACCAACCCCAAGGTCCACAACCTAAGTTTAGGGGACACCAACCCCAAGGTCCACAACCTAAGTTTAGGGGTCACCAACCCCAAGGTCCACAACCTAAGTTTAGGGGTCACCAACCCCAAGGTCCACAACCTAAGTTTAGGGCTCACCAACCCCATGGTCCACAACCTAAGTTTAGGAGTCACCAACCCCAAGGTCCACAACCTAAGTTTAGGGCTCACCAACCCCAAGGTCCACAACCTAAGAACAAATATTATGTTCTCACCTTTTCCTTTTGTTCGGATCGCGTATTGATCACCTCCACCAGACTCGGGTGTTCGTTTCTGCTCCGGTGCTTTTACTTACAGGCTGCGGAGAGTTGAACTTCCAAGATTTCAAACATTCTGGCTGTGCACAGTGTTTTCCTGTTCCAAGCGTCTGAAAAAGGAAATCAAGTTAGCGATCCTGCTGACTATGCCAAATTACTGTGGTGGAAATTATCTTAATTTCCCCCGGTTGGTGAGAAGAGTCCAACCGACTTACACACAATATTCAGTTCAGATACCTTTATCTGGCCGATTAGGAGAATCTACACAGCGCCACATCATGTCTGTGTGAAAGCTCTCAGAACATGTGAAAAGTCATTCATTTTATACAGTTAAAAGTAGGTGAAAGCAGGTTTCCCAAAACCTGTCTCCCAAACTGCACGTAGTGCAGTTTTGCAGCTCGTCTCTGATTGGTTAAGAACATTGGATTTCTGAGAAATGGACTTGTTTAGACGTTCTGACTTCTTCAAGGCTATCATGTCACAGTGACTAAAAACAATGGAGGAATACAGAGACAGTTTTCTGGGGAAAATAGGAACAAGCACGGGAGGGACTATGCACTCCCAGTAATTCTCGGTTAGAAAGAAAAGCAATTTAAATAATTTATTAAGGTTATATAAAAGCAAGTAAATATATGTAAAAAGTAATTTCTCATTTTTCCCTTACAACTACCTACCTATTCCACCTCTTTGTAGGACAGATATTTAATTTCTTTGCACAACTGTTTGATAGTTGTCTCTCTGGGTCATCTTTAGCTTATTCAGATGCCAGGCAAACCCAAACTGGGAAACAACATTGTATCATGTATACATTGGTCAGTCGCCAAGGAACTTGTAAGAAGAGGTAGTGTCAGGGTTTTGACTGGTTGGACCCAAGCGCAGAGTTTAAGGAGACTCAAAGGTAAATGAAACAAAGGCTTTACTATTACAAAAACAAACAGGAACAAACAAAAGGCCACGAGGGGCAATAACAAATGAAAACTCAAAAATACTTAACAAAAACACAAGCACAGAAACTCAAAAAGTCAAAACACTGGGAACACATAACGAGGGCACGCAAGCAGACGGAACACAAGCAGGCGGAACACAGACAGACGGAACTCAAGCAGGCAGAACACAGACAAACGAAATGCAAGCAGGACAAAAAGCGGGCAGATACATATAAGTCAGCAACAAACACAAGGAACCAGTACTCGAGTCAAGGGGACAAAGAACTTAAATAGACAGGGGTAACAAGACACCGGTGAACTCAATACATAATCAAACAAGAGAGAAGGGATAACGAGAGGCAGGTGGGGACGATGATTAAATAACGAGACAGGTGAGAACAATGATAGAATAATTAAAACCAATAATACAATTAACACAGGGAGGGAGATCGAACTGAAACACAAAAGTGAAGTTCCGCCATCTGGTGGCCCAACAAGGAAAGACAGAGACAGAAACACAGAACCATGACAGGTAGGATCCCCTGAAATAATATTAATGATAAGCACATTACTGGTGTGATTCTGACTTATATTTATTGGGTTGTGCTTTGTCCAGACTGCAACAGCTGGTTTAGTTAAACATTCTACATGTGTTTAACCGTTCACCCTGGATAAAAATTTGTGAGGTGTTTTCTAGTTGATTCGTGACCTATATATAAAAATAAATAAATTCTCTTACCCTCAAGGGATGGAAAGATCAGTTGAGGGTTGGTTGGGTCTAGTTTTAGGAAACTATAACACATACGCCTAAATTATACTGAACAAAAATATAAACGAACATCCATTTTTAATGCGTTTAAATAACATCTCAAAGATTTGTTCTATGCACACAAAGATCTTAATTCTCTCAAATTATGCCCACAATTTTGTTTATATCACTGTTAGCTAGCATTTCTCCTTTGTCAAGATAATCCATCTCCAGCATTAGATGGGGATGGAATGAACATGGGAGATGCTTATGTGGTGCAGAAACCCAGGATATGGACCACATCCTAAATAACTGTCCCTTAAGTCCACCTGTGATGAAGCAAATTACATTGCATCACACTGGATATTGGTTTGGCGCAATAAAATATGAATGAATGACAGGTGTGGCATATCAAGATGCTGATTGAAAGCCATGGTCACTGCACAGGTGTTCCTTATGATGGGGTCAATAAAAGGCCACCCTAAAATTTAACACTATGTCGCAGATACCTCAAGAGTTAAAAGATCATCCAATTGGCATGCTGACTGCAGGAATGTCCTGTCAAACTGTTGCCAGAGTAATGGGTGTTCATTTCTTCACCATAAGCCGCCTCCAGAGGTCATTTCAGAGATTTTGGAAGTTCGTCCAACAGGCCTCACAACCACAGACCACGTGTAACCACAACAGCCCAGGACCACCACATCCAACTTCTTCACCTGTGGGATCATCTGAGGCCAGCCACACAGACAGCTGATGAAACAGTTTGTTTACACAACCATAGAATTTCTGAACAAATTGTCAGAAATCGCCTCAGGAAAGCTCATCTGCGTGCTTGACGTCCTCACCGGGGTCTTGATTTGTCTGCAGTTTGGTGTCACAATCAACATGAGTGGGCAAGAGCTCACCTTTGATAGCCAGTGGCATGCTGGAGAACGGTCCTCTTCACTGATGAATCATGGTTTCAGCTGTATAGAGCAGATGGCAGGCGTGTATGGCGTTGGGTGGGTGAGCGGTTTGCTGATGTCAACATTGTGAACAGAGTGGCCCATGGTGGTGGTGGGGTGTTGGTATGGGCAGGAATATCCTATGGGCAGAGAACTCAAGTGCATTTTATCCATGGCAATTTGAATGCACAGAGATATCGTGATGAGATCCTGAGGCCCATTGCGGTGCCATTCATCCACCGCCATAACCTCATGTTTCAGCATGACAATGCACGGCCCCATGTTGCAAGGATCTGTACATAATTCCTCCAAGCTGAAAATGTCCCCGTGTTTAGGGATGCTCAGTATAGGTATTGGTCCGATACTGGCCAAAATCACTGGATCGGATATCGGGGGGAAGAAAAGTATAACCCGATAAGATCCATTAGCCTGAACTATCACGTAAATGCTTAACTAAACTTTGAGCGACATGCCATAAAGAGAGATGTGTCACGAGTCACACAGATGAGCAGCATGTGTCACGTGAACAGTGGCTAGAACATGAGTGAGTATTTTTATACAGTCCATGGTGAGGCTTGTCAGCAGCGCTGTTATCATGTCAGCTGTGTGGAGTTAGTTTAAGCCCAAGGAAGAAAAAAGTGAAACCGCCAAGTGCAATTTATACAATGTAAGTGTTTTGAGGGGTGGCAGTAGCGCTGGAAACTTCAGCACCATGAACTTGATTAAACACTTGCAGAAGCATCATGGAGTATGCCAAATTTATACAGGCAACGAGTGCCAAGAAGAAAAGTGTGCCGCAACAACAAACATTGCTGGAAACAATTCAGAAGCGTAAGAAACTCCCTCCAGACACAATAAAGCAAAGCTGATAATGGAGAATCGCTGAATTCATTGTGCTGGATGACCAGAACCTTTCTGTTGTTGAACATGTGGGTTTTCGACGCTTAAGCGAACATTTGGAGCCTCGCTACAAGTTGCCAACCCAGCATTTCTTCTCCGAAACGGCTATCCCAAATAAGTACAAGCTAGTGTGCCAATTCATTTCGAAATGCTTGGAAAATGTTGCCATGGTTAGTTTCACAACTGACATCTGGAGCTCAGACGTGTCCAATGTCATTACTAAGTCTGACAGCACAGTGGGTAGACTCAAGCTTTACTTTGCAAAAAGCAGTGCTGCAGGCTAAGCAGCTTCGTGCCTCACACACAGGACAGTCCATCACTACAGCAACGGAGGAGATGTTAAATGCATCGAAAATTGAGAAGAGGAAAGTCCATGTCATTTTAAAGGGCAATGGCAGTAACGTAATAAAAGCAATAGATCGCCTTGGGGTTGCCAGTTTGGGATGCTTCGCGCATACCCTGCTACTTATTGTGAACGTGGGACTGCTATCACAGCGTAGTGTAAGTGATGCACTGCCTATCGGCAGAAAAATTGTGGGTCACTTCAAGCACTCGCCACTTGCGTATTCACACATCTTGTTGCGTATTCAGGACATTCAAGTGGAGCTGAATATGCTGCCCAAGCATCTGCAACAAGATGTACGAATGAGGTGGAACAGTACTTATTACATGATCTAGAGCCTCATTGCACAGAAACGGGCCCTGTGTGCATATACATCGGAGTACGACCTGCCAGCCACATTGACTGCAAACCAGTGTGGGGTACTGGAAAAGACCGTTGCAGCTCTAGCCCCTTTTGAGGAGTTGACAAGAGAGGTAAGCTCTTCATCTACATCTGCATCTGATGTCATCCCCATTGTCAGTGTCCTTAAACGCGTTCTCACTTGAGAAAACGAGGCCGACAAGGGAATTACGACCATGAAAGGCACCCTCCTTGAGGCTGTGAACAGACTTTTCAGCGACGTGGAATCTGAGCCATTATACTGGGTTGCAACGCTACTGGATCCAAGATATAAACACAGGTATGTGGGGTCTCTGTTAACTTTATTTAATATGATTCTTTTTTACTTTACTTTACTTTATTCCGTTTATTTTTACAGGGACAGTGCACATTAATAAACATTTCTGTAAATGTGCCAGTTTAGCCAGCATAGCTAATTTTCAACTGTAGTCCCTGGGCAGGTACATTAAAAACAACAAATACAAAATACAAATTCAGACATAATACAAATACGTTCTCTTGTGTGTGTGTGTGTGTGTATGTGTGAGAGAGAGAGAGAGAGAGAGAGAGAGAGAGAATACCAGAAAGCAATCAATAATCAAGAAATCCAGACACTATTAGATACCTTTCTGGTCACTACATACCCTCAAAGTAAAGAAGGATTAAAAATGTCAGTCAAAAATGTAAACAACATATTTAAAAAGGCAGCTTTAATATAAAATGTAAAGAAAAAGTATAATGCCCCTAAAAAGATCAAAGCAGAAACATGGTTTGACAACAGCTGCAAAGAAATAAGGAAAAAACGTTCTAATTATCTAATCAGAAACACAGAGATCAACAAAACCCAGATTTACGCCTTGCTTACTTTGAGACATTAAAACACTATAAACACCCTCAGAACCAAAAAAGAACAGCACAAACAGGCACAACTTACAATAATTGAGGAGTCAATCAATTCCAACAAATTTTGGGAAAACTGAAAAAAAACTAAATCAAACAAAACAAGAGGAATTGGCCATCCAAAATGGTAAAATATGGAAAGATGAAAACCCCTATATAAACATACCACATCAAAATCACCTGGAACAGAAAAAGATCTGTAAATAAACTTGAGTTAAGCATAAAAGATCATCAGAATCCATTAGACACCCCAATCACTGTGCAGGAATTGATTTACAAACTTCATGTGCTCCAATCTGGAAAAGCCAGCAGGCCAGATGGCATTTTAAATGAAATGCTAAAATACAGCAACCAAAAATTACAAAATGCAATTTTAAAGCTATTTAATTTGGTTCTGAGTGTGGGTTATTTCCCTGAAGTCTAGAATCAAGGATTAATTACCCCTATATTTAAAAGTGGAGACAAATTGGACCCCAACAATTACTGAGGCATTTGTGTGAACAGTAATCTGGGGAAGGTTCTGTGTAGTATAATAAACACAAGGCTTATAGACTTCCTTACTGAGCACAATGTCTTGAGTAAAAGTCAAATTGGATTTCTTCCTAAACACCGTACAACTGATCACATTTACACCCTACACACATTAGTAATTAGTCCATTAGTATAAAAACCAAAATCAAAACCAAAATAAAAACAAAATTTTTGCCTGTTTTATAGATTTCAAGAAGGCATTTGATTCAATTTGGCACAATGGATTGGTCTACACACTTATTCAAAGTGGTGTAGGGGGTAAAGTATATGATTTAAATAAATCAAATCAATGTACACCAAAAACAAATGCGGAGTCAAAATTGGAAACAAAAGATCAAAATTCTCCCAGGGGCGGGGAGTGAGGCAGGGCTGCAGCTTGAGTCCAACTCTGTTCAACATTTATATCAATGAACTGGCCAAAGCGTTGGAACAATCTGCAGCACCTGGACTCACCCTCGACGACAAAGAAATAAAATTCCTTCTCTATGCAGATGACTTGGTTCTGCTATCACCCACAGAACATGGACTGCAGCAGAGCCTGGCTCTAGTAGAGAAACACTATCAAGCCTGGGCCCTGAGAGTGAATATGACAAAAACAAAAATGTATGATTTTTTCAAAGAAGATCCAGATTTCAGGGAAACAAATACAGATTCAAATTAGGAAATAAAACAATTGAACACAGTAACAGTTATAGTTATTTAGGTTTAAAAATAAGCTCAACAGGAAGCTTTAACTTGGCGGTAAATGAACTGAAGGAGAACACACGCAGGGCATTCTATGCCAAAAATACTCAAATTATACTGCCTGTCAAAATTTGGCTTAAAATATTCCAATCGGTGATTCAACCAATTGCATTATATGGCAGCGAAGTGTGGGGTCAGCTCACAGAGCAAGATTTTACAAAATGGGACAAACACCCCATAGAAACCCTGCATGCAGAACTTCATAAAAACTTCCTCCACGTTCAGAGGAAAGCACCAAACAATGCATGCTGGGCAGAATTAGGCCAATACCCATTATTAATTAACATCCAAAAAAGGGCAGTTAAATTTTGGATTCATCTAAAAAACAGCGACCCCCACTCTTATCATTACAAGGCCCTGAAATGTCAAGAGATGAGCCCAAAGAAGAGTGCCCTCAGCCAGCTAGTCTTGAAGCTTAATTCATTAACCCCTACTAACACAAAGCAGCCTCAAAACAGCAACATACAAACAATTAGAGTCAACCAAATTATAGCAAAACATAAAGAAAATTACATCACCTATTGGGACACACAAACAAAAACACAAAGCAAATTAGCATGCTATCGGGCCCTAAAAAGAGTACACTGTGGCAGATTACCTGACCACAATGAAAGATTTAAAAACAAGGAAAATATTGACAAGATATAGACTCAGTGAACACAACCTGGCTATCGAGAGAGGTAGACACCTGCAGACCTGCTGCCCAGAGAGGACAGGTTGCGCTCACTTTGTGACATTGAAGAGGTGGAGACAGCTTCATTTCCTCACAAAATGTGAGAAATAGAGAGACTGTTCTTCCTCAAAATTTAAAAAATCTGCCCACAATTTGAAATGCACTCAGAGACAGAGAAGCTGCCATTCCTTTTGGAAGAAAGAAGGGAATGTGTAGATTTGGCAGCACAATACATTGCCACTTGTCACAAACTGAGGGACAGGGAATAACATTGACACCAAAAAAGGTAAAATTATTATAGTTCATTGACATTTTGTATGCGTATGTTCTAGATGTAGAATTTTATTTCTGTGGTCTGGATTTTATATTTTTTATGTTTATTGTAGTGAAATTGTTATTGCCTGTCTGTTATGTTTGTCACGTGAGTGTATGCTTTGGAAATATAAGTGTACCCTTACCATGTCAATAAAGCTTATTGAATTGAGTTGAATTGAATTGAATTGAATTGAATTGAGAGAGAGAGAGAGATTTACACACATAAATCTCACACCTGTCAGTGTGTGTGGAATTTTTACTTTTGCACATCTAATGACAGTATTTCATATCAAGCATCAGCCTTCAGGGAAATTACCAATATGTCTTGTTTGTTCCTTGTTACTGAAAGAGAGTTCAATCATCCAATCCCCCAAACAACTCGAAACAATAGAGTCAATACCAATAGGAGAATACACTGTTTGACATTGGCAGGGAAATTTTCTACATTTCACTTGGGACCCCACCCATATAATCAGCTGTGCTGCTCATCCCACAAATGCATGATCCTTACAATGAGTGTACTTACAATGAACAGGCTTTCCAATGATATAAGATACAATGCTAATAATACAGTAATAACAGAGATATGATTGGCCAAACACAAATTTCCAAACTTTTTTTATAACAAAAACATATTTTTATTACTTAAGGGCCCTCAAATGGCCAGAGAGTGACATTCCCTACCTTTGATTAACACATTTTTTCTTCTTTTTTCATAAACATATTGACAACTTAATAAAAATAATGGATTCATATATTGCCTTCCTAGATCTCAAAGTGAGTCACAGTGAATGGGGAAATGCACCTCTACCACCACCAGTATGTAGCGCCCACTTAGGTGAGAGAGGAAATGTCTGATTGCTACATTAGTACAGTTAAATTGGGGAATGATTAGGCAGCCAATTTGGAAATGTTGCCAGGACACCAAGAGGCCTCCTACTTTCTGTTTTAAGTGTAGTGAGATCTTTAATAACCACAGTGAGTCAGGACCTCAATTTAATGGCTCGTCTGAAAGACTCTCTCCTCTACAGCACACAGGTCACAATTTTTTTCATGGAGTTCATTGAAGGTTATGCTTGGTTCAGAGGGAAGACTGCCCACTACTCACCCACCCACCAACTTAAATAAATTTTATCAGTTCTTCTATCCAATACTTCCGTAGTATTAAAGATGATAAAAAGCATGAAATGCTTCTGTTTTTTGAGCTTACATATTAGGCCTAATCATGACCTAACACAGACCGCTAGAAATTGTACCAGACTGATGACTTACATTTGACAGTATTATATTATATACTCACCGGCCACTTCATTAGGTACACCTGTTCAACTGCAAACTGCACCCGTTAATGCAAATATCTAATCGGCCAATCACGTGGCAGCAACTCAATGCATTTAGGCATGTAGACATGGTCAAGATAATCTGCTGTTCAAATCAAGCATCAGAATGGGGAAGAAAGGTGATTTAAGTGACTGTGAACGTGGCATGGTTGTTGGTGCCAGATGGGCTGGTTTGAGTATTTCAGAAACTGCTGATCTACTGGGATTTTCATGCACAAACATCTCTAGGGTTTACAGAGAATGGTCCGAAAAATAGAAAATATCCAGTGAGCGGCAGTTCTCTGGGCAAAAATGCCCTGTTGATGGCAGAGGTCAGAAGAGAATGGCCAGACTGGTTCGAGCTGATAGAAAGGCAACAGTAACTCAAATAACCACTCGTTACAACCGAGGTATGCAGAAGAGCATCTCTGAACGCACACCACATCAAACCTTGAAGCAGATTTTCTACAGCAGCAAAAGACCACACCGGGTGCCACTCCTGTCACCTAATGAAGTGGCCGGTGAGTGTATATATATATATATATATATATATATATATATATATATATATTGTATCAAATATAGTATTATATTATATTGAAATTCTATGCCTTGAAATGGGATAAACTAGAAACAGGATAATCCAAATCCTAAAATGACAGAATTGCAAACTGCTACATTATTTACCATGAACACATAAAATATATCACAGCACTTCTGTGGAGAGTAAACTGTACAACTCAGAGCAGAGGTAACATTCAAGTAGGAACAGAGACTAACCTGTCCTGTGCAATGCTGAGGTAGCAGACCAGGTGACATGCCCAGAGCCGAGGCCCAGAATAGGTGTTGAAGGCTGTGAGGAAAATAACAGGAATTGCCAGATAACTCTCAAGCCCAACAAAGCCTGCTGAGATGTCCACTGTTGCAACGTTGTTTGAGTTCCCCTGCAGAAAAAAATGTGCTTTTAGAACAAAATATGTCCAATCGGATGCTGTTAAAAAATATGGGAACAATTTACAGGAAATCTGTGAATGATGCTGTTTTATAACAATATAAAGGATTCTCACATACAGTCCTGAAGTTATTTGAATAAAAATAGCCTGATGTTTATGACTAATTATTACAAGTCTTTGTTGAATTCCGGATTCTGATTGGTCAATTCAGGCAATCTATGGTCAAATATTTCTGAAGAATGACCACTGTTACAGTTAACAGACCGCTTAAACTATTTTCATATCACTCCATAGAAGTGCTACAGCGATCAATTTGATCATTGTCACTTTAAGAAAATCAATAAATCAGCCGTTATAAAATCCATGTGGCTCCCCCTTTGTGGGTTTTCCTAAACAGTATGTTTGTAACCCTTTCCACCTATAATTTTTATAAAAAGGCAATTTTGTCTAGTTTGCGCTGCTTTTAAATAAAGCCTTATAACACACCAGAGATCGATGGATGATGTCAGTATTTGAAATGCACAAGTGTACCATCAAGACTAAAGTACCAAAAAATGAAATATGTGAGTACTTACAAATATTTTTAAAAAAATAAATAAAAAAAACATAAAGCACCTTGTAATTTACTTCCTCTACTGTTTATTTCTCAACATCTACAAAAGCCAGTGGAAAAAATATGGTACACAGGTCATCTCTAACATGTTTCCCACCACAGGAAAAATAATTGTGCATATAGTAATATAGTAAAATGGCCGAATAATTGATTTCAAAGTGGGGGGCACTTTTAAAATGTTATGGCTTATTAATGACTTATTGCCACGTACATGTTTTATAGACTGCTTACTAGCTTACTTAGCTAGGTAATTACATAGCTATTCTGTGAGTATTTCTGTAATTAACGAGCAATAGAGTCTTTAGGATGTAGTTAGCTACTGTGGCAGGGGACAGGAGGCTTTGTGGGTGGAGCTGAGGTGATGGTCAAAGGTCCCGGGGGAAGCGTTAGGGGGGCCTGGACCAATGGCGAGCGGGGACTGGGTCCAGTCGGATCACACAAGCGGATTCCCACCGCCCTGGGCGGCAGCAACCAGCTGTGGTCAATTTTCAGGCCATAGCTTCTCGACCTTTTGGCTAAGATCAAGACAAGAGAAGAGAAGGTGATGACGGCCAATGAGGGAGGAGTGCCGGCCCACCCGGTGCGGCTAAAGAATACCATTTGTTTTGTTGCTGAGGAAGGATCTGAAAGAAGAAAGGTTTTGGGTGGATTTCTTTGTTCGTGACATTCTGAACGAGCTGCTGAAGGTTGAGGCAAGTACTGTTTTTTGTTTACAAGATTTTTCTAGCAGTGGCTTTTTTGATTTAATGTTTTATTCTGAAGCAGCTTCTTTTAATTTCTATAATCAATCAGCTAATTGTAAGAATGTGAAGCAGCTGCAAGGAGTTTGGTTGGAGCTGCTTTACTCCAAAACACTGGAGGCCTCTCACAATCCACCTCTACAATCCATTTGTGAGAGAGGAGGATATTTAAAGTTTCTCCTGCTCCAGCTCTGGCTCAGACTCCTGCTCCAGCTCCAGCTCCAGCTCTGGCTCAGACTCCTGTTCCAGCTCTGGCTCTAGCTCAGACCCCTGCTTCAGCTCCTGCTCCAGCCCCGGCTCAGACTCCTGCTCCGGCTCCAGCTCCAGCTCTGGCTCTAGCTCAGACTCCTGCTCCGGCTCCAGCTCCAGCTCTGGCTCTAGCTCAGACTCCTGCTCCGGCTCCAGCTCTGGCTCAGACTCCTGCTCCGGCTCCAGCTCCAGCTCTGGCTCTAGCTCAGACTCCTGCTCCGGCTCCAGCTCCAGCTCTGGCTCTAGCTCAGACTCCTGCTCCGGCTCCAGCTCTGGCTCAGACTCCTGCTCCGGCTCCAGCTCTGGCTCAGACTCCTGCTCCGGCTCCAGCTCCAGCTCTGGCTCTAGCTCAGACTCCTGCTCCGGCTCCAGCTCCAGCTCTGGCTCTAGCTCAGACTCCAGCTCCAGCTCTGGCTCTAGCTCAGACCCTGCTCCAGCTCCAGCTCTGGCTCAGACTCCTGCTCCTGCTCCGGCTCCAGCTCTGGCTCTAGCTCAGACTCCTGCTCCGGCTCCAGCTCCAGCTCTGGCTCTAGCTCCTGCTCCAGCTCCAGCTCCAGCTCTATCTCAGACTCCTGCTCCGGCTCCAGCTCCAGCTCTGGCTCAGACTCCTGCTTCAGCTCCTGCTCCAGCTCCGGCTCTAGCTCAGACTCCTGCTCCGGCTCCAGCTCCAGCTCTGGCTCTAGCTCAGACTCCTGCTCCGGCTCCAGCTCTGGCTCAGACTCCTGCTCCGGCTCCAGCTCTGGCTCAGACTCCTGCTCCGGCTCCAGCTCCAGCTCTGGCTCTTGCTCAGACTCCTGCTCCGGCTCCAGCTCCAGCTCTGGCTCTAGCTCAGACTCCTGCTCCGGCTCCAGCTCTGGCTCAGACTCCTGCTCCGGCTCCAGCTCCAGCTCTGGCTCTAGCTCAGACTTCTGCTCCGGCTCCAGCTCTGGCTCAGACTCCTGCTCCGGCTCCAGCTCCGGCTCTAGCTCAGACTCCTGCTCCGGCTCCAGCTCTGGCTCAGACTCCTGCTCCGGCTCCAGCTCCAGCTCTGGCTCTAGCTCAGACTTCTGCTCCGGCTCCAGCTCTGGCTCAGACTCCTGCTCCGGCTCCAGCTCCGGCTCTAGCTCAGACTCCTGCTCCGGCTCCAGCTCTGAACGCACACCACATCAAACCTTGAAGCAGATTTTCTACAGCAGCAAAAGACCACACCGGGTGCCACTCCTGTCACCTAATGAAGTGGCCGGTGAGTGTATATATATATATATATATATATATATATATATATATATATATATTGTATCAAATATAGTATTATATTATATTGAAATTCTATGCCTTGAAATGGGATAAACTAGAAACAGGATAATCCAAATCCTAAAATGACAGAATTGCAAACTGCTACATTATTTACCATGAACACATAAAATATATCACAGCACTTCTGTGGAGAGTAAACTGTACAACTCAGAGCAGAGGTAACATTCAAGTAGGAACAGAGACTAACCTGTCCTGTGCAATGCTGAGGTAGCAGACCAGGTGACATGCCCAGAGCCGAGGCCCAGAATAGGTGTTGAAGGCTGTGAGGAAAATAACAGGAATTGCCAGATAACTCTCAAGCCCAACAAAGCCTGCTGAGATGTCCACTGTTGCAACGTTGTTTGAGTTCCCCTGCAGAAAAAAATGTGCTTTTAGAACAAAATATGTCCAATCGGATGCTGTTAAAAAATATGGGAACAATTTACAGGAAATCTGTGAATGATGCTGTTTTATAACAATATAAAGGATTCTCACATACAGTCCTGAAGTTATTTGAATAAAAATAGCCTGATGTTTATGACTAATTATTACAAGTCTTTGTTGAATTCCGGATTCTGATTGGTCAATTCAGGCAATCTATGGTCAAATATTTCTGAAGAATGACCACTGTTACAGTTAACAGACCGCTTAAACTATTTTCATATCACTCCATAGAAGTGCTACAGCGATCAATTTGATCATTGTCACTTTAAGAAAATCAATAAATCAGCCGTTATAAAATCCATGTGGCTCCCCCTTTGTGGGTTTTCCTAAACAGTATGTTTGTAACCCTTTCCACCTATAATTTTTATAAAAAGGCAATTTTGTCTAGTTTGCGCTGCTTTTAAATAAAGCCTTATAACACACCAGAGATCGATGGATGATGTCAGTATTTGAAATGCACAAGTGTACCATCAAGACTAAAGTACCAAAAAATGAAATATGTGAGTACTTACAAATATTTTTAAAAAAATAAATAAAAAAAACATAAAGCACCTTGTAATTTACTTCCTCTACTGTTTATTTCTCAACATCTACAAAAGCCAGTGGAAAAAATATGGTACACAGGTCATCTCTAACATGTTTCCCACCACAGGAAAAATAATTGTGCATATAGTAATATAGTAAAATGGCCGAATAATTGATTTCAAAGTGGGGGGCACTTTTAAAATGTTATGGCTTATTAATGACTTATTGCCACGTACATGTTTTATAGACTGCTTACTAGCTTACTTAGCTAGGTAATTACATAGCTATTCTGTGAGTATTTCTGTAATTAACGAGCAATAGAGTCTTTAGGATGTAGTTAGCTACTGTGGCAGGGGACAGGAGGCTTTGTGGGTGGAGCTGAGGTGATGGTCAAAGGTCCCGGGGGAAGCGTTAGGGGCTCTGGCTCTAGCTCAGACTCCTGCTCCGGCTCCAGCTCTGGCTCAGACTCCTGCTCCGGCTCCAGCTCCAGCTCTGGCTCTAGCTCAGACTCCTGCTCCGGCTCCAGCTCCAGCTCTGGCTCTAGCTCAGACTCCTGCTCCGGCTCCAGCTCTGGCTCAGACTCCTGCTCCGGCTCCAGCTCTGGCTCAGACTCCTGCTCCGGCTCCAGCTCCAGCTCTGGCTCTAGCTCAGACTCCTGCTCCGGCTCCAGCTCCAGCTCTGGCTCTAGCTCAGACTCCAGCTCCAGCTCTGGCTCTAGCTCAGACCCTGCTCCAGCTCCAGCTCTGGCTCAGACTCCTGCTCCTGCTCCGGCTCCAGCTCTGGCTCTAGCTCAGACTCCTGCTCCGGCTCCAGCTCCAGCTCTGGCTCTAGCTCCTGCTCCAGCTCCAGCTCCAGCTCTATCTCAGACTCCTGCTCCGGCTCCAGCTCCAGCTCTGGCTCAGACTCCTGCTTCAGCTCCTGCTCCAGCTCCGGCTCTAGCTCAGACTCCTGCTCCGGCTCCAGCTCCAGCTCTGGCTCTAGCTCAGACTCCTGCTCCGGCTCCAGCTCTGGCTCAGACTCCTGCTCCGGCTCCAGCTCTGGCTCAGACTCCTGCTCCGGCTCCAGCTCCAGCTCTGGCTCTTGCTCAGACTCCTGCTCCGGCTCCAGCTCCAGCTCTGGCTCTAGCTCAGACTCCTGCTCCGGCTCCAGCTCTGGCTCAGACTCCTGCTCCGGCTCCAGCTCCAGCTCTGGCTCTAGCTCCTGCTCTGGCTCAGACTCCTGCTCCGGCTCCAGCTCCAGCTCTGGCTCTTGCTCAGACTCCTGCTCCGGCTCCAGCTCCAGCTCTGGCTCTAGCTCAGACTCCTGCTCCGGCTCCAGCTCCGGCTCTAGCTCAGACTCCTGCTCCGGCTCCAGCTCTGGCTCAGACTCCTGCTCCAGCTCCAGCTCTGGCTCAGACTCCTGCTCCGGCTCCAGCTCCAGCTCTAGCTCAGACTCCTGCTCCGGCTCCAGCTCCAGCTCTAGCTCAGACTCCTGCTCCAGCTCCAGCTCTGGCTCAGACTCCTGCTCCGATTCCAGCTCTGGCTCTAGCTCAGACTCCTGCTCCGGCTCCAGCTCCAGCTCTAGCTCAGACTCCTGCTCCGGCTCCAGCTCTGGCTCAGACTCCTGCTCCGGCTCCAGCTCCAGCTCCAGCTCTAGCTCAGACTCCTGCTCCGGCTCCAGCTCTGGCTCAGACTCCTGCTCCAGCTCCAGCTCTGGCTCAGACTCCTGCTCCAGCTCCAGCTCTGGCTCAGACTCCTGCTCCGGCTCCAGCTCCGGCTCTAGCTCAGACTCCTTCTCCGGCTCCTGCTGCAGCTCCAGCACAGGCTCTGTCTTCGGCTCCAGCTCCGGTATAGGCTTTGGTTCCAGCTGCAGGTCCAGGTCCAGCATCGCCTGTTTTCTGCCCAGGTGTTTGGGCTTTTCTCATGGTCTGGTCTGGGCCTGGGGCAGGGATCTGTCATGTTGCCGGCTGTAGATCCTGATGAGCGGTCGGCCTCGACCGTTGGATCTCCTGAGCTGTTTTCTTCATCTGAAGCAATGGGGGCTGGGGAGGGGTTTACTTCATCAGAAGGGGGTGACACTTTGCACATCTGCTGACCTGCAGTCACCGATGGCATGGGAGGACAGTCCTGCCCCTGAAGGGGGTGATGTGGCTGAATGGGCAAAGGTGTCAGTGTGCAAGTGTGCCCATTCAGGAGACCTGGAAGGGATGAGAGAGCCAAAGAAAAATCCTGGCATCCCTCTGAAGAACTGTTTTGAGGTTCTAGGGGGAGCAGTGGAGGGGTAGAAGCTCGAATCAGAATTTGAAATGGACATAAATTCTCTGTCCAATCTCCTGGAGGGCTGGAACATAGAAGGACAGGTGGAGACAATGGGGATGGGAGCAGGGATGGTGGGTGGAGAGGGTTCTCTGGAAAGGGGATCAGAATGAGCACAGTGGTTTTGGGATTTAGTTTTTTTTTTATGTTGGTGACAGTATTTTGTGTTTATCCTGTAATGGAGGGGAGTATAATCGCTTTAAATGTACGGAATTTGAAGAACCTCATGAAGAAGGGGTTTTTTTTTTCCTAACTGGCAGCAATGCCAGGGGAAATTTTTTTTCTACAGGAGGTTCATTTAAAAGATGAGAAATATGTGGTTGCTTTTTCAAAAGAGTAGGTTTGGGGGCTATCGGGGTGGTCAGTGGGTAATGTTCACTCTGATGGGGTACAATTTTGTAATATGGGAGGTGGTGTGGGTGCACGTGGGAAGGGTGATGTATGTGGATGTAAATTATAATTTAGTTATAAGTTCCCACTCAAAGTGGACAACACTTAACTTTTTTTTGCAAATTAAATCATATTTATCTCCCTCTCTACATTTGCTAATGTGTGGTGAGTGTTCTGGCACAAAATGGCTGCCGTGCATCACCCAGGTGGGTGTGGTGAGTTCCCCTTCATCACTGTAAAGCACTGTGAGTGCTATAGAAATGCAATGATTCATTCATATTTAGAGAACTAACAGGGCGTTTCTCCACAACCCGACATTCTTCTAGGGGGCAATTTTAATGTCTCTTTTGTCATATCCCTCTCGTTTTTTGTGTTTTTGGTTAGCCTCATGTATCTTGTCTTTTCCTTTCACGATCCTTGTTTTCCCTTGCAGCGTAGCGGGTCTCATTGCCAGCTGATTTCCTTCACCTGCCTCCTCAGCATTCCGCATGCTTCTGCCCCTATTTAATCCAGCATATATTCTCGGTTCGCCAACCCCTCTCTGCCATCGTTGCCTCAGTTCGCTTGAAGCTTCTAGTCATAAAGTTTAAAGTTTGTTTAAAGTTATTCACGTTCCTGTCTCGTACTCCGGTTTTTCCCCGCTTACCTGCTTTTTCCTTCCCTGTTCGTTGTTGCTCGTTTTTATGTTCTGGTGCCCCTGTCATTGTCTCCCCAGCCATCGTGGTTGTCTGGTCTTGTCATTCGTGTTGTCTGCGTCCTGTCTGCGTCTTCGCCGTTTCCAGCCGTTTTCACCGGCCTCCTAGTCCAGCCCTGTCGCAGTCCAGTCCAGCTCCTGATTCTGGTCCAGTCCTGTCCTGCTACAGCCCAGCTCCTGATTCCTGTCCAGCCCTGTCCTGCTCCAGCCCTGTTCCTGATTCCTGTCCAGTCCAGTCCTGCTCCAGTCCGGTCCTGCTCCCTGTCCAGTCCAGCCCTGCTCCAGTCTGGTCCTGCTTCCTGTCCAGTCCGGTCCTGAACCCAGTCCTGTCCCTGTTCTAAAGAGAATGAAATAAACCAGTCGATCTCTTCCAGAAAGTCTGTGTCTGAGTTCTGCATTTGGGGCCACCTGCTCTGCTCAACATAATATCTTTGGATGTGGCGGGGGTCAGCTCAACAAAGGGGTAGCGGTCATGTTGGGATGTGTATGAGGGAGTGAAGGAGTGAGTGTGGAGGCTCCTGGAGACCAGGACAAGGTTGCTGGCTTTCCAGGCACGACTGAGGGATCTAGAGGAAGAAACCTTCCCCCTATTTCTTTCAGTCATGTAATGCATGGAGTGGGGCTGCATCAATAATGGGCTGCAGGGTACAAATGGTGTGGTGATGGATGTACTGGGCATCTGTGCAGCTCTCTTTAGCAGGCCAGAAGTACAGGAGGCCTTGCTGGACGGTGTTGCTGCACGACTGGGAGACAATGAAGTGCAAGCTTTGGACACAGACCTGTCCTTGGATGAGGTAACCACAATGTTGTGCTCCATGAAGGACGGGCGGGCCCCGGGGCTCCCCAAAGATTTCTACAGTTTCTTCTCGGACCTGTTAGGCCCTGACCTCAAGGCCCTTTTGGAGGAGGGGATTTTGTCGGCCTACGCAGGTGTTTGTCTTTAACCAGTAAGGTCATAGTGGTAAAGACAGTCTTGGTCCAACTTAGTGTCGCAAAATTCTGGGAATATTCAAGGTGGAAACTTCCCATGGGAATTAACGGGAAATAACAGGAATAAAATGTAAATATAGCCCTATTTGCTCAGGCTGCATTTACCATGTCATATGCAGATAGAAACAAACATTTTAGCATATCATAAGTAGACATAATTGCAAACATTCCCTATGACCCTCCTACAAAAACACCTAAAAAAACCCTAAAAACAGTCTTCCGAGTGCTGTTTTAGAATTCTATCTACATAGATAGTTGAAGCGTGAGTTTTCAGAAAAAGTCAAGGAATGACAGACATACGGAATAAACATTAACTAAATACATCAGTTGACCCCGCGGTTATAGTGACGAGCAGTATACAGTGAGTAGTGCCAAGTGACGTGGGCAGCACTCTACGTGACCAAAGACGGAAAGTTTTGAAGAGAAGCTTACTGCTTGTCCAAAATTACCAATATTTATACAACATCTCCATGCTTCACAGTGATAAAAATAGCCTACTTATCAGACAGCGTTAATTTCGTCAACTAAAAATATTGGTTACGACCTTGTAAGGAATTTGATTTAGTTGCAGGGAGGAAAAATGGAGCATTGTGTAGTTCTGGCAGGCCCTGAGAGTCAAGCGCTCCGGCTGAATCAGCTGATGGCTCAGCTGAGTGATGTTCGCCTATCACAGTACATTCACTAACAGGGCGGTCTACTTAAACAGCCTCCCTCTACTCATTCGGCTGCTCCTCCTGCATGCAAGCGTTGCACGTTGCTTTGTAAATCCCCTCCACCACCCCAGCTACATCCCCATGCGTCAAGAATTTGCATTTCTCCATTCCTATGTGTTAAGAATTTGTATTGCTCCATCTCTATGTGTTAAGAAATTGCATTGCTCCATCCCTATGTTTTAAGAACTTTCTTTGCTGCTGGATCTGTTCTGTGTGTACCCCTCTAGGGGAGTTAGGGTGCTGGCCTCCCGGCCTTATCCACGCGGGCTGCGTGGTTGGCGGGAGAGCTCCAGAACAGAGCCATACCGCCAAACATAACAGTATTGCCTTTATTGTCAATAATGTTCTATTTTGATGACAGTGGTCCTGACAGAACATTCTGTACCAGTACTCCTGGTATTATGGTACCAGGAGAACTGTTAAGCAGATTCTTCCCAAATGTTTCTTTGGACTTCCCTTAAATCCAATTCTGAGAAAGCCTTCCATACCCCATAGCTCCCTTGGTTTGCCCAAATAAGGTCTGGACACGAATAGGCCAGTAACATCTGCCCCACCATAAAACCCCCTTCCTACTCATCCATGAAGAGAGAAACTGCACTTCCCCCTCCTCTGTAGACACAGGAGAAGCATCAAAATCCAGTGACAGTAGTAAGATACTTTGTATGATGTACATGATCCTATGATTTTACCTATCAATTCTCCAAATACTTCTCTATGGGAGTCCATGGTGGTGATCCATCTGTGACCCAGACACCTATGTATAAATATACTATATACATATTTGTGATCATAACCCCATATACCATCTCATACCCGTTCAGTGTGCTTGTCTATGTATGATATTATTCACAGTCCCCCACATTTATCATATCATCCTTAGTTATCCACATGCAAATACATATGATGCATTCTTTCAGTCCATGGTAGTAGTTTTCAGACCCTCCGATGTAATGAATTATCGACCCGTATCGCTTCTACCCTTTCTGTCCAAAACCCTTGAACGAGCAGTTCTTAAACAACTAACCTCTTTTCTCCATCAGAACAACCTGCTAGACCCTCACCAGTCTGGCTTCTGATCCGGGCACTCAACAGAGACTGCGCTCCTAGCTGTGACGAAGGCACTTGCCACTGCAAGAGCCTCACGCCTCTCCTCTGTCCTGATCCTTCTTGTGCTGTCTGCAGCTTTCGACATGGTCAACCATAAAATACTTCTCTCCACCTTGGCTGGGATGGGCATCTCCGGGACTGCCCTGTCTTGGTTCGCTTCCTATTTTGCAGATAGGTCCTACCAGGTCACCTGGAAGGGGTCTGCCTCTGGATCTGCATCTGTATTGGGTCCTCTGCTGTTCTCCTTATACACCAGATCTCTTGGTTCAGTTATTAATTCACATGGCTTCTCCTACCATTGTTATTCAGATGACACACAACATCTCCACCTGGATGGCCAGCCACCATCTGAAGTTCAACCTCAACAAAACTGAGCTGCTCTTCTTCCCGTGCAAGACCTCCTTACTTTGTGAGCTCTCAATCACGGTTGATAGCACCACAGTGACTGCCTCTCACTCTGCCAAGAGCTTGGGGGTGGTCCTGGATGACCAACTGGACCTCAAGGAGTACATCAAGGCAACATCACGGTCCTGCAGATTCCTTCTGTACAACATCAGAAGGATTCGACCATACCTGACGACGCACTCCACCCAGCTGCTCGCTTAGGCTACGGTGACCTCTCGCCTTGATTACTGCAACTCTCTCCTTGCAAGCCTGCCAGCTTGTGCCATACAGCCATTACAGATGGTTCAGAATGCCGCTGCCCGACTCATCTACAACTTTCCCAAATTCTCCCACGTCACTCCTCTGCTGCGATCACTTCACTGGCTACCGGTCGCTGCCAGGATCCGGTTCAAAGCCCTGACCCTTACCTACACTGCTGCCAACAGGACAGCCCCCATCTACTTGCAGGACATGACTCGATTCTATGTGCCTGCTCGACCACTCCGCACTGCGGCAGCAGGGCGCCTTGTAACCCCTCCCACCCGCCCAAAGGGGGAGGACGGAAAGGTCGCAGGTTCGATTCCCGGGTAGGACACTGCCGTTGTACCCTTGAGCAAGGTACTTAACCAAAACTGCTTCAGTATATATCCAGCTGTGGATGGATACAATGTAAAATGCTATGTAAAAGTTGTGTAAGTCGCTCTGGATAAGAGCGTCTGCTAAATGTCTGTAATGTAAAAGGGATCACAGAGCTTTTCCGCCCTAGCTCCCCAGTGGTGGAACGAACTCCCCGTCCCTCTCCAAACCTCCCCCTCACTACCCATCTTCCGCCGTGGCCTGAAGACTCATCTCGTCAGACTATACCTAGACTAACCACCACCACGCTGTATATTTCACTCTAAATCCCCCCCCCCTTTTTTTTTCATGACACTTGTTACATGTTGCCCCATCCCAGCACTTTTTGGTAATTTGTATTTGTCCTAATACTGCAGCTTATTCTTCTGACTAGTTGGCTTTGCAGAGGTTAGGTCTGAATAGAGTTCACTGTGTGAACTAAACTGTGTTCTTGGCTAGAAATAGCTGTACAAAATAAGTATTGTACCTTACTGAGTCTGTATTTAGCAGTTGTCTATGACCATGAAATGCACTTTTGTACGTTGCTTTGAATAAAAGCGTCTGCCAAATAAATGTAATGTAGTTTTGTCTGACCCAGGAGAGCCTGGGCCATTGTCCATGGATTGCAGAGCAGCAGTTTATGGCCCTCAATTGAAGTTCTTCTTGACCCTTCACCTGGTATGGCCACAGCTCCAAGAAGGTAATATCCTGATTCCTCCAGCTCTTTCAGGAGGATAAGCCATTTGAAGATTGCTTCCCCTCAATAAATGGGGCCGCAAAAGACAGTCCCATGCAGCTTTCAGCTGCTGCCCCCATCCTGGGTCGTTTTATAGCTCCACTCAGCTTCACTCATGTACAGCAGTGGAATTTTACAACTCCACCAGTGTGCACGCCATGGAAGAATATGTCCCATTGTGAAGGGACAACAGAGTTGATTGGGAAAATTTTTACCTTACAACCCCTTTTTCTAGGATGAAAACAAAACATATGGGCTCAAATTAATGCCAAAAGTATTTTGTACTTGTAAGCAATGACTTGTGCTTGCAACTTATGGTTTGTGTTTGTACTCTGCAAGTTGAACCTGTAAAAAAACGTTGTGTTTGTGGATATAGATTTTCGTGAGGGGGGAGGGTCACATCTGTAAATTTTTTTTAAAGTATATTATTTATGAAAATCTAGTTCCTACATAATTTTCCTACACATTGATTCACTGGGGTCTCCAAACTGCAATATTCCCTTTAATAACAACATTCTTGGAAATTCATTGGGGGAAAATTGTCCAACATGGCAACCCTGGTCTCTACTGGAGCGCTGATTGGATAGTTGAAAATGCCTTGAACGATTGGCTCTCCATACCGGAAGCGTAAAAACAGTGCCAAAAGTCTGTCTGTAGCTTTCTTCTTGTAAACTGGGCATTGCATGTAGAGGGAGTGTAGCACGTAAAAAACTGTTTTGCATTTGTACTTTATCTGTTCACAAATGTTAATAAACCCCTTCAGCACAAGTCATTGCTTACAAGTACAAAATACTTTTGGCATTAATTTGAGCCCATAAAAACAAAATAAAAAAAATAAAAATTCACTTTTGTAAACAAAACCATGATGAAATGAAAACAGCTAACTAGCAGAAGGTGTTAACAAGGTATAAACAGTGTACTTTGCATTAGGCTACTATCTGCCAGCTAACTGAAATATCATAAAAAATATATAAAACATATTCGCTCCAGTAATATAATCCAAAATTACCTGAAAGCATGTAGTCCTTTGGCTCAGACACTGTAGTAGTTTTAGCAGTAATGTGGGATGCACACGTGATGGGAGAATGCACTGTGCATGCAAAGGGTTGTAATTCCTAAAGGGATGCTGCCAAATTATCAGTACATGTGATGGAGGAGTGCGTTGCTGAATGCAGTGCATGGTTACAATTCAGCTAAATGGGCATACTTTTAACCAAAACATGCCATAGTAATGTGTAAGACCCAGTATTGTATTGACCTAGTAATGTAAGACCTAGTATAGCTTTTTTATGTGTATCTACCCCCCCCCCCCCCCCCCCCCCCAAATGAGTTAACTATTAAAAGGTAAGATTTTTATACTGAAATTGTGCAAAACTCCCAAAATTCCCAAGCTTAACTTCACTTCCACAATTTCCGGAAATTTTCCAGAAATATTCTGACCCTTTGCAACCCTAGTCCCACGACTATTGCACTTGAGTTATGTGTTTCCTGTTTCGACATGCACCAAGGTGGTATTGACCAGGGTGAAGTTACACTTTTTATGGGGCTCCAGATATGAGTACGTTTGCCAGGACGTAATGTGTTTGCCTCTAGCTAAAGGGGTGCG
Organism: Anguilla anguilla; assembly: GCF_013347855.1. Classification (NCBI taxonomy): domain Eukaryota; kingdom Metazoa; phylum Chordata; class Actinopteri; order Anguilliformes; family Anguillidae; genus Anguilla; species Anguilla anguilla. The sequence continues at coordinate 114,864 of NC_049212.1, read as the reverse complement.
GGGCATGATGAGGGTCCCCCTGAAGCTGGATGTATTATATGCATCCTTTTCGTGCTGGATTCTGCTGGACTAGGTCCTGCATAAATGTTTTTTTTTTCACACAGTTGTACTTGTTAAACGCGCTGCGACATCTGGTGCATTTCAATAATGTGGTGCCATGAGCAGACATTCTGTCCTCGGCTTAGCAGGGATTGCCTAAGGGGGCAGGTTTGGGGGCAAGGCAAAAAAGGTGTGACTGGCCGTGCTGGCATTGGACTTTGTCTCAGACTCAGAGGGGTCAGTGGGGATCAGGAACGCGGACAGTCTGAAATAGGACCCTTCTTCGCCAATGTCCATGTCTGCGTACGATGAAGGCATGGTGGCTACAGGGTCTCAAAATGAGGTTCCCTTCCTGTTTATGGACAAGGTGGGGAGAGTGGGAGAATGAAGGGGTTAATGAGCAGGAGGGGTAGCTGTTCTTTGCATCCCATATGGCTGTAGGATATATAGTGTTTAGATTTTGGCCTTATAGAGGGAATCAGTGAATGAGAATGTGGCCTGGCCTCCCCGTCACAAGCATCAAAGCAAATGTGCTTGGGGCAATATAAAATCCACTGACACCCTAATCTAGGCAGACAATCTATGGGTCTCGCCCCCTCTGAAGAGACTAACCAGATGACACAGGACACCATATGGGGGGTCGGAGACCCTACATGCCTAACATTTTCCTTTCCCATGTCCTCTTTTGAATGCAATCTTTAGGTAGGCCAGTCCTTGCCATAAATTAGTCTGACCCCCCTTCCTTTCTCTTCTAAACCTTAACTCGGGATCACCCAATCAGGGCAAACATACTCAAGCCATGCTGGGAAAGGTATTTAAGATGGCCACAGAAGAAAATTGTTTGTGTTGCGTTTGGTTTCAGAGCCTGGAAGAAGAAGAGTTTTCCTCTTTTTATTTTGGTGGTGGTTCCTAGGTTGTGTGTTTTTAGCTGGTTTCCTTGTGGCGCTTATACTGGAAGTGGGTGACACTTTGGAAAGGTCTGGCCAATCCGTTTCTCTCTCTCTCTCTTATCCGTCTTTCTCTCTCTATTTCCTGGTATTTCTAGATTAGTCGTTTAATGTTTTGCTGTATGTCTTCTGTTGTGTAATTTAGAAGTAGTGTGCCTGCATTCAATAAAGAATGTATGCTTTCATTAATATAATTGACTGCGTCTCATTGAATTCAATTATTTAATCTGAAAACCTGATACACAGCTTGTTTTGACTTGTTGGTTGATTCCACCAGTTTTCCATAGACTGACTTATCAAAGAATTTGGCGATTTAATTGATAATGCTAATTTTAAACATAATTACTAAATTAAATCAAATAAAATATATTTACATGTAGGTTAAGTGAGGAGTTCTAGCACGTAATATCGCTTGGTTCAGTATTCAGAGTGCTGAACATCTAGACAAGGACATTGATTGTTGGAACCGCTGGATTCAGAAGATAAACATATTCTAATTAATCCTTGCCTGTCTGACATGGGAATGGAAATATTTACAGTGATGTCCTGTAATGTGTAGGGGCTGGGAAATGCAGTGAAGAGGGGGGGGGGGTTTTCTGGGTTTTTAAGGTGGTTATAACTCATGTACAGAGAGGTGGGTAGTCGGGTGGGGGTTAATGGACATTTTGGGGAGGTGGTGTGAATGTGGCAACTTTTCTGGTCTTAAGAGAGCTTATTAATGACTTATTGCCATGTATCGCTTGTTTATTACTTGTTAGTTACATGTGTTATAGACTGTCTACTAGCTTACATAGCTATTCTGCGAGTACTTGTGTAATTAATGAATACTAGAGTCTTTAGCATGTAGTCAGCTACTGTGGCAGGGGACAAGGGGCTTTGTGGTTGGAGCTGAGGTAAACGTCAGAGGTCCTGGGGGAAGCGTTGTTGATTTTTTGAAGGCGGATCCGATGTCAGTTCTTTGTTCGCGGCAGAATGCAGCTGCCTTGGCTTTTGACCTCACCTCCAGTACAGCAACAGCTTACAAGAATGTGAGCAGGAAGTGTGAACAATGGGGAAGTGATGAGCCTTTGTTGCAGTTTGCAGTGTCATCGTAGGAAAGGAAGAGTTTTAAAATTGTGACCGTCGGGCCGTCCACATGTACAACCCTTATGCCGGGGATGAAATGTAAAAATAGTTTCTGTCAAGATATGGACAGGTTTTGCCAGGGTCAAGGTACCTGAAGGATGCTTTTGGAATCTGGACTAGAAAACGCCTGTTCAGGGTCTTCCTCAATGTTGGATGTTTGGGCACATGGCTGAGTTCTGTAAGCAGGTGTGGTGCAGAAACTGTGGACAGACAGGGCACACAATGGCAGCCTGTCCAAACCCTAGGTCGTGCCACGGGTGCGGAAAGGAGGGGCATCTCTGTAGGGATTGTCCAGCCACAGGGAGGACGTATGCTGAGGCAATAGCAGGTAAGGACCCTCCTGGGGATGTTCCACGAGACCCTGGGCATCAGGAGATGGTGAGAGTGGAGAAGGCCGTGTAGGCAGTGGTGGCAACTGGAAAAAGGAAGGCACCAGTGGAGGTGAAGGAGGCGAGAGCTGGAGAGGAGCCAGGAGAGTCTAGGGCTGTAGAAGGCTTAGGGAAGGAGGGCCAGGAGGTGGCTGAAGCTGGTACCAGCACAGCAAGCAGGAGGCAGCGGGGAGAAGAGGGCTCTGGGTCAGGAGACAACTCCTCGGAGGGAAGGCAAGCATGGGGTCAAAGGGGGCAAAGCGGCGGAGGCGGAAAGTTTTGAAGAAGGTCGGCGAGTCACGGAAGCCGTCTTTCTCGGCAGAGCCTTTTTCTGGGCCCCGCCCATCTGGGACTGTACAGCTGGATAACTGGTTCACTCAGAGCTATGAGATACCATTTCTTTTTGCAAAGTGTTTGTTATAAGAAAGTGAGAACAGTAATGTACCTAAATGTAGAGATGAGAAGTATACGTACACATAGAGACATGCAAACACGCTTACAGCATAGGCAGTGCCGGATGTACACTGGTTTTATTGGGAGGCAGAGTGAGATTTTGGAGGGGCCAAGTTGAGGACATGATTCCTGATGAACACCGAAGCGGAGGTGGGTGTAAAAATATGAAGTAACGCTTTAAGAAACTGTTGTGGATTACAGCAGTCCTTCTGTGAATTTGTACAGTCTGATGAACGGGTAGCATTTTCACTTTGCTATATATTTAAAACAATGGCTGTAACAAATGCAGTGGCATAAGTATAAAAAGACCGGTTGCACCATTAGAAAATGAACAGAAATATCCCCAGTGTATGTACGCGCTCATCTGACAAGCCTTCGTTGACAAAATTATCAGCAAGCTGGTAGAATTTGAGCTCTGTAGGTTACAACATGTGTACCCTTCTGTCCTGCTCCGTGTTTTGTAATTTGGTCAAGATACACTTTCAGTGTTTCTACGGTTTAAAAGGCATTTTGATAGGCTTATCTGTTTGCTGTTTTGCTTAGCTAGATAGGGAAGAATAGCAGCACATGCATATGTCCCAGCAATCTTTGCATATTAGCAAATAATAGTAGTACGAGAAAAGAAAAGAAATGATGAAATTGAGTAGTTGAAACAATATGTTGTTAGCAGAATGGGCATGTAGGTGAAGTCTGACATGATCACAGACTACAGTGAAAAGAAAATAAAGTGACCATGAGTGAGATGGGTTTTCTTATTGAACAGTATATAAAACAGACGGTGTGAGTATTGACTTGTTTAATTAGTTGTAGAAGCAATGTGTGACGTTCTGCTGTGACACTGTAGTATAAGTATACTTTTATAACATTCTGCAGTAGTAGTTCAAATTATGAATGAGTCATGTTTTAAAATGTAATGTTTTAATGGGGTGTTGTGGACAGTTCATACGTAGTAATTGTGTGTAGGTACATAGAGAACAGGGCAAGGTAACATGAATGTAGAAACGTGGCGTTTGCTGATAAGAATGTTTTCTACAGTAGCCAAGTGAAGAAATGTAGTCAGTAGAAACGCCAAAGTGGTCAACTGGTGTAACTTTTTCAGAAAATCAATAAAGTTATTGTAATTAAATGCATATGGCTGGCCGTAAGTGACAATGCTAATTATTAGTTAGCAATTTAAGTGTAAGAAAATGCTAGTTTAAGATACAAAAAGATGTGCCACTGCATATTCGATTGCAAGGTGGGATTCGATTGTACGACCTTGCACATCCCAGTCAATGACATTGGCAGTGCATCGTCAAGTAGCTGTCCAACAGCATGAATTTTTTTGGTCAAATGTGTCCGTGTTTTAAAGAAGAAGACAGGCCAGTTAGCACAGCTGAGCTCCGGTTGTATCCATACAGCATGGCGATATTGTAGCTGGTTAACTGAACATGTAGATGGTATGTCATAATGCAGTCTATACGTTCGGTGAACGCTGGGTACATGTGATGCAAAAGCAATAGTTGAGAAGTAATTATTATTAGTGAGCAAATAAGCATGTATGATAAATTTTCTTCAGGTGGGATTTAATCCTGTGACTCAACGATACATAGACCATGACATTACCACAGAGCCACAAACTTACTTGCTGTTGAGTCTAGAAATTTTCTTGGACAAGAAGGTATAAGTCCATTTTGCATGTGTATGTGAAAATTTGGTTGGCTGGTGTAGGTGAAGGATTGGTTGGTGTAGGTAAATGTCTAATGGGGAGACATTCTTTGTGGGCTAGGAGCATTTCTGGCAGGAAAAAGAAGAAGGAGAAAATGCAAAATCCCCTTAGTTTGCGGCTTTATTGTGTGGACATGTGAAGTTGTTTATGAATTTTGTTTGCTGAAATGGAGTCAGAACCAGTCGTGTGTTGCTGTTGCTGTTTCTGATGTTTTCTTCAGAAAAGAAACAAAAAACATAATTAGAAAATGAACAAGAGTTAACCAGAATTAACCAGAGACAAACTTGGTTGTTTTGATCAATTCAATGAAATGTGGACAATATTTATATCAGTGCTACTATGAGGGACTTGTTATTTGTTCACTGTGCAAGGTAGGGTTATGAATGCATAGCTACTGGCTAATGTTAATGCAATGGAACTAAATGCTGAGAAAAATTAGAAACTGCCTCAGTGGCTCAGAATGATCCGAAATTCTCAGTACTGATCAATTGACTCCGCTGACATAGCTGTCTCAGTGAAGTGGATTTCTTATGGTAGACCAATTTAATGGATAGCATGTTATCATCAAACTCAATATGAATTGTCTGTGAAACAGGAAACAAAGAAGTTTGATTCCTACGCGCATTTTCTAGCTGATTGACTATGCACATATAGCATGAATAAGCAAATCGCCTCATTGCTAGCTTTTAAAGTTTTCCTGGTGGTACAGTCTTGCTTCATGCAATCCATAGCAGTCATGTCATATTATATAGATGCATTAAAGGATTCAACATTAACGGTAGCCCTGAGCTACCAATCTATTGGAAATTAGCAGTTTTGGCTACATTTATTTGCGAACTGGTCGCCTACTGGGTCGGGCCTATGTTATTAGTTTCAAATACTTTTTGTTAGGCCTACAAGGAGGTGAAGCGGAGGTTTGGAAAAGAATAATTCTGGTAAACTCCTCCCTATTAAATAGAGTGGCAAAAAATATAAGCAAACTACATAGCAATTAAGTCTGTATTCAAAGTACTGTATGTGTTTCAGGGTTTAAATATATTGCTATATGCAGACTACGAGAGAATTTTTATTATTAAAACGCCTGTGGCAAGTGAGTGCCACCCCTTCTGTTTAAACACACACTCACGGGAGACAGTCGTTTCCGTAATTAGCACTGCCGTGCTCTTTTATTTACACTTTCGTCTTTTACAGACAATATTCACACAAAACACGACGGTTCCGCAGCCGTCTTGTCATCAGCCCTCCTCGCTCCAGCTTCCGGTCTTCCTTTTAAAAACCCCAGGCTCACTGTTGAAAGCAATCAGAGGCAATCAGCGCAATTAAACAATTAACAATTATCGGCGCTGATTACCTCCAGCTGACAGTTGTGACGAAGGATCCGAGAGCCGCTCCTCTCACACTCTCTCTGCAGCCGACGCTCAAACCACGCCCACCCCACCACAACTCCCCATTTTATGTTTTGTATTTTTAGATCAGCGGGACAGTCTAAAACACTGTCTCCCATAATGCTTCCACGAAAACTTTGCCATAACAATGTTATAATCATGCTTATATGTATTTTGGATATAACTGGATTGAAAATGTCACTGTAAACTGTAAGGTAAAATTTCCATTTTCCCAATCAACTCTGTTGTCCCTTCGCAATGGGACATATTCTTCCATGGCGTGCACACTGGTGGAGTTGTAAAATTTCACTGCTGTACATGAGTGGAGCTGGGTGGAGCTATAAAATGACCCAGGATGGGGGCAGTAGCTGAAAGCTGCATGGGACTGTCTTTTGCGGCCCCATTTATTGAGGGGAAGCAATCTTCAAATGGCTTATCCTCCTGGAAGAGCTGGAGGATATTACCTTCTTGGAGCTGTGGCCATATCAGTTGGAGGGTCAAGAAGAACTTCAATTGGGGGCCTTAAACTGCTGCTCTGCAATCCATGGACAATGGCCCAGGCTCTCCTGGGTCAGAAAAAAACTACTACCATGGACTGAAAGAATGCATCATATGTATTTGCATGCGGATAACTAAGGATGATATGATAAATGTGGGGGACTGTGAATAATATCATACATAGACAAGCACACTGAACGGCTATGAGAGGGTATGTGGGGTTATGATTACAAGTATGTAAAGCATAGTATATTTATACATAGGTATGCGTACATAAGTGTCTGGGTCACAGATGGGTTACCACCATGGACTCCCATAGAGAAGTATTTGAAGAATCGATAGGTAAAATCATAGGATCACGTGCCATCGTACAAAGTATCTATTGAGCCGTCTTACTGACTAGCTCCAGCCAGCTATCTAGGCAGTATAACAGTTGTATTATACCTTGTTAATTTTCCAAAACAATGCAATAAAAATTTGGTGGCACTCGAATGTAACATTATAGCTGGCAGGCTAGCCACAACTTCTGACCGATTTAAATTCTACAGTCAAATATTCATGCTCCACTTTGTGTTATGGTGGCTAGCTACTACTAGCTACTGCTTTTTATAGGAAGTGAAATAGAAATGCGGTCAGTAACTCGGTAATTCCATGGTACTATAACAGGTGCTCCCTTCTGTTCCTGTCACAGGTTGGACTACTTTTGACCACCAGAGGGTGCCAAAGACTCTTTGTTGTTCTTGTCACTGGTTAGCCTCCCTTGTTATGTTGACCCAGCCCTCTTGTTAACTAGCTCACCTGTACCTCACTGTCTCTGTCATGTGCCTTGTTTACTTGTTTTCTCAGTGTATTTTAACCTGGTCCTCTGTCTATGTCTTTGCTAAGTCTTTGTGATTCCTCTGTGTTTCCCAAGCTCTAAGCCTATTTTTGACCTCTCTGGATTGTTTTACTCTGCTTGTTAACAGTAATCTCTTTTGGATTTCCCTTGCTTATCTGTTTGCCTGTTTCACAGACTGTGTTTCTATATCTGACTCTGGCTCTGTTTTTGGATTCTGATTTTGGGTTATGGATTGGACTTGTTCTGCCTACTTTAAGAATTTTTCCCTGTTTAGGATTTTTGTCTTGTTTTTTGTCTAGTTCTTCTGAGCTTTTGGATTCTTGTGTTTTTTACTTTTTGAATAAAACCTATTGAACTTTTATTTGTGTTGCTCTGCACTTGAGTCACCTCTAATCTCTGGTAGCTTAGTGGAAAAGTGTTCTGGAGATCTGGGTTCAGACCCCGAGTCTGACAGTTCCTAGTTATTCTTAGCCAACGTTACCCTGATCACAAGCAAAATGCATTGTTGTGAAAAGTGATTGCAGACAGGAACAGCTAATATAATTCACTTGATTTATCTGCTTGCTTTGTATTGAATGCCTGCGTGGTGCATGAGAGAAAGCAACAGATTTAATCAATATTAAGTTTTATTTTTTATTCAAATGGAACATCTAATGTGCTTTATATTTTTGGCTATGTATATAAAAGTGTGTAGTAATAAAATAAGAGCTTGTCACCACCTGAAATATTAGAGTTTTCATTGTTTACAGGAGAAAGTACAATATGCGCAAAGACAACCTTTTGATACGATTTAGCTGTTCTGTAATGTTGTTGGTCCTACTATCCTGAACTCTGGTATTGACATAGCTAATATAAGCAGTACAAGGTGGAAATTATTCAAGATGTCATTGCATAGTGCTGATAAATACCCCTTCACTCAAAAAACCATCCCAGTCAATTGTGCTTTATGTTTGTGTGCTTTTTTTATATCATGAAATACATGCTAAGTGATTGTAAATCCTCTGAAAAGAAATTCTTATCCTTCGAAAAGCAGTGAGTAGTAGCCTACAATTAAAAGGGAACCACAAAGTGTTCAATAACAGCAGTATTATACAAACTCCGGCAGCCACTGTCCTGATGGTCATGGTCGGTCTATAACAGAACAAATTTTTGTGCTTACGGAACACACTGAACTATAAGGTAGCCAAGAAATAATGAATACATGGGTAAAGCGCAAAAATTACGTAAACTCTTCAGAAATTAAATTATGTACTATTTCACATTCATACAGTCATCATCTTTGTAAGTGACATGTTTATGTTCATCATCACCACGTCACCTTAATCAGCACCATAGCATCATCTGAAAAATAATTTAATTGTGGGCTACTTTTTCTGCTTATCCTGACCGCCTGGCACAACATAATGTGCAACTGCGCTTTGCTTGCCTTAGGAACCCTATCGCTCATCTCTGGATTGTTGTGGACTGTAGCCACTAGAGGCGGATCTCTCAGAAATACTCAACCTATCACTAAGCCTCCTGTGTTTTGTGTACTCGCTAGAGCCCGCCCTCCCAACTTGATGGGTGAAAGTGAGTTTCAATTTCAAGCCTTATTTCATGTAGCACAGTTAGTGTCATTGAAATAAATAAAATTGACGGTTTTAATTTCAAGCCTTATTTCATGTCGCACGTATCGTCATTGAAATAAATAAATAAATACGTTTCGTGCCACATTTAATTATTTATGCTCATATTTCATGATGTATTTATTTATTTCATGATGTATTTATTTATTCAATTTTGTCCGAAATATTCCTCCATACAAAAGTACTGTCCAAAATAATTTCATTTGGCCAGGGTGAATTCGTTGTTTTGAATGGACTTCAATGGAGAAATTTGCTTTTTGGCACCAAAGGCTTATTAAACTGCAATACCTCGAGTAACCACTGGAATTTATGAGCATCACGATGAATAGCAATCCCTGGTCCCCTGTGCACCCATACCATAGACTGTAGAAAAACAGAGACCTGTCGTCCCCACAGTCTTTTGCGTTCCCAGTATCCACTGCACGAGAAGCCGATCCGGAAGTGATAGATCGGTTTCTCATTTCGCCCATGGAAAATAGCAGCGCCCCATCGTCAATGTATAAACTATCAGTGCCCCACAGTCGTCGGTAAAGCTACAAACACGTAGCCTATATGCTTCTGTTCACGGAAGCGAAGGAGTAAACATACGAATTAAAATGTTAAAGAGTTCTGGAATGGCGAAACGCACAAGCCCGAGGAAAATTCTAATAATTGAAGATGGTATGTTATCCCCTTCATACCGAAATGTATTGAAGTGAGAAGTGATGCTCATGTTTTTAGAATTGTGGACGTTTGTATTGCTCTATTTAGACTTAGACTCTATTTAGAAGTTTTACCTCTCCACCCTTGGCCTACGCTACTTTCCTGTGTTTTTATTATGAACCATAGCTAGCGGAAAGATTGCTTGCTTTTTATAAACATATGTCACTTGTAGAAAAGTATGAAACGAAAGGTTTCCATTGCGAAATTCCTGGTTCAGATGAGAAAGGACCGACAATGTGCATTCTCGTATGACGTAATATGGCCCTTAATCTATTATATCTGATTAAAAACACGTTTTCAACGTATAAAAATGCCAAGTTACTCACACATACAAAGCACTGTCTAAGTCATTTATTTAAACCGCCAAAATCTAGCCCCGCCATTAAAAGTATTGATATCAGAATTACGGCAAGTTACTCTACGACAAACAATACCCCACTTTTTTACCTCACACAAATTAAAGAAGCGGTATTCCATAGCAGTGCTACCCAAGTTTCCTAAATTGTTTCAAGTCGTTTGGCCCTGTGTTTTTTAAACTTACCATCTCACAATGTTGTCATTCAAACGTTGTGTCACATGAAATTGTCTAATAACAAAAATTTCCTCATGCAAGACATTTCAATGAATGTATAAAACTGCCGGTGAATACCTGCAGAAAGCATATTCCTCCAGAAAACATTTATACTTGATTGTCAAGTTAATTTTACTAAATGTACAAGTTATTGCATATTTGCTACGTAAAGTAGCTAAATACTGAATGTAAAATAAATATTGTACATACGCACACATACATACCGTAGAATACATCTTTATCCCCATGGGGACATTTACATGGCAGCATGCAACAGAATACAAACAGACATTTATACCAACCAACAATCATTCACACAACAGAAAGGCAGGGTGGATAAATACATACATACAGATACAAATTTTACATATTGAGGCCTATTCAATCAATCTTGTCTCTTACAATCCTATTGACACATGTTTCGCCCACTAATGTACTGTATGCTTGTATACACAGGGCCAAGTGACCTGAAACTATTTAAGAAACATTGAGTAGCATTGCTTTGCAATACAGCTTCTTTAATTTCGGTGAGGTAAGATAGGTAAGCCTATATTGTCTGTAGTACAGTAACTTGGTGTCATTTTGATCTAATACTTTTAATGGCAGGCCAAGATTTTGCCAGTTTGAATGAATGAGTTTTAGACAGTTTGTATGTTTTGATTGACGCATGCCTTCTTGGCCAGGTTAGTGTTGTAAATGAGAATTTGTTCTCAGTCACTTTTACCTGGTTAAATAAAGGTTAAATAAAATAAAATAAAAACAATATGCAGGGTTTCCCCCAGAAAAGTTGTTAGGCCCGGTGGCAAGTATCTTTTGACAGGGCCAAGTGTCTTTTTTGATGGGGGCCAGCGACAGACTGATGGCAGCATTAAGGTAGGGCCCATTAGTTTCTGTGATAACAGAATCACAGACGGAATCGCAGAATTGAGAATTTAAAAAAGCTATAACACAGATTCCATACGGCCCTACATTAAGTCAGTGCTAAAAGCTGACTGGACATTTGAAAATATGACTACGTAATGTGAATGTTGTTATAAATAAGTCATTTATTCAACACACATTTAAAAACAACAACAACTATTTACAGCATAGCAGAGTCTTACAAACAAACTGACAACAATGTACAGTCTTGGAATGCTGTGGTTTCAACAGCAACAAAAGAAATTCAATTAAATTTAAATAAATAATATCAAAGTTTTTGCGCTCTACAAAAAACTTGTATTTCAAGTCCTGATTGGCTGCTGAATCTTACATCAAGCCTTGGAATGCTGGGCACATTTAAACATTTAAAAAACTGTCTAAGGTTTTACAGTAGGCTACCTTTCCTCCTTGATATTATCCCTAAATGGCACAAAGTAAGTATCTGTGTTACTGACTGTTTGGCTAGCTAGCAGTTAGCTACATGACCACGTTGTCATAAAATTTTTCCCAACCATGAAAACTGCCTGACTTTACATTTTGGACAGATGTGGCTCCTGAGTAAATATTTTGTTGTTTCCGTCGCAGCACTTTAGACACAAGCAATATAGAAAAAATTCTGAAATTTCACGAAGAGGGCCTGACCCTTAACCGTAACGTTTTTTTCTCAAAGATGGTATTTCTAGATATAATTCTAGCCTAATTTTGACCATAAGAAGAAATTTTAAGATTTCTCCGATATTACTGTCGAAAGTGCGGCAATGGAAACAATGATGGATTTTCTCTTTCGCCACATCTGTCCAAAATGTAAACCAGTCAGGCAGTTTTCACGGTCAGGAAAAAAATTATGGCAACGTTGTCATGCACATCAATGTCATCAAGCTAACGTTATTAATAAACAAGTGAAGTTATTTCGATGGCGATTAATAAGTCATGTAATGTTACAATATATCGAACGTTACATTCATGCTACTATTTTATGTTACCCACACACTGCATAAGTGAATAAGTGAAAAAGAATGTACTTACCAACGAGATGAAGTGATAACGCAGTTTGTAACGAGGTTAGTTAGCCTACTAAATAAGAAATGGTGGCTTGCTAGTTAACGTTAGCTTGTGATAGTTGGAAGCGTCTAGTGTTGAACGTCACTCTACGCACAATGAGGGTGAAGAACACTGATTTCAGACCTGCTTTTCTACAGTGCGTTCACGTTTTAACCAACAGATGTCGCTGGTGAGCTTTTCAACCGAGCCGCTCCACTGTAACTGTTATTTTTTTTAAAATCTTAAAAATACATTTTTTTAAAAATTCCCCGATGCCTGGCAGGGGGTCAACTTAGGCCCGGCGGGCCGCCGGTCTTACAATACACTGGCGGAAACCCTGGTATGTGTGCGTAACTTGGCATTTTTGTACGTTGAAAACGTGTTTTTTATGAGATTTAGTTTACTGTTACATGTATAGCAAATCCAGAACTTTCCACTTGGGACATGATACCACTGACAGTCAGAACTACAACTCTTGTTACATCTGTGCAAATATGTATCAGTGATACACAAATCTGCCATACGGAATATGCCATCATATTTCTCATACAAATCCCACCTACACATTATTTCTTGTTCTCTAAAAAGCAATCAGTGGCGTACACAGCAAATGTATTCAGGTCCATCCTTGCACTTCTCTTGAAATCCTTGCACTGCAAACTCAAGGTTTTGTTTTGCGATTTACTGTATTGTTCTGATTATTAGCTTTAAACTTTTCAGCAAAATCTGTTTTCCTTGTACTTCCTCTTGCTCTTTGGTTTGACTTTATATTGATGTTCCACATCTGTCCTATACTGCTGGCAACTAGTTTAACATTTTCCTTATGATACATCTGTGTTTTATATTTTACTGCACTAGCCCACTTCAAGGATGCTGACGCTGCATGTCACTATGATTTTTAATTGACCCTGGCTTCTTTCATTTTTTGTTGATGCTGCATATTTCCATGGTGTATTGTACTGCTGGATTTTTTGGCCTTAATGTTGTAGTTCATATTGTTTGGGAAATGGTGTTTCATATGCAGTAGATTTTGCTGTCTGTAAATGCTGTTACAATATTTTCCCCTTGCCAGTTCTTTTTTCTTCTGTCTGTGTCACTAACTACTACAGTAATAATCTGTCTCTTTCACATTTGATCAAGCATGCACTCAATTGATTGGTCTAGCCTTGTTTGAATACTGTTACTAATATAGAATGATCTGCCTATGCTTACTTTAAGACAGCTGTCAACATTTGGCATTTTAACACAAGTCACAAGCTCATAATGATTATTGCTGAAGTGTTTTAAATGTAGGCCTATACCTTCTTTACATACAAGTGACACCCTTACTACAAGAATATTTCAATCACCTTTCCTATGTGTAGATATCTGAACCCAATAAGTTTGGCATTGCTTGAATTTCTACTTCTGTTGCCCATGTCCACGCATGGTTAATTTGTGTAACGGAGACATAATCAGACCCTGTTTCTCATAACTGATCTAATCTGAGGAATCGTCCACCAAATGCTTGACCACCGTAAGCTTCATCTTCCTGTGATACTTTTCTATGCCACAAACGCCTAGAGCAATAGCCCATAAGAAACAACTGCCATCAGCAACAGTATTCCCAAGGAGCCAGATACCACAGGCATCAAGTTATCATTACTTACTTTTGTAAAATTTTAAAAGCATACCCAAGGCCTTTCTACTCTCCTGTAACCAGATTAAAATTGAATATAATTATTTATCAATTCTCTCATGAATACTACATCACTATTATTTTGAATTACGTTAACATTGTTAACGTTAAACAAAATCAATGTTAATGAATGTGGCATTGCACACATTCAGATTAGCTTTGCTGTGTATCAACCCCTGTTGTTCATTTTGTTGTTTTACAACATATCTGGAGCACAATTTGTGGGGGCGACAAAGCTCAGTAGGTGAGAGCGGCTGTCTGGCAGTCGGAGGGTTGCCGGTCTGATCCCCCGCTTTGGACGTGTCAAAATGTCCCTGAGCAAGACACCTAACCCCTAATTGCTCCCAATGAGTTGATTGGTACCTTGCATGGCAGTCCTTCACTGTGATTGTGTGTGTGAATGGGTGAATGAGAGGGAACAATTGTAAAGCGATTTGGATAAAAAAGCGCTATATGAATGCAGTCCATTTACCATTTACCATTTGTGTTTACAACATATTCTTCATCAACCCTGCATACAACAATGTGAGATCCTCTTCTGTACCATTATGCAACTCTCCTACAACCCTCAAGCTATGCATGCCGCCTTTTTCTCTACCAGTAGTGTTATTACCAGCAGTTACATTATCATTCTTTTGTACCACTTCTGAACCCCCTTCTGTTAAACTACTACTATCCATGTGTACAAGAGTTACCTTACCTTGAGTACTTACCGCAAATGTACAGTCCCCTCCAAAAGTATTGGAACAGCAAGGTCAATTCCTTTGTTTTTGCTATACACTGAAGACAATTGAGTTTGAGGTCAAAAGATGTACATGAGATGACAGATCCAAATTTCAGCTTTTATTTCCTGGTATTTTTATCTAGATGTGTTAAACAACTTAGAACATAGCACCTTTGGTATCAGACCACCCAATTTTTAGGGGAGCAAAAGTATTGGAACAAGTGACTGACACGTGTATCTTGTTGCCCACATGTGTCCTGTTAGATTGATTGGTTAAACAATAAATAGTTCTGAATGTCTACTCTTGGTTTTAGCCTTGGGTTTTGCCTGTGAAAACTGCATTTGTGTTATAAAAGATAAACTAACATGAAGACCATGTTAGTTTCTCTTTGGGAGAAAAGCAAGCTTAGAAAAGAGGGGAAATCGATCAGAGCCATTGCACAAGCATTGGGGATAGCTTGTACAACAACTTGGAATGTCCTTAAAAAGAAAGAAACCACTGGCATATGAGCAACAGATATCGAAAAGGTCGACCTGTTGTTTGTTTCAGGGGGTTTTTCCCTTTTTCGCTCCTAAATCCTCTTCAGGCCACCAACCAAAAGAAACACGCTGGCACTGCAGCATGCAGCTACAATTCCAAATAAAAAATATTTGTACTGAAATTTTCTTGTAGAAACTAAAGTTATTCTAACTGGGACATTTTGCTTTACTGCCCTTGAGACTTCCACTGCTGCAGCCAATCCACATTCAGCATTCAAATTCAGCCAATCAGTAATTACAGTTTAGTTTCCAAAGCCAGCCCACACACTTCATTTTGCTCATTCTGATCTGGCAATAATTTCATTAACACTGTTAGGGCCAGTGGCTGGATTTAAAGGAGGTGTGAAAGCCAAATGCGAGCTAGGCCTAATCAACCAATTAATGCCCGGCCTCACTAATGCTTTTCTGGCTGAATGGAAGCATGTCCCTCCACGAACTATAAAGTAATGTCAATTATTTTGGATGAGATGTTGGATGTCAGGTGTCCGTATACTTTTGGCCACGTCATGTATATTTGTCTATATTTGGTACCTTTTTCACTCAAGATCAGCTACCCTTATGCAGGGCAAATGATTGCTATGCAGCTTTTCATTACTTTTTAAAACATATTATGAGTGAACGGTCAGATTTGTGTATCAATACTTATAACAAGGATGACAGTTTCCATGTTTGGCTGGCCAGTCTCTTGGGATGTAGGAAAGCAATCGTGCCCATAGGGTTTTTTCTCATCATGCTTGGCATCAGTTGCAGGTTGTCTTTCATAACCGGGCACAGACTTTCTGCCAATGGCATGTGTGCTAAAGGGTTAATTGTGCTACCAGTAAACTTTAAAAGCTAGCTATGAAGCAGTGTGCTTAGGATAACCACCTATGTTCTCTTAGCCAACTAGCTGGGAAATCGGCATAGGAAGCAAGCTTCATATAATTACAAACAATCTTAATTTGATGATAAAATGCAATCCATTCAATGCCAGAAAAAGAATCTACTTCACTGAAGCTGCTGCAGCAGTGATCAGTTCTAACTAGGGGTGCAAATTTCATGCAATTATTTACATCGATCGTTTGACACCCATTAATCGATTAATAATGATTAACCTCTTAGTGCAAAGCCTCTAGTGGTCGGCACGACGCCGTGCCGAGATTGCTGAACTCAGACATTCAGTACTACTGCAACCAAAATATAAGTTAAAAACAGAAACCCTTTGTTTTAGTTTCATTAATAGACAACAACTATGCCGAATACGGATTTTCGCACCGCCGCCATTGCCACTCTGGTCGTTAATTTAACAAGCACCCCCTCCCTGCAGTCTCATCTGCAACTACACCCCCCACCCATGACATAATGGACAATATCGATCTGGGCATTCGTAAAAATATTCTTTCACCACTCAAAAATCGTATTCCGACAAAGCCAACAATAGCCCAAGGTATGCCGGTACAGCTGTGAAAAACACTGCTCACTGAACACTGAAATAAACTGAAATAAAAAGGTGAATTTTTCAAATATTATACCATGTCATATTACTGTCAGTATCTGTGACTAAATATGGAATAAATATACAACCTTATCATTGGTTTTACGCATAGATATGTCCCTTTCCAGATGGAGTGGTCATGTATTGTCTTGGACAATCCGTTTGTGAAATATACATTTGTGATGCCTGGGTACCTTCAAAAATAGCTGTGCGTAATAGCACACGTTGCTTTCGGTGTTGTCGTCCTTTGTAGGGTGGACACGGTGGCATAGTGGTTAGCACTGTCGCCTCATAGCAAGAAGGTCCTGCGTTTGAATCTCGGCTTGGGGCCTTTCTGTGCAGAGTTTGCATGTTCTCCCCGTGTTCGCGTGGGAGGATTTCTGGACCCCTAGATATTTTAAGCCACTGTACTGACAGAAAGCTTGTAATCCCCACTTGAAAATGATGCAACAGTGAGTTTCTTCAGTCAAACAGTTGATTTGTAGTGAAATACGTGAATATGTTGTGATTTACAGCAATGCATAATTTAAACATTTTGGATAGATTTGGAGCCACTGGGTACACTGCTTACTTTTTTCTTCATACATCTTTAGTAGTTCTGCATATCCACCCTTAAGCCGCATTTCCACCGCAGGAACTTAACCCCGGAACTAGGAACCTTTCGTTTCCACCGCAGAAACTAGGGTCTAAATTTAGTTCCGGGGGCTTTATTTCACCCCTCAAAAAGTTCCTGCTCGAGGGGTAGTACTTTCCGAAAGTACAGGAACCTTTTGGGTGGAACTTGCAGCACTGAACATTTCTGATTGGTCGAGTACTCGGGCGCAAACCAATTTATTTTCATAATAACTTCAAATCAAACTTGAATGTTATGCGTCGCAGTAGCCTAGTTTTGGTTATAGCCTGCCAACGTCTTGGAATTATAACGTGTGCTCTTCTGTTCTTTTCTTGCTTTAGTATTTGTTTTATAAAATGCTAAGCATTCGTGCTGGGACACCATATTACGTACCAAAGCATTCAAACTGATTAATTTGGTTGCTGAATATTTTCTTCCGGATTTTCTTTGTTAGCCCGTTGTAATTGACTCAAAACGTTTGATACAGTTATGTGAGGTATGCGGTAGTTCTGCGTAATTCACATTCGTGATACAGTAAAAGCAAACTGGAAATCACCTTCCGCACTTTTTGTCAGGGTAAAATAACAGGTTAATTCTAGTAATCGTCCCTTTAGCTTTTTCAGACTGCCGTAATTTTACCATTCTTCAATTCCACAAAAGACCAGGAAGACTATGGACTAATTTATAGTGCATGGTTCGCATCTGGAGGGCACACTTCGCTGCTCGGCTAGCAGTAACTTTGAAGGAAAGCAAACGGTGGCTAATTAAAATTTTCACGCAAGTCCGAGTTTTCGTTCTATTCTTGTCATTTTGCGATTAGCCAATGTAGAATTGATGATGAGAAAGTAATCAGACAGCAAATTGTTTACAACGTGTGCTTGTTTTCTGCTGTTGTTGCCAGTTATATTGGAAATGTGAATGCATTCTGTCGCTTCGGATGTCAAGACATGAAAGCGAATGTTCGCCTAAAAACATAATGAATGTGTTTGAGAGGATATATAAAACAGTTACAATCTGACTATTGGCCTGTATCCTATTTGTTGCATAACAACGGTCCAAGTTCAACTACCAACGACAGTTTTGCTTGACAATGGTAAAATATGCCCAAACGGCTGCAGAAGAATATTTTAATTCCAGGTGATTAAATCGATAAAAATCAATAAATACAAAAGTAACCATATATAGTCATTGTTGGTAACCCGTTGTATATAAGTGGAATAAACCCCTCCGGGCTGTCCCGGTTATTAGAAAATAATGTAGGCTACTTCGGTGGTAGTATGGGGTTACAGAAGAAATATGACAGATGGACCGACGACAACGTCGCTTTTCCTACGTCAGTGGGCTAATTTGCCTAATCTTCGCGGGACTTTAGACTGTGGTGGAAACGCAGACAACCATGGGCTGAAGGAACCTTTTAGTTCCTTGAAAAGTAGTTCCTGGGACTAAAAGTTCTGGGTACTTTTGGTGGAAATGCGGCTTTTGATTCGACAGACTTGTGGTCAAGGAGTTTTTGATCCAGGACATGTATAGTGTAACCTGCTGTACATTTGCAATCTCTCAGTATTTCATTGCAAAAAAAGAGCACATTGTTTTTTTAATTTTTGCCTTGACAATTACATTTGTGGCATTTTAGTTAATATTTATAATTTAGGAAGAAACAATTTAAGTTAGTATTATAAATGGTACAAATGTCTTAATTTAAGCCATTCTCTGTGATGCTCACATCTGGAGTTATAAAGCTTTAAATAGGGTACCCTCTAAATGGGCAAAGATTGGCCTGATTTGGCATGTGGCAAGGGGTTAAGACATGTCCCGACAATCATTAGAACAGGGTTTTTCATTCTGCGTTAAAGACTTAACGGCAAAAAACAAAATTATACAAACATGGATTCACAGGCTGAGAAATCAGCGCAGGAGAGAAGGACCACTGACATTTTTATTACAGACTGACTGAACTGCCTTCCCGATGGAAACAAAAGGTATTGTTTATTAACCTGTTGATTAGGCTAATGCTTAACTTTGTAATAAACAAATGAACTGCTTTTTTTTTTTTTTTTTTTTTTTTATAAATCTTTCTGACAACACTTTCTGACACGTAGGCACTAACGCCATTTATTATAAAGCGAAAACATTGATCTCTTCAGTAGTGTGATTTGTATTCTATATTGCAAGTGATGGGAAATTTTACAATGGTTTGTTTTGCTAGACACCAAAATATATTTGTCTACTGCTCCTTGATCTTCCAGAGGGTGGTCAATGTGTAGAATAGCCTGCCAGGTCATGCGGCAGAAACTCATGTTATGTTATGGTCTTCTCCTGTTAACATTACAGCCCAGTGTGTACTGAACACCGCTTCAGGAAATCTAAAGCTTCTTAACAATTTCTAGCTGGGAATATCCTTGCTGCAATATGTTTAATTGGCCCCACACATCCAAGCCTAAAACCTTCTTCTTTACCATATTGCTTTAGGGCTTATTTTACTTGCACTCCTGGCCGATGGTATTACATTACATTACATTACAGGCATTTGGCAGACGCTCTTATCCAGAGCGACGTACAACCTGTGGTTAAAAAAAACTTATGGTAGATAAGATTTCACTCAATTTAACTACCCCTCCACCTTTTTCCCATCACCCAATTGCAAAATGAATGGATAGACTTATAGACCAATAAATGTTTATTAGTAATTAAAGCCAAATGTGGCTATTTTGAGGAATGTCGTGTCTAAGATTATTTTGAAAGAAAACTGGGAAAAAAATGTAATGGTTATTCAATAAATGCGCATATATGAACTGAATTCTTCTTTAAAAAAACAAAAAAAAAAACACTGATGGCGTAATACTTTTGGCCTGTACTGCGTTTTCTCTTCTCCATCCATATTGATTATCTGTCTTGGCTCATCTTTACAATGGTCAATGTGAAATTCCACATGATATGAAACAGTCAGCACTTATGTGGCTAAAAATCAATTATGTCCACTCTTTTAATATTATGGAAGCAAATTGGGAAGGTTGTTTTGCAATAATATGTTACGTGTCAATACGGAAATTGTGAAATTTGAGGTTGATCTGTAGGTTTGAACTGAGGTTGATCTTAGCAATGCTGAAACGATACTTGTAAAATGGAACTGTGCCTAAACGGTGCCTGAACCAATAAAACATATAGAGCAAACAATGACATTAAAGAACATCTTTTTATCTCAAAGGAAAAGTCATTGAACAATTTAACCGTTTTATTTAATTGTTTAAATTATGCTTCATAATTTATACTGTTTCACTTTTTGGCTAAGTTTAACATTTGCTAGCTTGCTAATGGTATTAGGCTAGTTGTCAATGACTAAGTTGACAGAGCAAGTGTTGTGTTGGGTAGTATGAATGAATGAATGAATGAATGAATCATTCCATTTATATAGCACTTTTCCAATGCTCAAAGTGCTTTACTGTGATGAGAGGGAACTCACCTCACCCACCATCAATATGTACCACCCACCTTGGTGATGCACGGCAGCCATTTTGCACTAGAATACTCACAGTAAAGGTTTGGTACTGGTTCCCATATGCCTGATATGCCGGTAGGTACCAGGTGTATGGAAACTAGTGCCATAGTCGTACAGGGTTTCAGAACCTAACCCTAGTGATCTGCAATTTGGTATTGTGGACCAGCAGTGGTTTGTGATCAGATCAGTTCTCTCAAGAGTGTCTACAGAACTCCTGATCCAAGCTCTTGTTATCTCCAGATTTGACTACTGCAACTCCCTCCTTGCCAGTCTGTCAGGTTCTTTTGTGAAACCCCTCTACTCATCCATAATTGTACAACCCGGCTGGTTTTCAACCTGCCCAAGTTTTCTAGTTCATCTAGTTCAAAACTCCAGAGAAGGCAAGGTGCAGATTATAGCAAAACATGGGATCCAGGTGTGTTCCTCAAATGCATTTTTGTTGTCGTATTAGAAGCATTGTCTTTGTTATCCCAGCCATTTTTTCTGGTCCAGTCCCATTGTGTGGCATACCATCTCCCCCAGGGTTTCATGGATATTGTAATGATTTGAATATAAAGCTAAGCATACGAAGCACTTGGATTGTGTTTGCCAGGATTCAGTTTTAGAATGCATTGTGACCTCTATGTACATATATGCTGCTCAGTTGTCAGTTGTGTTTGTGACAATTCTGGTCTCGGCTTTCTTCCTGGCATGCCCAAAGATCAAATGAAAACCCCAAGTCATCAAATAACACACAATCATAACAAAACACTACATCAATGGTCCTGCTTATCTCTGTAAGCATACCACACCAAGTTAACCTTTGTAGCTATGACACCAACTGGGTAAATGGTAAATGGACTGCATTTATATAGCGCTTTTATCCAAAGCGCTTTACAATTGATGCCTCTCATTCACCCATTCACTCGCACACACTCGCACACCAACGGTGAAAGGCTGCCATGCAAGGTACCAATCAGCTCGTTGGGAGCAATTAGGGGTTAGGTGTCTTGCTCAGGGACACTTCGACACGCCCAGGGCAGGGGATCGAACCGGCAACCCTCCGACTGCCAGACAAACGCTCTTACCTTCTGAGCTATGTCGCCCCCAACTTGTTCCCCAAGACATCAGTTTTCCAACAATACCAAACATGATTACTCTGTGTTGTGGAGAACCTAAGGTTTACATAATGTTGATCCATTAGGATGTTTTGCAACTGTGCGCAATCTCTTCATTGCACCCTGCTGACTCCCTGCCCTACACCACCATATAGGCTATATAAGAGGGCAAAGGAGAGAGGACTTTTCATTTATGTGACATCTGACAGTTTTTTGTACAGTTACTCTGTAACACAATGGAAATATGCATTTTCTGTGTTATCATGAGGCTCATGGATCAAGCTGGGGTAGTTTATATTATTATCAGCATGTACTGCACTGAAATGTAGTACTGATATGACCTGGTAATCACTGGTGTGCTTTATTCAGATGAACATCAAGAAGATCGAGATGAGCTAAATCCTTTTTCCTTCAAGGAGTTTATCCGAAGCAAGAACCTGTCTTCCATCTGTAGTGGAGATGCAGAACAGAAGAGCCACCTGCCACTGGAGGTGCAGAATATTACATCACTTATTTTGCACAGATACAGTAGGGTCTCTGCATGAAAACTGAACCAGGTTTACAATTTCCCTGATACTTCCTTGTGTATTAAAATGAATTAAACTGAAGTTTTGACATGGTGTCATGCATAGTTACAGGGAGAATAGGTGAAATAGGTATAAACATGTTCCAAAACGGCTGCCAATGTGGGGGGTAAACCATTTTATCTGATTGTATAAAAGGATATGAATGAAAAAAATCTTTGAGTTAATTCATTTTAACAATACAGAATGCAATGGACAGAAAATGAGTTTAATTTTATCCCACATGTGAATGTAGAATGTATGAAAATTAGATAAACAAAATTCTCTAAGAATGAAAAAACATATGTGGACATAATCGTACACTCATGACATATTTACAAGTAAAGCATATTGATATAATGTTGGTATGTGCACCAGATCATCATCCTAATGGACTTTCTTTGTGATTAAAATCGATTTATTATCAGTACTGATTATGAACCATACCTTGATGCAGTTCATTTTTTGGACACATTGAAGGGGGGTTTATAAGCTATAGGAAATATGATCTTGCACATCCACAAAGCAATTATGTATTAAAAAGCTTTGTGTTTTCTTACAACAGGGCAGTAGTTTGCAACTGTGTTTTTTTCTGTTTTAGCAAACTATTTTGGTTAAAGTCTGTGTAAGATTCAAATAGACGTTACAGCCGTATAAAAGTTTAAAACTTATTTTATCATTTTAACATGAAGGTGTTATGTAAGGGTGATATCCATTTCCACAAATTAGCTGTGCACATACAGTACTGTGAAAACTCATTTGCACCCTTCCTGATTTTCCTGATTTTTTTTGTTGCATAATTGCCAATAATACTACCCGAGTCAACACAAAACACATTTTTTATTTTAATTTAATGTATTTTGTATGGGGGTTCTTATTATTCAGGCAACAAACCAGACAATCCACTTCTCAACTTCAAAGCAGCCTATGTACAGCCTGATGGCACTCCAGTCAACCAAGATGAAAGAACAGACTAACTGACAAACTGTCTGTCAATAATGCTTGTAATAGATATACTGGAGATGGGCATGCAGACATGTATGTTCCAAGATTTGTGTGTCAACGCATGTGTCTAAATATGTGTAAATATTGGGATTATATGTTGAAGATGGGTATGTGGAAATGTATGTTCTAAGGTTGATGTATGAAAGTATGCATGTGCCCAAATATATGGATTATGATAGGAGGCTATGAAATGCAGGGTTTACGATGCAGCCCCCCCCCCCACCCCCCAATTCCTGTGGGAAGAGGGTCTGTTGGTGGTGGCAGTAGGGGGCCAGGACACTGCCCTGGTCATATCTTATTTGGACATACAATCTCAGGATTGCATTTAAGAGAAGTCCAAAGCAACACTCCTGGTACCATAGTCCTCTCTTACAAGCGTTTTGGGCATAAATCATAAATCTATTTGTGTTCATATTCTTTGTCTTAGTTTGTATGTCTTTTCTTCTATTATATAATATTTGTCTTTATTCATCTTGCTTTGTGGATAAAATGTTTTCCTTTCAGTTGGAACAGCCTATTCTTGATTGTCACCAACTGTCATATTGTGTGCTTATGAACTGGTTTTCCTTTCCTAAAGTATGTGGTTCGCATATAGGTTGTCTGGAGTGTGTATCTCTGTGAGAACCAATCAGTATATTGGTCTCGTATATTTTTTAGGGCAAACACCGTAATCGGGTCACTCACTGGCCATATTGATATTTATGCTGTGATGTTAGTTTCAGTGTCCAGATGAATCTTAGTGTGATTAATAACAGTTTCTGCCTTGCTACTTTTCCCATGAATCCAATTTTACCCAGTCTTTTTCTTACTGTGGAGTTATGAACACTGAATTTGCCTGAGGCTAGAGGCCTGCAAGTCTTTTGATGTTCTTCTGGGATTTTTTGTGACTTCTGGGATGAGTTGTCACTCCACCCTTGGAGAAATTTTGGGAGGATGGCCAGTCCTGCAAAGATTCACGACTGTTCCAAGTGTCCAAGATCTTTTGTCAATCTCATCTCTTCTGGAAATTGCTTTGATCGTGGCATAGAGTGCTTGTAGAAACTTTGTGACTACTTCACTGTGATGGTATGGTTCAGTATGAGTTAGTATATGTTCTGTATTCTTCAACAGGGCTGGCTGCAATCAAGAATGGCTGTTCAGCAGAATCTAATTATCAATTAAATTGTGTTAATTGGTTGATTTAGTGACTGGGGACAATTCATTTACTTTTTAGATCATCACCTTTGAGAAATATATATAAATGTAATATGTGACGGGTGCTGGAGGAAAGGTCCGCAAGTCGCAAATCTTGAAATCGTGCTAGGAGGCAAAAAAGGTTTTTTTAATTTTTTTTTACTGTTTTCCTTTTTTTCATATTACGAAAGTTAAAGTGTTGAAGTCACTCAATAGAATAAACAACATTTTTAGGATAACTAAATACTCATAATTTGTCAGAAAAGTCGGCTTGTTTTAGTGATTCTTATAGCGGGGTTTTGGAGGCGTGATGGGGGTGCAGTTTATTTACTTTTTTTCTGTCACATTCACACAGTGGCCACAGTGGCTTTACCAAAACTAAGTGACAATAGCCAACGAAACCAAACATGCTAATTAAACTAAGGTAGCCAAGTCCGGTGACGTGCACTGGTGCATTCATCCTCGGTGATACAGCCAAAAATTCCCATAAATGCTCAGCTTAGTGTCAGTTTTCCCCTTTTAAAATGTCTCCTTCCCCTTGAACAGTTCTTAATCATTGTTACGATCAGCCCCTGGCCAGTCACAACATAAACGAGATCACGCGAAATAGTCGCGATTCAAAAATATCTTTAATTAAAGAACACTATAAAAGAACAAAAATGCGCAGTGTAGCCCGACTACAGGTTGTCCTCTGAATGGAGAGAGAGCGAGCATCAGCCAGAGGGCCCCTTAAGTAGGACCCCTTCCAGGTGACATCAATTTCCTATTAGGAAGACAAATGTTGCAACACCACAAGCAGCCACTAGGGCACAAGGTCAGGGAACCATAACAATCATTAAGGTACTTTCCTGAATATAAGCTGTCGTTTCTATGTCCATTTGCCTAGCTACTTCCAGCCATGTGCTCTCCCCTCTTCTGCTCCCCGTGTTCTGCCTTTCCAAGTCCTGCTTCAATTAGGTGGCTTAAGCACCTACACCTGTCTGAGTGGTGAGGCATTCTGTGAGATGTAGTGTGTGCCCCGGCAGCCATTTTGAGCTGTGGCAGCTGATCCTGTAGGGGAATGTAGCACCCCTCTACTACCTGTTCCCTGGTGATGCCACACATCCCTCTCCCCAGGCCTGACATCCTCGGCAGGGTGAATGAGACCCAGAAGGCATCCCAGCGGGACAGGGCATCTGCATTTCCATGGCGCCGTCCCGGCCTGTGAACGACAGAGAAGTTAAAAGGCTGGAGGCTTAAGAACCACCTAGTTACCCTGCTGTTGGTCTCTTTGTTTTTAGTCATCTATTGCAACAGAGAATGATCCGTCACTAGAATGAACCTCCTTAACCTATTTGAGTGTTTCCATCGCCAATTTTATGGCTAGACACACTTTCTCTACCGTGGTATAGTTCATCTCTCTTGGCAGCAACTTTCGACTCAAATAAAGAACTTGGTGTTCCTCACCGTGGACTTGGGCTAGCACAGCGCCCAGACGTGCCTCAGAGGCATCTGCCTGGACTACAAACTCCTTACTGAAGTTGAGGGCAGTAAGGACCAGTTTTGAACACAAGGCCCTTTTCAGGTGGCCAAATGCTTCTTCTGCCGCCGGGGTCCATTTCACCATCCGGGAGTGTTTCTTTGTTGTCAGTTCTGTGAGAGGGGCAGCTACCATAGCAAAGTCAGGGATCAATCATCTATAATAATTTTCAAGGCCCAAAAATGATCTCACCTGCTTCTTTGTCAATGGGTTTGGCCAGTCCTGGATAGCACAGTTTTGCCTCCTGGGGTTTGATGAGGCCCCGCCCGATGGTGTACCCAAAGTAGTACGTCTCACTGAAGACCAGTTTACATTTTGTGGGATTCGCCGTCAAGCCTGCTTGTCGGAGGGACTCCAGAACCTTCTGCACACGAGGTAAGTGGCTTTCCCAGTCTGGGCTCTGAATCACAACATTGTCTAAATAGGCAGATGCATATTCTTGATGGGGTTTACCTGATCCATTAAGCACTGGAAGGTGGCAGGAGCTCCAAACAGCCCAAAGGGCATCACCTGGTATTGCCAGAGGCCTCCAGGAGTGGCAAAGGCAGTCTTCTCCTTTGATTCGGCAGACAAGGGAATCTGCCAATACCCCTTTGTGAGATCAAGGGTGGTTATGATTCGTACCTTGCCAAGGCTTTCAATTAGATCATCGACCCAAGGCATAGGATATGCATCAAATTCAGACTTCATTTACTTTTCTAAAATCATTACAGAAGCGTACTGTGTTGTCCAGATTGGCTGCAAGGACAATGGGGCTGGACCAGGCACTCTTGGACTTTTCAATTATATTTAGCTCCAACATCTTCCTTACCTCCTCATCAGTCAGTTTTTTTGCGGGCCTCTGGTACCCGATATGGCTTTTAGTTCACCGGTTTTCCTGGCTGGGTGCGTATTAAATGTTCTAAAGGTGGGTGCAGGCCGGGAGGGATGAAAAGACATTCTGATTACCGTCCACTAGATCCTTTGCTTGCTGCAATTGGTGAGGGGCGAGGTCTGGGCCAAACTGCACTTCGTCCCGGGCAGGTTCTTTTGGCTCTCTGGGGGGAAGACGATTGAACAACGCCTATCGATCATGCTCTTTCCTCTTCCCCGTTTGCCGTACTTTGTAATTGACTTCACCAATCTTTTCAATCACTTCAAATGGTCCCTGCCAGGTGGTCAAGAACGTGCATTCCACTGTGGGGACCAGAACTAGGACTCTGTCTCCCGGTTTGAATTCTCTGGTTTGGGCAGCTCTGTTATAAGCTGTACTCTGATCTCTCTGCACTTTCTTCATGTGCTCCTTCACAATGGGAATCACAGCGGCCACCCTCGCATCTCGAATCGCCCCCACATGTTTAATCATGGTACGATGAGGACAGGGTTGTTCCTCCTAAGTCTCCTTGGCTATGTCTAGAAGACCCCTGGGTTTGTGGGAATACAACAAGTCAAAGGGTGAGTAACCCGTGGAAGACTGAGGGACTTCTCTTACCGCAAACAGAAGCTGGTCCCAGTTTCTTCCTTCTTTGTCGATAGCCTTCCTCAGCATGGCTTTGAGAGTCTTGTTAAATCTCTCCGCTAACCCATCCGTCTGGGGGTGGTACACCGAGGTTCTCACCTGTTTCACTTGCAAAAGAGCACACAACTCCCTGACCCTGGACATAAAGGGGCTCCCTTAGTCGGTAAGAATCTCTTTTGGAATCCCTACCCGACTGCTGAAGAGAAACAGTTCTTTTGCTATTTGTTTAACATTTGCCTTTCTTAAGGGGACGGCTTCTGGATACCGGGTGGCGTAGTCTACTAGCACCAAGATGTACTGGTGTCTGCTTGCATCCACTCTTTGGGAGTGGACCCACAACATCCATTCCCATCCTTTCAAATGGGCTTTCTATGATAGGCAAAGGGACCAGGGGGTTCTCGTAAGTCAGTTTTGGGGCGGTGACCTAGCAATCTGGGCAACTGCAGCAGTAGTTCTCTACCTCCTTGTGTACTCCTAGCCAAAATAACCTCTGCAATAATCTTTCCTTTGTTTTCTCTACCCCCAAGTGGGCTCCCAGCAAGTGAGTGTGTGCTAGCTGCAGAAATGTTGAGCGATGAGATTGGGGTATAAGAAGTTGCTCGATGACTTTGTAATTAATTTTTACTACCTGATACAAGAGGCCATCTTTCACTGCAAAGTGAGGATATGAAGGTGTTAACCTGGTTTCCACTAAAGATCCCTCTAGGACCTAGACATTTCTTAATGCATTACCAAGGGTGGGGTCCTGTAACTGAGCTGTTCTGTACTGACCTTTAAGGGGTGGCATTTCTCCAGGGCCAACAGCTTCATCTTCACTTGGTCCCGGTTGTTGTTCTGAGTCGCACGATTCTCCTGGGGCCGATTCAGCGCCTCTAAAGTCCCCTGCAAAGGCTTAGGCTAAAACGGGTGGGGAAGAGCATGGTTCGGCAAGATTAATTCAGGTTTTACTCATGGTACAATTTCGGTACTTACGTTTCTGGGATTCCCAACTTTTGGGCTTTCCTCCACAGCATTGGAAAGGCTGGCCAGTCACGCCCAATCAGGACTGGAACTGGAAGTGTCTTGATTACTCCCACCTCAACATTAAAGGAGCCCTTAGTAGTGATTAGCTTCACCACAGTTGTGGGGTACTCGCGGGTGTCTCCATGAACAAAATAACTGAAACTGAATCGCCTTGAGCAGGGGAAGATGCCTCCAGCACGGACTCCTGGACCAGGGTCCTGGCACTTCCGGAATCGAGTAAGGCTTCTACATCCCGCTGATTCACAGTTACTCAGCACGTTGGTCTACGGTCTCTACTTTCCCCCAGTAGGCCAGCAAAGTTAACATGTGGGCTGCTGGCGGTTCTGCTGTGGGCATTGGCTCATCAGGCTTTTCATACTGCCATGAGATATGGCCCCACGCACCACAGCGACAGCACTGGCAAGACTCTGGGTTCAGGAATCCTCGTTGCTGCACAGGGTGATTAAAAACCCAATTTGGTGGGCTGGAGTGAGGGCAGGCTGGTTTGGGACCTTTTTGACGGGGCACACTTAGTTGGAAGCGGTAGGCTCTTTACGGGCTGGGCAGAGCATCTCTGAGGTACCCTGGTACTGCTCTACTGCTTCTACTAAGTCCATGGCTGTTGTTAACTTCTGGTGACTGATTATCTTCTTGGCCTCGTAAGGCAGAGCTCTTAGATAACGGTCCATCACCAGGGTTTCTATGATGGCTGCTGCTTTTCTTGTCTGGTTCTAGCCACTGTTTAGTTATTCGAATCAATTCATGCATTTGGGAAAGGGGAGTTAGACCCATTTTGGAAAGTCCAGTTATGGAAACGTTGAGCCAAGCTAAATTTAGTAAGGCCATGGCGGCTCAACTGATTAACATTATTATTAGTGTCAACTTGTTTTTAATTATTGTGCTTGATTAGAAATGACAAATTACTAAATATGATAGAGACAGTTTCCTCAATTAGTTTAGATGAGAAAAACATTCTATTTGCATCGGGGAAAAAAAATTTGCATGCACATTTCAATCGACATTAGCGTATTAGAAACTGGATAAACATATACACACTCCGACAGTGTTCATGGCAAAGATCTGTAATACGCAGATTTTGTCATTTGAACGAGTACCTGTAGGTTAGATGACATTTTTGAGTTCTAATTTATTTTGAATTTATTTGATCTTCATAGCATGGCGTGATGAAGGAAACTGTTTATCTACAATTTAATTATTCAGACCGTGGGCACCCTTAATCAAGGAAAATGATTGAAAGTCAAGACTAATAATCAGGAGAAGTTTTCTGCCTCCTCAGCTCAGCAGCCACCACTGTGCCTTAAGTTAAACTAGTCAGTACTAGTCAGTTAAATAATGTGTGATTGAACACACCTTGCCACACCATATTGCCATTATAAAAAATACAATGTACGTTAATTTTTTTAAGTGCCCTGAACTGATGTCCCCCTTACATGACTTTTGTAGCAGTAAGATAACATTAATTCTAGGGTGAGTTTTTCCCTATATCTTCATGCTAAAATTGGCTGTAAATCCACATTTTAAAGCTGATATTTAAAAAATGTTCTTTGGGGGGCATCTTTGTCACCTTTTTCACCCCTGATGAGTTTGTAACCCTGTACATTTCTGTAAGCAGCTCAAGCAGAAACCAACACAGTTTGGTTTTGTCACATGAAAATATTTTGCCTGAAGCTGGAGATTGCAACTGGCTGGATTAAATAGTAATTTATCTGCAAATAGCACCTCTGTTGCTAGAAGCAGAAGTAAACTTCCATGTTTTAGAGGTATTCAGTAGCTTCAGCAGATTGCGTCCTAATATATTCATGTATGGTATTTTTATAAAGAAGCAAAAACCATGAATCATTTAATCATAACACCGTTAGCCCTGCTTCCAACAACATAAGGCAACTTTAATGTGTAAATGTGTTAAACGAGGGTCTTAACGTTAAGAGCTCTTAAAAAACACCAGATTTAGAACATAAACACATTTTACTCAGTCCTCCCTTTCCCAAAATGCGATATGGGTGTTTGATAACTTTTTTCATATAAAT
The DNA here is from genome assembly GCF_013347855.1 of Anguilla anguilla. Classification (NCBI taxonomy): domain Eukaryota; kingdom Metazoa; phylum Chordata; class Actinopteri; order Anguilliformes; family Anguillidae; genus Anguilla; species Anguilla anguilla. The sequence continues at coordinate 84,213 of NC_049212.1, read as the reverse complement.
AAACAAAATAATACATTTTTAATGCATTTTGTGTTTACTTAGTTTCCCTTTGTCTGATATTACATTTTGTCTAAATATCAGAAGTTTGCGGTCTGACAAATATGCAATAATAGAGGAAATCAGGAAAGGGTCAAATACTTTTTCACGGCACTTTATCTCCATGAAATGATGAAAGAATGAGACTGAAAAAAATGCCTATATGTGATTTTCTTCCATTGAAGATCACCAGTATACATTTATAACCATTATTTTGCGTAGTTGACTTGTTTCTAAGGTGTGAATAACTTGTTTTGGTTGCCTTTGTAATCTTACAAAATTAATTAACAAATCCGAAAAACTAAAATGAGCAGGCCCAGTTGACTTCAAGAGGAAAAGATTAAAGTGACTTATTGGGACACGGCTGGCAGGACCTTCAGTCAAAAAAGACTGCTCAACTGGCTGGTTATTCAGTTGGAACAGTGACTAAAGTGACAACTGCATTTAGATGTATGGGAAAGACATCAGTAAATAGAGTTGGAAATTGTGGTAAAATAGTTGTTGAAGTAACACTTGAAATTGTGTAGGAAAACTACTGTACAAATGCACTTTTCTCACATTCACTACTAGTAGTTATAATTATGAATGAGTCATGTTTTTAAATGTAATGTTTTAATGCGGTGTTGCAGACAGTACATACTTAATAATTGTTTGTATTTGGGTAGAAACGTGGCGTTTGCTGATGAGAACGTTTTCTAGCCTAGTGAAGAAATATAGTTAGTAGAAACGGCACAGTGGTCAGCTGGTGTAACTTGTTAAGAAAACCAATACTTTTGCCGTCATAAAATACATATAACTTGCTGTGAGTGACTTTAAACACGTGCATTGAAGATTCTGATAAGTGCAAAAACAATAGTTCAAAAGCAATAGACAATTATCAGTTAGCAAATATAAGTGTAAAAAAATGTTAGTGTAAGATATGAAAATATCTGCCTGACAGCAAGTTGGGATTTGATCGTACAACCTTACGCTTTCCAGTTAAAAACATTGGCAGTGCGCCACTGTCAAGTAACTGTCCAAGAATGTGAATTGTATTGGTGAAATGTGTCTGTGGTTTTAAAGAAGACAGGCCAGGAAGCACAGCTGAACTCCGGCTGAATCCGGTAGATGGTATGTCTTAATGCAGTCTATACATTCGGTGTTGTGGTGCAAAATCAGTAGTTAAGAAGTGATAGACAGTTATTAGTGAGAAAAAAAGCATGTTTATGAATTTGCTTCAGTCGGGATTTGATCCTCTGACTCAAAAATCCATAGACCACGATATTACCACTGAGCCATGAACTGGCTAGCTGTGGATGCTGGAAATGTTCTTGGGGGAAAAAGATATAAGTCCATTTTGCATGTGTATGTGAGATTTTGATTGGCTGGTGAAGATGAAGGATTGGGTGGTGTAGGTATACATGTCCAATGGGGAGTCATATTCTTTATGGGCTAGGAGCATTTCTGGCAGTAAAAAGACGAAGGAGAAAACGCAAAATCCCCTTAGTCTGGGGCTTCATCGTGTGGACATAGGAAGTTGTTTATGAATTCTGTCTGTTGAAATGGTGTTAGAATGTACAGAAATTAATGTTTTTAAGGGATGAGTGTCTGTGGCTCTTGCAGTTATTTCTGTGGGGAACCCTGAAAAATGCCAGACTCTTGGTGCTGTATAAGTATGGGGCATGTCCCGCCAAGGCATAACTTGGCTGGATGGCATACCTGCCACCCCAATTCAATAATGAACATGAACAATGAAATGGCAAATTAGAATGCTCAAGAGCAATATATCGAACAATGGGCTATATTTTCTGGAATCAGTGTCACATGGCGCATTGGCACAGTCAATGGGTGCAGCGTGTGGCCGCATTGGGTGTGGCTGTTGAATCTTGGAATTATCATGACCCGAGGCAAGGAGCACACAGCTCAAAGTGCACGGCTCGTGGAAAATGGCCTGGATTATGCTGAATATATTATTAGTGGGTGTGTTGCAGCTGGATTCACTCATGATTCACTCAAAAGACCTCTTTAAATTCCCTTTAAGAGCGGGGTGCAAAGTGCCTAGGGGGTACTGCCACTTCCCATAGTCTACCACTGCTGTTTGAACATCGATTTTGTATTGATATTGATAAAGCATCACGCTAATAATAAACAAGGTGTAATGGGCCTCAGAAGTCAGGTCGTCATTCACTTGGGATTTGGTAGTATTTCTGGGACTCCAGATCAGATTGTACACCGCCTGGCCAAAAAAAAAAGTCGCCGTTTGAATTTTTTTGGACAGTGCCTACTGTACAAGCCTCTGGAGGCAGTGTTATGATCTGGGGTTGCTTCAATTGGTCAGGTCTAGGCTCAGCAACGTTATGCCCCAATAAAATGAAGTCAGCTGAGTACCTGAATGTATTGAATGCCCAGGTTATCCCATCAATGGATTTTTTCTTCCCTGACGGCACGTGCATATTCCAGGACGACAATGCCAAGATTCATCGGGCTGGTTTTGGGAGCATGAGGAATCATTTTCACACATGAATTGGCCACCAAATTCCTGACCTTAACCCCATTGAAAGTCTTCGGGATGTGCTGGAGAAGACTTTACGGAGTGGTTTGACTTTCCCGTCGTCAATATGCAATTCTGGATGGAAATAAATGTTGTGACGTTGCATAAGGTTGTCAAAACAATGCCATGACGAATGCGCGCTGTAATCAAAGCTAAAGGCGGTCCAACGAAATATTAGTGTGCGCTTTTTTTTTGGCCAGGCAGTGTATATATAAAAATGCTTTTCACTCATTTTTTATAATCTAAAAAAATCTATGTAAATGAACAAATTACTAACAGCTAAGTGGGTAGCGACCCCTCACGCAATTTCAAAATCACATGCAGGGCTATATTTCCAGCTACCATTCATGTGTTTTAAGCAATTTTCTGTTATCCGTTAATGTAGTAATATTTTCTACAGTTATATTGTAGGATATGTAGTGTTTAGATTTTGGCCTTAGAGAGGCAATCAGTGAATAAGAAGAAAATCTTAAGAATCACAAAGAAAATGTGATTGGGGCAATATAAAATCCACTGATACCCTAATCTAGGCAGACAATCTATCAAACTGACCTATCAAAGAATTCAGCGATTTAATTGATAATTCTAATTTTAAACATAATTATTAAATTAAATCAAATAAAATATATTTTACATGTAGGTTAAGTGAGGGGTTCTAGCACGCAATATCGCTTGGTTCAGTATTCAGAGTGCTGAACATCTTAACAAAGACATTGACTGTTGGAACCGCTGGATTCAGAAAAGAAACATATTCTTAATTAATCCTTACTTGTCCGGCAATATATATATTTCATTGTAAATAACTTTGTTGGTATTCTTGCTGTTCTCATTTGCAGTTCCCATTCAAGTACTTTCTTTAAACTTTTTGCTGGCTAATGGTAGCCTTGAAAAGGCTTGAAAAGCTCCCACGCTAGCTGTGATGTAAACAACATTTGCGGCAGTGTTAACTTAAAATATTTATTTTACTTGGAAGCTTCATCGGAATTCAGTGGATCCAGTGCCATTTAAGAGAAATGTGCATACACTCCCATTCATTTTCTGCACAGAAATATTCTCCTTTCATCTGGAAATGTCTATATGGGTAAAGGTTTTGCTCTGTGTTACATCAGACTTCTGAGGCCTGTGTCTAAAATCAATAACTAAGTAAGCTTAATTATTTAGTCCTATTGTTTTAGGCCAGAAAGGGTATGAAATTGTAATGATAGCTTCGGAAAGTCTACAGGTTGACACTTAAATGTTCGGATAGGTAGAAAAATGTGTCTTCTGTCTTTTATATTATAATGAAACAAAGTCCCATCATATACTGAAATAGCCCATACAGGAACAAGCTTTGTTGTATATTTAAACGGCCAAATCAACAACTATTGAAGAATGATTTTATCTTGCAACAGTATGCATTGATATTATGCTCATACATTATGAATAATTAAGCATGCAATCAGACATTTGGACAGAATAATATTTTTGAATATACAAAAATCACTAATGTGAGTTAATGCAGTCACCAAAGCTGCCTTTTTCTTTCAACACCATCAATTGGTACAACACAACCGATTGAACAGCATATATTGATAATCGTAATTATGACATTCTTCTGATTACAGACGGGTGTTAAAAAAAAAAAGGAACATTGCGTCCAGGGACCACAGTTTATCTTAAGAACAGCCATAAAAAACTAAAAACAATAATAAATACAGGTATTAAAGAATGCATTTTTCCTGCTTGAGGATTTATATCTTATTTATGTAAGTTGACAGCATATGATCAAAAGGAATTGTTGATTGGCTTTTGAATAGGGTATAATCATACATATATTGCATGGGAAAGCTCCAAAAAAAGCAACATGCTGTTATGCTGGACTGCAACTAGCACCATAGACTTGGGCTGTGGGTTGGGCTGAGGCGGGTGGTGTGGGCTCAAGTTGCAGACTAGGTTAATACCAAAATTGCAATGCTCTGCTCAATCTTGACTCACCCAACAACTGCTCTCCTCTCACACTGTGTGTCAAGAAATTACCAAACAGCTTCACCGTATGAGAATCCATGATGAAAAGACCACTTTGCCTGTGAAGTGGCTCACAATGCGGCATGCACCGACCGGAAAATAGAGCCAGATGGACTGCTGATATATCCCCTACTGAGTATCAAATACTTTGTTAAACTTTATGTGTACACTGAATTATAAAGAAGTTAATTTTTGCCTTTCAGAAAACTGGAAGTGAAAGTATACTGGTGGATGAGGGAGCCTGTTCCTCTCTGAAGCATTGTGCCCCTCACCTGCTAGATCCATTCCTGGTTGACTCTGCATCATTCCTACAGTCTACTGACGGTGAGAGGAAGGAATGGAGAGAGAGTTATGAGTCATCAGCCATATTGGAAGAACATGGCTTTGAACTCTGTGTGACAGCGGATAATGAATGTACTGACCCACTATGCGTATCCGCTGAGAAAGTGAGACACCCAACAGTTTTGTCACAGCTAGACAGAGCATACTTACAAGAGGCCTTTGAACCCAAGAGGAGCCCTCCTACCCATGACAGAGACCAGGAGACACCAATGGATGGAAGCAGGGACCAACAAAAGGTGATTGATTTAATTATTATAGTGCTTTTGCAGAGTACAACATCAAAATTATGTTATGTTCTCTCGTGTTGATGATTTGAGTACCTCTGAAACATTGTGTGTACATATTGTTTTTATTTCCCACATGCAGAACTTCATATATGGCTATATTAAATTTCTTTTGCCAGGTTTCTGCCCACTTCTGGATTTTATTTAAATCATCTTTGATTACTTTAATAGATTCCAAACTATTAGCGGGCCTTCCGATTTTGTATCGTCTGCAAATTTGACTAATGTACTGTCCATTCAAGTGGGAATTAGAAGCTTTCCATGAGTACAGTGGTCTAAAATATCTAGGGACAGAAACATATCCAAAATCTCTCCAAAAATGAATAAAATGCAACCCCATAAAATGCAAAAATTGTGTCCATTATAAATCATATAAATGTGCCCCTTAGGAAGGTTTAAGATGAAACATTGATATCAGATTAAAAAATAATGCAAAAACATTGTCACACAATTCAGTACAGTACCTAAATTTGTAATAATTAACTCATATGTATTTCTGTACTCTGTACTCTCGTATGTTTTAGGGTATGGGGTTGGGACAACATGAAAACATTACCACGTTCTGGCAATGTTCCAACTCTTACGTCATCACTGTTGCATGCATCACAAAAACTACTAAACTACCAACGAATGCTTTTATTACAGTGTGAAACATCATCATTATAAAATACCACTAACCTATTTAAAGACACTCAATTTCAACAATAACGTATATAACCGAAATATTTTGAGCAGTAATACTTGCATAGCAATGATGAAATGTTATCATTGTTTACCCCTTAGCGCTCATGCCAAATCTGGCCAATCCTTGCCCATTTAGGGGGTACCCTATTTAAAGCTTTATAACTCCAGATGTGAGCATTGAGACTTGAAAAATGGCTTAAATGAACCAAGACATTTGTACCATTTACAATACTAACTTAGATTACTTCTTCTTAAATTATGAATGTGAACTAAAGTGCCACAAATTCAGTTGTCTAGGCAAAAAATCTAAATTTGTTCTTTTTATGCCTCCGCGAAGGCACAGCCGTGGCCAGAGGATTATGTTTTTGGGTTGTCCGTCCTTCCGTCTCGATTCTCGTGAACGCGATGTCTCAGGAATGCCTTGAGGGAATTTCTTCAAATTTGGCACACACATCCACTTGGACTCAAGGATGAACTGATTAGATTTTGGTGGTCAAGGTCAAAAAACATGTTTTTGGCCCAAGTCACAAGAATTCATACGCTAATTATGACACAATTTCACACAAATGTCTAATAGGATAAAATGATGAAGTGATGACATTTTATATACAAACTGGCTACTTGTTGGTGGAGGCATACAATCGTGAGGCGGTATGTCTAGTTTAGTCTGCAATGAAATACTGAGAGATTGCAAATATACACCAGGTTAAACTATACATGTCCTATTAATTTTGGAGAGATTCTGGATGTCTTTCAGGAATCTTCCAGAATCTATCCAAAATTAATAAAATGTTTCTTTTTTCCATTATAAAGCATATACATGTGCCCCTTATGAAGGTTTAAGGTGAAACATTGATATCAGATTTAAAAAATATTATCATACTGTGGTACAGTACCTAAGTGTGTGATCATTAACTCTTGTATGTTTTCTGTACTCTAGTCTACAGTATGTGATGTTTTCATGTATAGGGGTGGGACCACATTAAAACAATATTCAACCGTGCACCACGTTTTGGCAGTGTTCCAGTTGAGGTCATATCTGGTACATACATTAAACACAAACTACAAGCAAACCAACGACCGATTACGTTACAGTGTGAAATATCCTCATTCTAAAATACCGCTAACCTATTTAAAGACACTCACTTTCAAAAATGACATATAAAACCGAAATGTTTTCAGCAGTAACACTTACATTTTGATGATGAAATCTTATCTGTGTTCAGAAGAAGAGACTGAGACAGAATTAATCCTGTCGCTCCCCAGTTCTAACTTAGCCCAGAAAACAGTATATCAGCTAGGTCTATCAGCAAACATATGCCTTAGCCATGCTCTCAAGAATAATAGTATTTTCCAAGAAATAACGAAAGCCATCGATAAAATTTTACCCCGTGCAGTGTCTTTTACTGCTACCACAGACTGAATGCATAATGCAACTATAATGAGACACACCTTCCAGTTATGCTGAGCTATAAAACGCTATTTCAAAAGTAAAATTAGACATATAATAAATGGTTAGAAAGCTTATTCTGCCACCTATTGGATCAATTAACTGTCGATAAAGCCAGATTGTACTAAAAACAGATTGGTGTTCCGATCGGTTCTTGCATTTCCCCCAATTACACTTGCCTATATTTGGGTCTATGGGAAAAGGAGTATATTTTAAATCCTGTTAATCCTTTTTATAATTGCACTACTTGGTAAGGTCGCTACATTGATGATTTTTTGTTTGTATTCGACGTAGATGAGTATCAGTTGTTGGACTTTAATAAACATCTCAACCCCATCAATGAGAATATTAAGTTGTCCATTGAATATTCACAACATTGATTTTTTGGATCTTACTATTTCAAAAGATGAAGATGTTTTTTAGAAAATCACGCAACACCATTTTGAGAGCAGATTCTTTTCACCCCCCGCATCTAAACAATTATATAACCTATGCTCAATTCCAGCAGCCATATGCGATAGGGAAGAGGTTTTTGAAGAACAGGCTAACATTATGTCCGAAAGATTCAAGGACAGAGCCTGCAAACCTGTGGTCATTGCGCAGGGGCGCGACAGAGCACGTTCCCTCAATCGTACTGATCTTCTTAGTAAAACTGCACGTCACACACATTCTCAATCTCAACCTTTTTTTGTTACTAAATATAGTTCCCATGCAGAACACATTAAACGCATTGTTAAATCCAATTGGTCCATCACTGAAAGTGACTCGATACTCCGTAATGTTTTCCCGGAACCCCCATTGGTTTCTTTCAGACGCGCTCCCACACTGAGGGACAAGCTTGTCCATAGTTACCTCCCAGCGGAGAAAAAAGAGACTTGGCTTCAGAAACCAACTAGCACATACAAATGCATGAATTGTAACCACTGTGTCAATGTGCTGCAAACTAAAGTTTTTACTGATTTTAAAACCCAGAAAACATACACACAGAGAGATTTTATTAATTGCAATACCACTTTTGTTGTGTGCCGCTCAAGGCATTGAGCATATTAAAGCCTCCATTAGAGGGGACGATAGAATACGAAAACTCAGCCAAAGGGGCACTTTTTGGATACATACATTTGATGCTCTAAATTATCCAGGCCTTAGTGAGGATATTGATTTCATATCTTTTTAGTGATTTTATCTTGTAATTTTATTATTGTTTGCATATATGTACATGCTACATATACATATATTTCCATCCATTTATTTGTTTACTTTTATTTATTTTTTTTTCATTGTGTATAGGCCTATATATTTCTCACATTCATTTTGCTTTCCTGTGCTTAGCTTTCTCCACCATGTGACCTCTACCTTGTTTAAACATTGTCTGCATAGGTAAGGCCTCACTTGCTTGCCACGTAAGCCTACTCTACCATGTGATCTCTACCTTGTTTTTCCATTGGATACACTGTCTACATAGGTAAGGCCTCACCTGTTTGCCACGTATGCCCTGATGAAGATCGGTTCTCGATCGAAACATGTTGGCTTTTTAGTTTATTTAGCCATTATAATAAAGGCTTCTTAACTTTACCCTTTTCCTGCTCTCCTCATTGGATTACTATATGAGTTCCTAGAACGCATTTTAGTTCTTTTTGGACTGGATTATTCTTAAAACAATATTGGCTACCTTAGCTAACACAAATGAAACATGCTGTATTCCAAAGCAATGCTACTACCCAATGCTTCCTAAATTCTTTTAAGTAACTTGGGCCTGTGTTTTGTATTCTTACCATGGGAAGAGAATATGCAATAATAAACAAATACTTTTTCACGGCACTTTACTGTCTGTCAGGATGAATGGGGATGTGAAAATGCATGGTGGATGCTGGGATAGAAGATAATACAGTAGCAGGGTTAGGTACGACTTGAAAGGAGGGAATATAACAAGGGAATCATGTACAAACTCCTTCTGAAGTGTCCAAGAGACCATCTTCTGTTTTATTATTTTGTCCATTTTGGTGATAAGCCACGTTGTCCAGTTGAAATCAATCAGTTGAAATGATATCACATCAACAGTAGTTTGACATCATCTCCTGGCCACATTATCAGCGTTTTTATTGGCTGTTGCATGAAACTAGTTTCACAAAGTTTAGAGTTTTGCAACTGTTGCGGCTGAGTTTCAGACAAGTTTCAAGTGCGTTGCAGAGGGCTTTACACCATGCAACTCAATTTCAACTTAGTTTCACCTAAGTTTCAAGCAACTAAAGTTACGTGAAGGTGTCACTGTGTAAAGCCAGCCTTAGGTTATTAAACTCCTAATCTTAGTGAAATAAACTATTAAATCAAGTGTGTTGCATGGGACTTTGATTATTTTTGAATTTCTTCATGTAACTGTCAAGTTGCATGGAAATTATGTTTCATGCAATTTGCAACCTGCAACTAGTTATGTGAAAGCTTCACCGTGTAAAACCAGCTTTAGGCTCTGATGTTGTGCACTGGGAGATAGTTAGGGAGTTACTGGGAGCGTTTGGACTCTCTTTGGCTTTGTCACTCTCGTGTTTGCCAGCACAATGCGCAAGGGGTCCAAAGCAATTTGGGCCATATACTGAAGTTCACGCACTGACTGTTTTTTCTTGGTGGACAAAACAACATGGGCTCGGATGCAGGGGTGGAGGTTGGGTGGGAAGAAAGACTTGAATGCTCGATCTTCCTCTAAACCAGGTCCATTTCTACCCTGGAAGAATGCATGTTTCAAACGCTTAAAGTATTCCCTGGGGCTTTTAGTGTGACTATGCTTTACAGCTATGACTTGAATCATGGCTGTTGCTTAATCAAACATGGGTAAATATTCCGCTACAAGTGCTTCTCAGAGCTCGAAGTAATTGTCACAGATGGAGGGAGGTTGTGCTCCAATGAACATGCAAATTTCTCTGGAGGAGGTCTTCCAGATGAGTTTGAGCTTCTCTTGTTCAGTTGCCTGGGTCAGGTCGGCGACAGCATCATTAATTTGCTGTAAATAGGTCTGTTTTAATTGGGGGTTTCAGGGTCAAAGTGATCAACATCCTTAGCGATCTGCTCAAGGTGTTTCAAACGAAGACCTTCTGCCTTCCCATGTGTTTGTCTATCTAAAGTAGGCAAGACTGAAATTTTATTAAAATCTGGAGGGTTTCCCTGCCTTCCTTCCTGCCTGTGATAGGAGGTAGGTGGAAATGGCACAGGGAAGGAGCTACAGGTGCACCTCCATCTGATTGGTCAGGAACCTTTGATCCGAACAGATAGAAAAGTCTGTCAGAGGATGCAGACAAATACTGACTAGAGAAACCTGAATCAAAACTGGACCCCTCTTTCCCCTGTTCGCAAGGTAAACAGTAAGTTGCCTTATTGAGGGAGGATGGGTGGTCTCCATGTTTGAACCTATGCTGTAAGTTGGGGATGTGTGTACAGAAAAAGGTGGAGGAGGCAATGGACTGTTGTCAAATGGGACTTCCAGTGCATCACTGTTAGGTGGTTTTGGATGCGTCCCCATGTCGACTTGGTTTGTCCCTGTAAGAGCAGAGCTTTGTTTCAGCTGCATGCAAGTCTTCTAGATACTGCATCGCTTTCTTGCTAACTGAAAGGAGCTCATTCAGGATACTGCCATTTTGCTGTTTAAGGTTTCTAACCTCTCCATTTAGTTCCTCATTCCTAAGGAGTTCAAGGTTGGCTTGCCTGGAGAAATTCAAGACCAAGCAGGAGCAGTGGTTACGGGGACCCAGCACAGGGGTTGCACTTCTCACTAATTAATTTCAAGATTTCTGCACTACAATCATTTAGGTTCAGCTTATTCAGGAAGTCTAAATAGCTAGAAGGTAGAACTTTGCTTAACTGTTCAGTAGGAAAGGGTTCCATTTCTACAGACTGTGTAGTTAATGTCTCAATATTTGATTCAAAGCGGTAATAAATGAGAGTACTTGTAGAAATCACTCTTGGCACAGCAGCGGGCTTGCACGAACCATTAGATTACAATCACTGTTCATTACATAGCTTGCTAGCTGCAGTGTGGGCTAGCTACACCTCCTAAGTTACAAAGACAGTGATGCGATGTAACTGTCACAAAAATCTGAGATTCACATAACGTGATAAAGATCACAAAACAAACAAAAAAGAGACATTGCTCAAAAATAGGTTTACCAGTTGGCAAAATAATATCTACTGTGATGGGGTATGTTTATAATTAAAATCACTGGTGGAAGACAATTATAAATATCAATAACTTAACTTAAGTTTAATAATACCATTGAGGCATCATAAACATCTTTGGCGAACCTAAAAAATCTTGCTTAAAATTTGCTAAAAGTAATGAAATGCCTAGTAAATTGTTTCTAAAACAGGATTCTCACTATTAAATGTATCATAATGTATTGGATAATTAATAATAGATTAAAACAGTTGATCTAAATATTCTTTGAAATATTTCTGTATACTGTAGCAAAGAAAAAATATTCGGCATGCACTGTGGTCTCAAATAAATTCCAAAACACAATACTTATCGATTCATTACATACAATTGAAGCCAAAAGAAATTCTAACTAAATTTTTAACTACTTCACACATTTCATGTGACAATACATTTCCTGTGTTAAATCAATTAGGGTATCTACTTTATTTCCATAAGAGGTCATTTCAAAATAATACCTAATTGCCTTTTAAATTACTTAACTTGAATCAAACGCTTGGGGTAGCCTTACACAAGCCTCCCACAATACTTTGTAGGAATTTTTGAGCATTCCACCTGACAGAACTGGTGTAGCTCAATCAAGTTTGTGGGCCTCCTTGCTGGGACATGCTTTTTCAGTTCAGTCCACAAATATTCTATGGGATTCAGGTCAGGGCTTTGTGATGGCCACTCCAATACTTTCACTTTGTTGTCTTTAAGCCATTTTGTTAGAACTTTGGAGGTATGCTTAGGATCATTGGGCCTCATTCACCAATATCTTCCTAAGTTTTTCCTTAAATTTGTTCTTAAGAAAGATCCTAAGAAAAGTCTACGTCAGATTCACCACGTGTTCTTAAACCGCAGAATTGCTCGCACGTGTTCTGAAAATGATGAATCCCATTGTCCTCGTAAATGTAAAGCGCGTGCCAGTTGTTCCTAATTAGCATAGGTAAACACCCCGCCAATCTCCATAAAAGGACATGAAACTGAAGGGCCGTATGCACACACAGAAATCGAAAAGAAAAGTTGAGAGCGAACAAAGTCAATAATGCCCAAACGAAAATCTAAAGACGGTGGAGCATCGGACTCCAAACGAAAGAAAAACTTCAGTAGTTCTGAAGTGGAGACATTGCTGTGGGAAGTGAACAGCAAGCCACCTGTCATATTTAGTAGCGTCAGTAGTGGATGTAAAATAACACAAAAAAAGATGCATGGGATGCTATTACTCGTTCAGTGAACGCTGTATCCGGAGAAGGGCACACAACTGATGAAAAAAATGGTTTGATGTAAAATCTGAGGCAAAAAAAATAAATGCTGGTGGGCGTGAGCGCAAGGAATTGCGTGTTATGCATGCAAACAACAAAGCGCTTCTCATCATATTAATACCGCTAATTAAATCAACCGGCAGTAAGCTGCATCGGAGTAAAGTCGCTACACGAAAAACTGCACAATAAATTTATTGCCGGTCATTTTGGTGTCACCCCCCACCAAATAAAATCTGTATATTTTATTTTAATAAAATAATTAGTAAAAAATATTATAAATTATAAAAATATTATTGTAATTTAAATCCTATAATATTTTACAACTGTAGAATTGAAGAAAACGCAATAACCAATTATTTTGCACAAACATGTCAGCACTCAAATGTGCGTAAGTGTGCTCTTGAGTGTGCGTAGATTCTGTTCTTACCTAAGAAGAAATCCCAAATAAGAAAACATTGGTGAATGTCAGAAACTTCGTGAAAACTGCGTACGTGGGTTTTAAGAAGAAAATTCTTCTTAAGAATGGTTGGTGAATGAGGCCCATTGTCCTGCTGGAAGACCCAGTTGCAACCAAGTTTTAACTTTCTAGCTGATGTCTGGAGATGTTGCTTCAGTATTTCTAGATAGTCCTCCTTCCACATGATGCCATCTATTTTCTGAAGTGAACCAGTCCCTTTTCGAATAAAACACCCCTACAACATGATGCTGTCACCCCCATGCTTCACAGTTTGGATGGTGTTCTTCAGATTAAAGGCCTCACCCTTTTTCCTCCATACATAGTGCTGATCATTATGGCCAAATTGTTCATTTTTTGTTTCATCTAACCAGAGAACACTCCTCCAAAAGGCTAGGTCTTCATCCTAGTGCTCATCTGCAAACTTAATTCTGGCTTTTGTATGTTGGTCTTGGAGTAGGGGCTTCTTCCTTCTGTAACAGCCTTTCAGGCCATGGCAATGTAGGATTCTCTTAATGGTGGATGTACCCGATGCCTCCAACTCCTTCACCAGTTCCTTTGTTGTTGTCTTGGGGTTCAGTTGAACATTTATGACCAAGGTTCTCTATGCCCTGGGAGTTAATTTGTGCCTCCTTCCTGAACGATGCAGTGTCTGCGTGGTCCCAAAATGTTTAGGGGTCTAAGCAGCTGAAGCTGGTGGAACCCTATGTATCTGTTAGGATTATTAGGGGTCCAAGCAGCAAAGCTGGTGGAACCCTATTGTATCTGTTAGGATTATTATTTTTCTCCACTAAAAGTGTCTGAGACTCAGCAACTTTGGCAGGTGGGTTCCTATGGCCCCCCACTACTCAGGCACTAAAAATCAAGTATGTCGCCCCGATGGTGGCGCTATAACAAAGGGTAATGCGTAAAAGGCCATAACGCCCACACCATAAGTTAGATCAACGCAAAACTTAATCGACCTATGCATCTGAATGTGCTCTACAACTTTGCTTTTGGGAGCATCTATGTCTGCCATATTGTTTGCCCGCCATTTGGACTTTCTTATTAGTTGGGGTGCGGAAGAGCTGGAGCTCCAAATCTAAGTGTTACGACATCTAGTAAACTTTACAGCAATGGAAGACAGTGCCACCCAGAGTGCATGCTAGGCTTTTGAGAGGATGAATAATTACTTTTCTTGAGCCTGCATCCATTTGACAGTATCGGGTGAGTTTGTTTAGTCTTTGAATCTGTCTTTATGCTGAGAAATAGCTAAACCATTTTATTGATAGGTTCTGAGTTTCTGTGCAAACACACTAAAACACACTGGTATAATGAAACAATGACGGTAATACATATATAGTCCGCTTCGTTTCATTGCTACCATAACATAACGACCTACAGCTGCAGTTTCTTGCTGCAATTACTAATATTGAATATAAACAAAAGACGCAATTTATGCTGTAGTCTGCCAATGTCGAAATAAATAATACGGTCCATTTGAAGACAATATCGGGTGAGTTCATTTACTCTTTAAATCCGTCATTATGCTGAGAGAAATCGTATTCTCAATTTAATCTCTAAATTGACTGTAAGCTTAGGGTTGTAACTAGGTAGTTATTTCGTAGGTGTCTTATTCTTAACTCGTCTTACCTATTGCTTGCATAGACTGCATTGTTGCTGTCTTGTTTGTGTTAGTGTTAATCAGTTTAACCTACAAGGTCCAAGTTGAACTATGCGGTTGTTCCCTGCACTTAGAATGGTGGGCTACTGCCCTCTAGGGTTTTCGACACACTTGTTCCTGGTTATGGTTATACATTTTGTTGTACGTCGCTTTGGATAAGAGCGTCTGCCAAATGCCTGTAATGTAATGTAATGCAATATTCCGTAGCAACAAGATAAACCCGACATTAGCCCTAAAATATGCCAATACAGCAGTTCAAAAATAGCTGTGCGTAATACCACACCTGTTGCTTACGGTGTTGTCGCCCTTTTTAGTACAATTTGGCTTGATTGACAATTAATTTATTCAGTAGGTGCGAGTATAAGCTTTCTAACGATGCATAACATGTCTGATTTTGCTTTTGGAATAGCGTTTTATAGGTCAGCGTAACCAAAATTTTTCTTATCTGCCAATGTATAAATAAATAAAACGGTAGGCTACTTTGTGCGCAGCACGCAGATCGCGAGTTGATATTCCGTCTCTTTTTTCGTTTTTTCTCAATGTCGTATTTATTATTTGAAATGTGTATTTATGTGTTATTATTCTATCTGTCTCTGTGGCGCTCTGAAATGTGCATTCTCTGCTAAGCTGAGCAATGGATTGGAATATGTGTCTGACATAGTGTTGCACGGTATACCAAAACTTTAGCACTTTCTTGGTACTTAAAAAAAATAAAAAATAAAAAAAAGAAACAGTTCGGTATTAGAATATTCCGACGTTTGGTAGTTTTGAGTCAAATGTAAAAGCCAGGGAAAATTGTCTCCCGCATTACTGATTGAGAGGATGAACAGTGTAATTTGTCAGAATCTTCGCTAGAAGGCAGTAGCAACTAAGGTTGCCAAGTGAGGTGACTTGCGCTTGTGCACTCAGCTCCTTGATACATCTAAGTGTTACGACATGCCATCTAAGTGTTAACGACATAGTAAAGGCCTTTACGGGAAGCGCCAGGACATATCCACGGCGACGTAACTAAGTCATCCGACAGCGTCTCTTACCACAAAATTGGCCATAAGTCATCAATATTTTATACGATCATCATGATATTCAGTAGATATGTTGGGTGAAGGTGTATGATCATGAGGACAGAGCCATTTTAAAATCGCTCTATAGGGGGCGCGATGCTGCCAATGCTTGGACCCCTCCCAACGCCGCTTGCGGCTTTAATTATTATTATTTTTTATTTATTTATTTATGTATTTATTTATTTATTTTTCTCCACTAAAAGTGTCTGAGGATCAGCAACCATTAGTCCTAGAGCAACCCAAATGGCTGGTGGGTTCTTATGGCCCCCACACTACTCAGGCACTACAAATCACCTATATCGGCCAGATGGTGGCGCTATAACAAAGGCCATAACTCCCACACCATAAGTCAGATCAACACAAAACTTTACCGACCGATGAATCTGAATGTACTCTACAACTTTGCTTTTGGGACCACCATATTGTTTGCCCGCCATTTGGACTTTTTTATTAGTTGTGGTGCGGAAGAGCTGTAGCTCCACATCTAGAGTGTTACGACATCTAGTAAACTCCTTTATGGCAAGCGACTAGAAAACATCCATGGTGACGCAACTAAGTAATCCAACATCGTCGGGTCTAGTTTTCATCATTGAGGGGAGGGTCTGAACTTCATAATGGACAATTATCTATCTGTGCATTCATATCAATATTCTTTCACCACTCAAAAATTGTATTCCATCATAGCAACAAGATAAACCCAACAATAGCCCTAAGATATGCCAATACGGCAGTGAAAATGCTGCTCACTGAGTAACAAAATAAACGAGACAACATTTTTTAAAATGATACCATATCATTATGCGGTCAATATCTGTGACTAAATATTGAAGTAATATACAACCTTCCCATTGGTTTTACGCGTAGAGATGTCCCTTTTGAGACTGAGTGGTCATATACTGTCTTGGACAATCCGTTCTTGAAATATACTCACATCTGTGATGCTTGGGTACCATCAAAAATAGCTGTATGTAATACCACACCTGTTGTTTATGGCATTGTCGCCCTTTTTAGTACATCCTGGGTGGATTGACAATTCATTTATTCAGTAGGTGAATTAGCTTTCTAATGATGTATAACATGTCTGAGTTTGCTTCTGGAATAGCGTTTTATCGATCAGCGTAACCTAACAATTTTATTATCATCGCATTCACTTACGCATTCACTCTGGGTTAGCAGTAGCTAAAAGGCACTGCACCTAACGAAATGTTGTCAACGATTTTTCACAATTTCTTGGAAAATACTATTATTATTTAGAACTTCTGGGCATAGCTAATCCATATGTTTGCTGATAGACCTATCTGACACTTTTCTGAAGCAAAACAGAAGCAGATAGGACATTGATTTATTGGCTCTGTCTCTATACTACTGAACACAGATAAAATGTCATATTGCTATGTTAGTATTACTGCTCAAAATATTGTGGTATATACGTTATTTTTGAAATTGAGTGTTTTTAAATAGGTTAGTGGTATTATATAATGTGGATATTTCACGCTGTAATGTAAGCTTTAGTCTAATAGTTTTTGTGATGCATCCAACAGTGATGATGAGAGTTTTGGAACATTGCTAAATCGTGGTGGACGGTTGAAAATTCTTTTCATATCATCCCATCGTCATCATCATTATGCTGAGAAATAACTAAACCATTTTTATTGATAGTATTTGAATTTCTCCCTAAACACGCGAAAACACGCTGGTATAATAAAACAATGACGGTAAATATAGCCTATATATATAGTCCGCTTCGTTCCGTTGCTACCATAATATGACAAACTTTCTTTTGTCTACAACTGCAGTTTCTCGCTGCAATTACTAATATTGAATATAAACAAAAGACGCAATTTATGCTGTAGTCTGCCAATGTCAAAATAAATAAGATACTCTGCACGCAGCTCGAAGGTAGTAGGGATGGCAAGTTGAAATTTAGTTTTTTTTTTTCCAATGTCATATTTATTATTTGAAATATGTATTATTATTTTATCTGTATCTGAGGTGCCCTGAAGTGTGCATTCTCTGCTAAACTGAGCAGTGGATTGGAATATGTGTCTGACGTAGTGTTGCACAGTATTCCAGAACTTCAGCACTTTTTCAGTACTTAAAAAAAAGAAACGATTCGGTATGGTACAAGCCAGGGAAATGTGTCTCCCATATTACTGATTGAGAGGATGAAAAGTGTAATTTGTCAGAATCTTCGCTAGATGGCAATAGCAACTAAGGTTGCCAAGTGAGGTGATGTTGCGCTTGTGCACTCACTCATTAATACAGTGTAAGCTTCGACTCTGTTTTATTATAGGAAGATCCTGTATTGTTATTTAAATATCCTGTTTACAGATGTATTTAAAAGTGAAAGACCTGTTTAAAGATTATGTAGTTTACAACTGTTTAATTTTTGAAATATATTTCATATATTTTTCTATTGTTTGGTGTTGTAACACTATAAGCCTATGCTTATTAATATGTTGAACAGGCTTCAACTTAAAGGTTGTTAATAAACCAGGTTTTCAATAAACCGTGAATTTGAAAACGAGGTCAACCCTTGATGTTTCTGATCTATTAAGGAAATTTCATAATCGTTACGTTTCGAGTATTGAATCAGTATCCATATCGAGTATCGTGATACTAAACCTGGTATCGGTATCATAGTCAAAATTTTGGTATCGTCACAACACTAGTGTGACACCTTTTTTAGTTGCGGCATGGAAGCACCAAGCATGGTATTCAGTAGATATGTTGGGTGAAGGTGTATGATCATGAGGACAAAGTCATTTTAAAATCGCTCCATAGGGGGCGCCAATGCTTTGACCCCTCCCAATGCCGCTTGCAGCTTTAATTCGAAATAATTATTAATTGTTTGTACAGATGCTCATGGTACCTTCAGTTGTTTGGAAATTTCTCCTAAGGAGGAACCGGACTTGTGGAGGTCCACAATTCTTTTTCTGTATGTTGCTTGAATTTTCCCATGGTATCAAGGGCAAAAAGCCAGTGGCTCTAAAGGTAGGCCCTTGAATACAGCCACAGGTGCCGATTAACTCTCAGTTAACTCCTTATCATGACAATTGGTCAATCAGAAGCTTCCAAAAAGTCATTACATCAGTTTCTGGAATCTTCCAGACTGTTTAAGGAGACAGTCAGCTTGGTGTATGTAAACCTTTGACCCACTGGAATTCTGTTATAGTGAATTAAAGCTGAAATAAATCTATCTCTAATCGGTTGTTTTAAAATTACCTCTGATGTGAACAAGCAGATGCCGTAATTGGTGTATGTAAACTTTTGGCCTCAACTGTGTGTGTGTGTGTATATATATATATATATATGTGTGTGTGTGTGTGTGTGTGTGTGTGTGTAGATGGATGCATACAGTGCTGGCAAATGTCCATCCTTTCCCCTTCAGTCGTGGCCTTGTGTGGCTTTTTTTGAAGACGTGCCTTTGGATGACAGAAATGTAACAGTATGCTCAAAACAATAACACGGTCAACTCATCCTCTAATCAGTATTAGAGTATATAGAGATGATTTTAGTACATTTTCAACTGTCATGAACAACAGATTGTATGTAAGGTTGTATCTCCCTAAGATTTATTTGTTTAACTGATTTTAAAAGTCTCCATATATAAGATCTGAACTAAATCAAAATCCAAAATTTCCCAGTAGCCTACACATCAGGGAAACATCTGGCTAATAATCCATTCTTTTTTCAGCAGTGTACTGTAGACTGCAAGTAACCTTAGTTTGCAACAGTATTTTAGCTAGCTGTCATTCAATCATTGCAAGCTTGCTCCTCGATCGTTAATCACAAGTTGATTATCGCTTATTTTGTTGTAGTTTAATGTGATTAGACACAAAATAAGCATCTCTGTTGCAAAACTAGTCCAGTTGAACTACGTATAAACAGTGGAGAGCGGAGAGCAAGACTACCTACTGCTGCCAGGCTTTAATATAATAGTTCTCTGACACTAATACCTTCTATTCTAGCTGGTGAAGGTGCTACTCATCGAGGAATCTTGAAAATAATGTTTCTGTGCCATGAATTAGTGACTTCAACCTAGAATATATGTTGGTACCAAACATATATCAGCTGAACCAGGGTGCCCTAACTAAGGTTACTAAATCTGGTGAGTGAGATCTAAATATCCTAGAGTATGTCCCAATCAATGTTTATATGAAATAACACTAGGGTCCATCTGGACACTGAAACTAACATCTCTCCCGGAGCTGCTGCACTTCTGGTCAGTGAAACTATCACTATGCCCAGTGAGTAACCTGTATTATGGTGTTACCCTTAAACTGCATGTAAGGCCAATGTACTGACTGGTCCTTGCAGAGATGCACACCCCCATTAGCGTATATGCAAACTGTGTATGTTAGATGCACTGAAAAGGAAAAATGATTATAATGCCACAATATGACAGTTGGAAATAAACTGAGGATAGGTAATTCAATGACGCTGAAACATTTTATTTAAGAAGCAAGACAAATAAGACCACTATTCCACTGATAGAGAAAAGGCATAGAGTCT
The DNA here is from genome assembly GCF_013347855.1 of Anguilla anguilla. Taxonomy (NCBI): domain Eukaryota; kingdom Metazoa; phylum Chordata; class Actinopteri; order Anguilliformes; family Anguillidae; genus Anguilla; species Anguilla anguilla. Next base: position 63,748 of record NC_049212.1, on the reverse strand, counting down.
AACAAACTAAGACAAGGAAAAGGAACACAGATTCTCGTACGAGTGGAGTATGTTGGCCTATCTCTTGTATAATAAAGCTCATCTGGCCAACTAAGTCAGAGGTGTCATGTGGGGTTCGGTGTAGATGTACTAATGACCTGGGCTGCGTTTCCGAGTTTCAATGTACCGTAACATTTTACGAAGGCTCCTAAGGTATACCTTTCAAAGGGAAACCTCTTTTTTATGAGTGTTTCCCAAACTACACCTTAACAGTTGCCTTAAGGGACACCTCAAAGGTACATCGTAAGTTGGAGCTGGCCTTCACTGTGGTGCTGAAAAGTTTATCAATCGATGCCAAGCGAATCGATTGTCTCACTTGTAAAGGCTTGTGAATGACGTTTTAATATAACAAGTGTTACCATAATCATTTTACATCAATCTAATATTGCAGAAGAGGAAGCTATGCGTAATAGAGATCATCTGTTAATCTCTTTAAGAGTCAGTTAAAACGAGACCTTGTGATAGTTTCAATAAATATGTACATATAGACTACAAAGGATAAAATAAAAAGCATCGGGACATATAAGCCATAGTCTGGGACTTCGTGGAAGCCCAGGGAAAAGGATATAGGCTACATATGGGTGAATTATTTTGTTCTTATTGAAACAAAGGTCTAATGTTAATTTGTTTTTGTCACAATATATAGGCAACTGTAGCAGCATATCCACTGATTCCCGCAAACTTTTCTCTGCAATGCAAAAATGATCGTAGATGAAAGGCAAAAGCGCGTCTGTGGAAATTGACCATGATGAATTCAATAACGGGTGCCTTCTGAATAGGTTTACCTGTTAAAGTGATTTGCTCATCCACCTTAATTTGCTGTTGGATAATCTTAAATTTAACCAAGACTATCATTATTGGGTTGTTTACCGAAAAGCGTAAAACAACATGGTAAGAAAAATGTTAGTGCTATTTTGTTTTATATAGATGAGCTAAAGGAAGGGGATGTGGATCATTTGGCTATGTTTGTTCATTATGAGCCACCGTACCTGTATGTGTGTTCATGGCTAGGCCAATCAACGTGCCCTAGATCGGTCATGCAAGTAGACTCACTCAAAGTTGGCTTTGCACACACAGGTTTTATATTCTTAATAAACTGGCGGTTTGTTCCAAGTCAGTATGATCATTGACTCACACACAAACAAACTAATTTCTACAGGGCTTGCAGTCGGAAAAGCCATATCCTCAGTTAGTGCCACTACGTATAAATTTAAAAAACTTTTTTTTTTCACAAATTGGATTAGTATCATGGATTGGCCCTATACTTAATTACCCTCATGATGGGGATAGACAGGTAAAACGACAACATTCTCATGACGTGCTATGCTCAGAAACGTTGATTGGATAATTACTTTTCATAAAGTTAATATTAAACTGTCATTTTTGCATGCTGATGTGCTACTAGATGCGCACTGTAGTACAACTGTCGATTTGAAAAGCAAAATGTTGGCATAATAAGGCAAAACTGTGACAGGATTAGCGGAGCGCAGTGCTAAGGGACGGCTTACGAGTGCCTCAGACCACCTTTTTAAAGGTATACCTTTCATAAGGTATACCTTAGCTAATGAGATGCTGGGAAACAGCTCAAGACCTAAAGGAAGACCTTAAGGTATACCTTACGATGCACGTAGCGCTAAGGAGACTCTGGGAAACGCAGCCCTGAGGCATAGGTGGGTTGTTATGATGGTCAGTTGTAATAGGGGCACTGTCACTACTAGCTGTAGGAACTTCCTAGGAGAAGGAGATAGGAGAACGCATACCTCTGCCTCTACCAACATTACTGGGTGTGGCGAACCTCAAGTGGCATCTTAGTTTTTAATTTTCGATTTAACCTTAGTACTCAAATTTCTATTTAGTACACTCCACCCCCCCCCCCCCCCCCACACAAAAGAGAAATCAGCATAGAAATCAATAAAAAACAATAACTAATTTGCATTACACATTACTGTTATGTGAATGGTCACACAAAACCCACTGCGACACTTCACTGTACAGTACTCTGCTTCAGTACAATGTTACTCATGCATACTGTGGACCCATAAATACTATGAGCTGGACACCTCCCGACGTGATGTGACAAGCAGGATGGTCACTGGTTCGGTTCGGCAATCAGTTTGATTGAAGATCTGGGTCACGGCACCAATGTGACCCTTGTGTTGCCCGTCCCACCAATAATGCACACAGGAGAGGATATCTTGGTGGATGATGTGGTCTTGTGGTCTGTAATTCTGCAACCATGAGTTCAGCACAAGGTGATATTGCATCATCCACTGGTCATTTATTTGTCACAGCGCTGGATTTTCGTATCTGCTCTTATAATATGTTATATAATATGATATATAATACACATACATATACTATAATACAATACACATATATTATATATACATATAATATTTCGAGACGTGTGATCGTATAGTGGATTTACTATTTATTTCTATGACATACCTCTTAATTAACCAGCATCATCCGTTTTTTTTTATTTATGTGAAAGAAAACCATCCAAGGTGAACATGAAATGTTACTGTCGTTTCTTGCTCTCATGGCGGCCATTTCGTCATGTTCGTTCGCACCAGCCCGCTAATTATTTACACCATTTAGCAATTAAAACGCTCGGTAGAATCAACATCGGTACTCTTTTCAGTAATTAATTACAACATTAACATTAACTGCAACCATGAGTTCAGCATAAGATGATATTGCATTATCCACTGGTCATGTATTAGTCTATGGGGAAACATATTTGTTTCAGTTACGAATGAAATAGCATAGCTAACATGTGCGTCTGTTACGAATCTGGAATCCTTTAAAATAGCATGTGATGGAATGAATATGTACTGTATATGCGTATGTCATTGTAGGTGTTTGATAGATTTTACGTTCATTTTAAATGTGTTATTACATTACTTTTACGGAGCACTACTGGAACGTGACTTACCACAGCTGGATTCGTATCTGCTGTGTATTTTCTGTTTCCAGCGGCTTCTATAAGCTATTCTACCAGACCAGTAGGTGTCTCTAGCTGAACACATTTTAGCAGGAATTTCACCATAAAAGAACTGTCTATTTACAATCCGTTACACACGCTCACGGTGTGATAGCTTTCGACCCCACCAACTTGGCGCCTAGATAATTGCTGCGTATCCCTATAGAGCACCACCGACGACTAGCGGGAACCGCACAGTATTTCCAGGCCCCTCCATTCACACCAGTGAATGGAGTAAAGTCTAATTGAATAATTAGCAAATACAATTCCAAAATCCAACAGGTCTGAAAAACTAAGTGAGTGCAGGCTATTAGAATCTTATAGTATCGCGTATCGCAGTGCGAACGTAGTCATAGAGACATCTGAATTCATAAGTGCCTGGGTCAATTCCCTCTAAATAATTTTAAGTGTTGAGGTTGATAGAGGGTGATCTCCATTTATTCTGGGTTCAGTATTCAGAGTGCTGTGCCACTAACAGGGTAGCTGAGGGTCACCCACTAAACGGTGATCCTTGAACACTGAACTGTAATTAAATTTTATTGTATAATTTCAAATTTATTTAAATTTAATAACTCACCTAGGTACTATCAACCTTATGACAAAACACAGTACACCACTATGCATCTGTAGCATTCGGTCCACCAGAGAGGCGGATTGGTCTCAGCCCAGGTGCTTAAAGGTGTGCTGCTCTGCACAGTTCGGGGCCAAGACCGGGAGCTAACATCGAGAGCGTAATTATGATTTTTGTTTCGATTTTGTTTGAGCACTAAAGTCAATTAAAGTAATCCTCAACTGGGACGCTGGAGGAGCTGGGACCTGGCCGGGAAGGCAGGCCAGCTACGGGCAGCGCACAGAAAAGTGGTTGTGCCGTTTTACTTGATTTTGTTTTCGTTATTTTATCTTGTTGTTTCAGTTTATTGTTTTTGCCCAGGGGGGGAAGGGTGAAGAGGATCACTTTTTTGATTTCATGTTTGTGGTTGCGCTCTCTCTCTCCATGCGACAGACAACGGTGTTCCCCGGCACTGCCGCATTTCCCTCCCTGGGGTGTCATGTTTAGCATGTGACAACAACCTTTTACAATCTCCTAAAACTCTGTTAGCTTTCAGATTAATATTAAGCAGCAGGGATCCCACATGGTGCTGCAACACCTTGCTTCTGCTGAAAAATAATTTACTACTTTCATTAAGAATAAATGAAAGGTATTTCTTGAATTAAATTCCTTCTAAAGCTCTTTCGCTGCTTTGTAGGAAACAGTAAAATTTATACTTTGATGCAAAATCATTTCATATACAGACCAGAAAAAATGAGGAATTTTAAACAAGGGAAATGATAAAAATCTTGATGAGGATTTGAGGTTGCTCCTGACTGGCTTCTGTGACTGGGATATTCTTGCAGCACCATTGTTGTTAGAAGAAGTGCAGCCACCATGGGTCTCCAAGTGTCATATCTTAAATGACACAGAGAGAAAAGAGAGCAGTATACATTCTTACAACTAAAAAACCCAATATAACAAACACAAAAATATGTCTGTCCACCTTCTATATGAGGCTATTTGGTATGCTTCTCACATGTAGTGAGATTTGTTTACAATTTGAGCCAGGGATTCCTTTAATGAATGCAGATATTTCTACAGGGTTTGCCATAGAAACAAACAACCATCCAGGTTTAGCATCAAAATAGATAGCTAGATAGCAGAAGTTCCCAACCAGATTAACACACCAAGGTAAATGTTTCTTCGCACACAAGGACAAGGCAAGCAGCCAATTAACTGACCATTGTCTCATGTGGATCTGTTCCTGAACAGTCTTCTATAATAATCTATAGTCTTTTGCTCATGTTCTGATCTATGTTCTATTGCTCTTTGATCCAGTTTAATCCCTGAGATAAAAAGTGATCCAACTGTTTACATAAATTAATTACAAATGGATCTTGTCTCCTTAAAGTTGTCTAAATTGGCATCAGAAACATTGTATAAATATTATTTTCTTGTTAACTAAATAGCTAATATAATTTTATTTGTGTTCCTACTTTAGCTCAGAGAGGAGAATGCACAGCTTAGGAACCATGTTAAGAAGCTTTTGAAGAAGTCTGAGTCTGATAATCAATGGTAGGTGTAATGGGAGGTGAGCCAAGAATGTGTAAACCAAAGCACTAATTATTAACTTGCATGTTTTAAAATTCTATGATCTAGTTGATCTTAAAACTGCACAGATAATGTACAAAGCACAAAATAATTTGCTTCGTATCTGTATTCAGAGGTTGTTTGAAATTAGAGAGAGCCAGTATGACATTAGGGGAATATGTATGTTTAAAAAAATCAAGGGTAAGGACAAATATAAAGATGAGATGTATATCTGTCAAAGGGGTTAATTTGTGGAATAGTTGTGACAAGGAATTAAGAATGTGTAGTTCACTTTGCAAATTTTAAAAAATGTTTAAAAATAATGTGGTAAACAAATATAAAACGGAGGTATGATCATTATTGTGTATGAAATGTTTGGAACTTTTGTTTTTGTTTCTGTTCTGCTTTGTTTTTGTATAACCTAAACCTAGTAGTGAAAGGGTTGCCTATTAGAATATGTTATGTAAAAAGGGTAGGTATAATAAGCTAAAGCTTCTGCCTACACCTTTTCAGTCAATATTTTTTTGTTTTCCTTTTAATATAATTAATGCCTTATTGTTATTTATTTATTTGTATGTGCATTCTTTTTGGAAAATTGTTAATAAGGACCGAAATAAATAAACTAAAACTACTAAATATCTGGCAGTGCTGCTTCTCACTCAAATAATTTGACTAACCTGTATCTTGAACATTTAAATATATTAAGTGAAAAAGGGTATGCTAAGAATGCAATATGTATAATTAAAGAAGTCTACTGTCTGTGCTACAGGATCAGAGACCTGAAAGAGCAGCTGCATAAGCAAAAGTTGAAAGAGGAGAGGGAGGCGCAGGCACTGGAGACCATGGTGCAATCGGTGGAGCAGAACCTGCAGAAGATGACCGTATGTGCCTGTATGCCTCTCCAATAAAAAAAAGTAGATTATTTTTCTGAACAAGTTATACAAAAAAGCAAGCACAGAGACAGCGCCTTGAATTTCTGAATGTTATTTTAGACAATGAAATTATTTTAATGAATAACAATGACTGGCTTGTAACAATAGAGTAACTATTTAAAATTCACATTTTGTTTATTTAAAAAAAAAACTTTCATCCTTTTTTTCCCCAGAAACGAGCAATTAAAGCTGAAACCAATGCCTCAAACCTTAAACAAGAACTTCTTCAGCTGCAGGTATATATTTTTCTGCCATGCTGAATAGTTGAATATGTTGAATATATTATGTTGAATGTATATATATATATATATATATATATTATCAAAGGTATGGATTATCCATCATCTTGCCAAATTCGATTTCTTGTGTGACCGTCCATGTCTGTAACCTAAAGGGGGCACCCTATTTAAAGCTTTATAACTCCAGATGTGAACACCACACAGACTTGAAAAATGGCTTAAATGAAGAAGGACTGTTGTACCATTTACAATACTAGCTTAGTTTACTTTATATTCATAATTTTGGAAGAAATAAAGTGCTACAAATTCAAAAAATCTAAAATGAATTTGCTCTTTTTTAGTTCGCAATGAAATACTGAAAGATTGCACATATACAGCAGGTTAAACTATACATGTCCTGGATCAAAAACTTCTTGACCACAAGTTCGTAAAATCTAAGGGTGGATATGTAGAACTACTAAAGATCTATGAATCAATTCGATTTGGAGATGCTGGGTACTAAGCAGTGTAGCCAGCATCTCCAAATCTCTCCAATATGTAAATTATGCATTGCTGTAGATCACAACATATTCACGTATTTTACTACAAATCAACTGTTTTTACTCAAGAAACTCACTGTTGCATCATTTTCAAGTGGGAATTACAAGCTTTCCGTCAGTACAGTGGTCTAAAATAAATAGGGGTCCAGAAACATATCCAGAATCTTTCCAGAAAGGGATATAATGCTTTTCGTCCATTGTAAAGAATACAAATGAGCCCCTTATGAAGGTTTAAGATGAATTGATATCAGCTTTTAAAATAATACAAAAATATTGTCACACAATGCTGTACATTACCTAAATGTGTAATAATTAACTCTTGTATGCATTTCTATACTCTCGTATGTTTTCTTGTATGGGGATGGGACGACATGAAAACAGTTTTCAACCGTCCACCACGTTTTGGCAATGTCCAAACGCTCTCGTCATTACTGTTGCATGAATCACAAATGCTACTAGACTACCAATGAACGCTTGCATTACAGTGTGAAATATCCTCATTATAAAATACCACTAACCTATTAAAAGACACTCAATTTCAAAAATAACGTATATAACCGAAATATTTTGAGCAGTATTACGTACGTAACAATGATGACATCTTATCTGTTTTCAGTAGACCCCTTCAGAGGCAGTAAATCAATGATATAGTTCTATCCGCTTCTGTCTTATGCCAGAAAACGATGTCGGCTTGGTTTATCAGCAAACGTATGGCTTAGCTATGTCCAGAAGTCCCCGATAATAGTAGAATTTTCCAAGAAATTACAAAATATCGTTGACAATGTTTTGTTAGGTGCAGCGTCTTTTACTGCTACCACAGAGTAAATAGGTAAGTGAACGCGATCATAACAACACTTCCGATTACGCTGACCTATAAAACGCTATTCCAAAAGCAAAATTAGACATGTTATACATCGTTAGAAAGCTTATACTCTCACATACTGAATAAATGAATTGTCAATCAAGCCAGACTGTACTAAAAAGTGCGACAATGCCGTAAACAACACGTGTGGTATTATGCACAGCAATTTTGGAAGGTACCCAGGCATCCCAAATGCGCTAATATTTCACAAACGGATTGTACAAGACAATATATGACCACTCAGCCTCAAAAGGGACATCTCTATGCGTAAAACCAATGCTAAGGTTGTATATTTATTCAATATTTAGTCCCAGATATTGACTGTAGAATGACATGGTATCTTTTTTAAAAACTTTTTTAGTTTATTTAGTTATTCAGTGAGCAGCATTTTCACTGCTGTATTGGTGTATCTTAGGGCTACTGTCAGGTTAATATTGTTGCTATGACGGAGTAAGATTTTTGAGTGGTGAAAGAAGGTGTATTTGCAGATGAGACTGCAGAGAGGGGCTGCGTGTTAAACGAACGACCAGAGCGACAATGTTGGCGCTGTGAAACTACGTATTCGGCACAGTTGTCATGTATCGTCTACTAATGAAAGTAAAACAACGTGTTTCTGTTTTTAATTCAGTGCTACTACAATACTTTGGTTGTAGTAGCACTGAATGTCTGAGTTTAGTAGTCTCGGGCCACCGGCATGCCGACCACTAGGGGCTTTGCGCTAAGAGGTTAATAGACAGAAAAAAGAACTATTAGCTCAGCATGAAGGTGAGTAACCATGTGTGACAGCAGACAATGTGATCTACATCATTTATGTAGTGTTATGTTTAAGGCTTTATAACTCCAGATGGGAGCATTATATAGACTTGGAAAATATATAAACGTGTTACGACTGAGAGGGGTGTTACGTAATGGGATTATACTGTATATTTATGATTGTTTCTCCATTGGCATTCTGAAAAAAGATTTTCCTTTACTCCTATGCTTTCTGGTTTATGGGAACAAATATGTTGAGCCTTGTCGTTGACAAGTGACCTCTAATGCATGGTTACTGGTAAATCAGGGTGGAAACTTCTGCACACCTTTTGCTGAAAGTGTCTGTTAAATGGCTCAATTGAAAATGGTTAATTATGCAGGTGTAAATGACTCCCCACATCATACCAGGCCTGCTTTAACAGCTCACATCAACCAAGTATCCCCACTGGTGCCATTTGAAACCATTAGTAGGACTGCTTGTCTAACTTGCACTTTAGAACCACAACTCATGTTGTGAAATACTTTAAAGCCAATATTTTAATTTTTCAGGACCAATTGGAAGTGTACCGCAGTGATAATGAGAGACTTCGAGCTGCAGAAACAACTGCTTTGAACGCCATGAAACAAAATGCACAGATTGCATCAGAATATCTCAGCAAAGCTGCCAACAATGCACAGACTTCCATCAGGTGAATTACAAATATATTTGTAATAATCTCATTTTGAAATGAGTCTGTTCTTGCAAGAGCAATAAATGAAGTGATGACATGAGTGAATTATTATAAATTTGTCTGGCATGTGCTATGTATACAGGTTGTACTGTACAGTAACAGTAGTGAGCCCTGATTGTGTCATTAGTGGGAACCTGTTGGCTTTGTTCTACTGAAGTAAGCTATGGTTGATTTATGTACGTGAGGGTTGATAAAATAATGTACACAGTGAGCTCCAATGTGTTTGGGACAAAGACATTTTTTCCTTTATTTGGCTGTGTACACCACAATTTTAGATTTATAATCAAACAATTGTTTGGACCCAGCTTCTTTTCGTGACGTCAAAGTCAGGACGATGCAGGAACTCACCAAGACAACAAACACTTTACTGAAGAAAGTGTAAGTTTATTGTAATCACACTGGCCAGAATCACAGCATAAGTTTGCGGTGCATGTACTGGACTTCTAGCCAGGTTTAAAGACCTTCTGGGGCCTTGCCTGGGTATGCATGTCAGAGTGATGGCAAGAGTATGGAGGCCAAAATGAACTGCCCAACATATTCCTCCCATACAGCTTTTCTTCTCGCTGGAACAACATGTGTCTACTGGCAGTGCATTTAAATTTGCTGCGGCTGTGCTCATTTACATAACCAGTCTTAGTAAATACCTAGCTAAAGTGAAAACACATTTTCTATGGGATTCAGGTCAGGGCTTTGTGATGGCCACTCCAGTACTTTCACTATGTTGTCTTTAAATCATTTTGTTACGACTTTGGAGGTCTTCTTAGGATCATTGTCCTGCTGGAAGAGCCAGTTGCGACCAAGTTTTAACTTTCTAGCTGATGTCTTGAGGTGTTGCTTCAGTATTTCTACATAATCCTCCTTCCTCATAATGCCATCTATTTTCTGAAGTACACCAGTCCCCTTTCCAGCAAAACACCCCCACAACATGATGCTGCCCACCCCCATGCCTCACAGTTGGGATGGTATTCTTTGGATTAAAAGCCTCACCCTTTTTCCTCCATGCATAGTGCTGATCATTTTCGTTTCATCTGACCAGAGAACACTCCTCTAAAAGACTAGGTCTTCATCCTGGGCCCAGGAATTCAAAAGTGATCTGATCATATTTGGACTATTGGATTGGATTAAATCCTGCAAATGGGTAGTTCAAAACCAAAAAACAGGATTGGGATCACTTTGGAATCTGATCAGATCAGGTAATCAAATCCTAGCTTTAATCTGGGTCAAATCTTCAAAATGCATAGTTCAAAACTTTAATATAGGATTGGGATCAAAAAAATCAGGATTACCTTGACCCCAGTAGAAGGGTGGATTTAGAGTGGATTACCAGAACAAAATATAGTATACAGTACATTTCAATATAAAAAAGATGGTAGCATTTGTAAATTAAAATTATACATTATTTGTAGGCTCAGTGGTTACAAAATTTTTATTTACTTTTTTTCTGTCACATTCACAGTGGCCTCTAGCCTACCTCTCAGAACACTGCATTAAACCAAATAATAAGTTTATCAAAATACAAGCCTGTTTTGCTTTAATGTTTACAAACAAACCTTTTATGACTTTTAACCTCTTAGCGCAAAGCCCCTACTGGTTGGCATGCCGGCGTGCCGAGATTAATGAACTCAGACATTCGGTGCTACTGCAACCAAAGTATGAGTTAAAAACAGAAACACGTTGTTTTAGTGTCATTAGTAGACGATACACAACAACTATGCCGAATACGGAGTTTCGCAGCGCCACCATTGTCGCTCTGGTCGTTCATTTAACACGCACCCCCTCCCTGCAGTCTCATCTGCAACTACACCCCCCACCCATGACATAATGGACAATATTGTCTATCTGGGCATTCATAAAAAATATTCTTTCACCACTAAAAAATCATATTCTATCATAGCAACAAGATAAACCCGACAGTAGCCCTAAGATATGCCTATACAGCAGTGAAAACGCTGCTCACTGAATAACATAATAAACAAGAAAGTTTGTTCAAATGATACTATGTCATTCTACAGTCAATATCTGGGACTAAATATTGAATAAATATACAACCTTACTGTTGGTTTTACGTGTAGAGATCCATTCGGGAAATACAGGCGCATTTGTGACGCCTGGGTATCTTCCAAAATAGCTGTGCGTAATACCACACCTGTTGTTTACGGCGTCGTCGCCCTTTTTAGTACAGTCTGGCTTGATTGACAATTCATTTATTCAGTAGGTGAGAGTATAAGCTTTATAACGATGTATAACATGTCTAATTCTGTTTTTGGAATAGTATTTTATAGGTCAGCGTAACCGAAAATGTTCTTATCATCGCATTCAATTACGCGTACTCTGTGGTAGAAGTAAAACAAAGACGCTGCTAACAAAACGTTGTCAATGATTTTTTGTAAATTCTTGGAAAATACTATTATTACTATTATTGAGGACTTCTGAGCATAGCTAAGCCATATGTTTGCTGATAGACCTAGCTGACATTGTTTTCTGGAGCAAAACAGAAGCGAAAAGAACAGTATCATTTATTTACTGTCTCTGTCTCCGTCTACTGAACATAGATAAGATTTCATTCATTGCTATGTATTACTTCTCAAAATACTTCGGTTATATACGTTATTTATGAAATTGAGAGTCTTTAAATAGGTTTGTGGTATTAGGGTAAATGTCCCTATTAAGCCCACGTACCATATAAGCCCACTTGCTACTTCTGAGTCAAACTTTTAAAAAACTACTTCATATTTTTTTGCTGTGTGATGTTTTTTCAAATGAAGCTGTTTGTTACATAAATTACACTTTTTATTGTAAGTCAATCACATTTGTCGATATTGAGTTATCGAAGCACATGTGTGGCATGTGCCTGCTGATTCCAGAAGAAGTTGCAAAAAAACTTAGGTGATTTTGGTACCCTCAGAAAATAACATTTTTTGTATATTTCTACTCATGTTTTTGGTAAGTACTCATTTGTTATCAAAATTTAAGTGATTAGTGTTTTGAATGAGACATATGTTAGAATATTACCTGAATTAGAAATATTGTTTCTTTTGAAATCTTGAAATTTTAGCACACTAGCAAACAGACCACATGCTGAATCAATACAGTAGTTACATAGTATGGTTCATTGCAATGACATAAAGCATGATAAGCATGTATAGTTTATATTTTTGTATGCAGTTTATATTATTATACTGTTAAATAGACAATAAATGTGTATGTTTATCTTTATTTATTTTTTAATTAACATTTTTACCTGGTGGGCTTAAAGGGGACTCTAGCAAAAAAATCACACTGTCTGGGGTGGATGTAAATGAGTATAGCTAATTACTTCTCTGCATGATCAATTTATACTTTTCATATTATGTTATTGCACCATATATAGATTTATTTCATATAGTTGTTTTTTTAATGTCACGTGAGTAGAATAAATATTCTGTCTTTTAACCATAAAGTCACTGATGTTCCCTTTAAGCCCACCTGTTCCCATTAAGCCCACTTTACTGTGTTTCAATGGGGATTGTCTCCCTTTTGACCTTTAAACCATTTTCCTCCCTAATTTTGACCTCACCCGATGAATCAGCTCCATAATTCAGAGAATTAATACCCATATTTAAATATCAGTGATATTGCATAGGTCAATTCATTCTGGATAAGCCTGTGTTCTATCTTAACATTAGCAATATTTTTTTAATCTTTACTTTTCAGATGAGTTTTAGTTTAAGATGACTAAATCACGAAAGAACTACAGTTCATGTCCACGCACGACAGAAGCGCAAGTTCATCCTCTGCAAAGCAGGGCTGTAGGGATCTGGAACATTCTATTTGCGCAATCATGAAGTCATTGAAAATCTGTACAAAAACAAGATGAAAGCCATGAAGGACTTGTTAGCGTAAGACAAAGACAACCACAACGTGGGCAAAAGATTGAAACAAACAAATAAAATAAAGCTTAGACCACCCTATAACCTATGTTATGTTACACTACTAAGATGGAGCATGGAGCAAATGATAGCCTTACTAAAACGATACAATCACCTCAAAGAGCATTTCATAAAAACACCTGCACTTTCAACCAGCTGACTGGACCAGAAATTTTGGCCAATTTCAAATGCCAACAGCACACCATAGGATAGAGATACAGACAAAAGGATATTGAAACACTTATTGAAAGATAAAGTATTGAAGAGCAATTTCCACTATAGTTTTGATTTTGTTCGTAAATAGTTTTTTGGCTACATTCCAAAGAAGGCATGTTGTACGTTTAGCTTTTTCTGTGTTGACAACACAGCAAAAAGGCTGGTCATGCCTATTTCAAATGCCATTTACAGGCCATAGGATAGGAGTGGAGACAAAATGAAAATAGCTATTGAGAGCTAAGAGATTACAGATTTGAATAGAACAAGTTTGTATTGTTAAGATTTTTTAAATATATATTTATTTATCAACAAATCATGAAGTGGGCTTATTTGGAACACCCATGGGCTTAAATGGTACATTAGGTACCCATTAAGCCCATGCCAGACTTTTGACATATTTTGACAAATTAAACAATAAAAACATTAGAAATTGGTATAAATGAATTATTGACACTTCAAATGAGAGATTAGACTTTCATTTTAACTAAAATGAAAGTCACTTAAATTGGGGCAATTATACATTAAAAATGTCTGAAAAGCGGATTTGGTGGGCTTAATAGGGACGTTTACCCTATATAATGTGGATATTTCACATTGTAGTGTAAGCGTTAGTTAGGGTGTAGTGTTTGTGAAGCTTGCAACAGTGATGATGTAAGAGTTGGAACACTGCCAAAACGTCGTGGATGGTTGAAAATTGTTTTCATGTTGTCTCATCCCCATACGAGAGGACATATGAGAGCACAGAGTATAGAAATACATACAAGAGTTAATTATTGCACATTTAGGTACTGTACCACAGTATGATAATATTTTTGCATTATTTTTTAATCTGAAAGCAATGTTTCATCTTAAACCTTCATAAGGGGCTCATTTGTATTCTTTACAATGGACGAAAAGCATTATATCCCTTTCTGGAAAGATTCTGGATATGTTTCTGGACCCCTATTTATTTTAGACCACTGTACTGACGGAAAGCTTGTAATTCCCACTTGAAAATGATGCAACAGTGAGTTTCTTGAGTAAAAACAGTTGATTTGTAGTAAAATACGTGAATATGTTGTGATCTACAGCAATGCATAATTTACATATTGGAGAGATTTGGAGATGCTGGCTACACTGCTTAGTACCCAGCATCTCCAAATCGAATTGATTCATAGATCTTTAGTAGTTCTACATATCCACCCTTAGATTTTACGAACTTGTGGTCAAGAAGTTTTTGATCCAGGACATGTATAGTTTAACCTGCTGTATATGTGCAATCTCTCAGTATTTCATTGCAAAAGTGCAAATTCATTTTTGATTTTTTGTAAAAATTATGAATATAAACTAATCTGCGTTAGTATTGTAAATTGTACAACTGTCCTTCATTTAAGCCATTTTTCAAGTCTCTGTGGAGTTATAAAGCTTTAAATTGGGTACCCCCTAAATGGGCAAGGATTGGCAATATTTGGCTTGTGCACTAAGGGGTTAAATCAATTACAAAAATGTTAGCACATACAAACTGCTTTCCTTGTATCAAGAGCTGTCAGAGCTAAAAGATTTTAGATGAAAAAATAAATAAATAAATAAAATAAAAGGTTCTTTACAGTTGTAGGGCCATAAAAATAGACACTCAAAAAGTTACATATTGCACCTTTAAAGCCCCCCGAACATTATATATAATTTGCAGGTTAGAAAATCGTAATCTTTCTCAGTAATGTTCCAGTGCTTTAAAGCACTGATAATCAGGATCTGGTAATCTTGACAAGTCTGAATCTAGATCAGGATGATCCTATCCTGAATTGCTTTGAAATACTGGGACAAAATCTGGTTTTTGTCTGATCCTGGATCACAAAATATGGGATTTCAAAATCTGATCGGATCAGATTAAGATAAAAAGTTTTGAACTCCTGGGCCCTGGTGATTCACCTGCAATCATTCTGGCTTCTTTATGCTGGTCTTGGAGTAGGGGCTTCTTCTTGCACGATAGCCATTAAAGGTAATGGGGATGTAGGATTTTCTTAATGGTGGATGTAGATACTTTGGTACCTGATGCCTCCAACTCCTTCAACTGTTCCTTTATTGTTGTCTTTTGGACCAAAGCTTGTTCAGCCCTGGGAGTTAATTTGTGCCTCCTTCCTGAACGATGCAGTGTCTGTGTGGTCCCAAGATTTTTATATTTGAATACAATTGTTTGTACAGATGCTTGTGGTACCTTTAGTTGTTTGGAAATTGCTCCTGAGGAGGAACCGGACTTGCGAATAAAGGAAAGTTTATGTTTTTTGGTTCTACTCGTGGGCACTGCGAATTCCCTGAGCCAACAAAGCGAGTAGGTGGGTGTTGAGGCTGCAGGCAATGGGGGGGGGGTGAACTGTCCTTGAATATGTTGTTGAGGGTGCGCAGGGTGGCCTCATCACGCCTTTCACTCAGTGATGGAAGTGAAGAAGACGATTCCGTCCATGATCCTGCAGCATCGTTTTTGTGCCCTCTCCAGCTCCTCGGAGAGGCCTTTTGTCAGCCCACCCCAAACTGGGCTGGCATACTCAAGAATTGGACAAATAAAAGTCAGGTATATTTGTTTTAGAACGTCACATGGGAGACCAGCTCTTTTGGCAACACTGAAGTAATGGATCCTTTGAGAGCATATACTTGATTTGGGCATCCTATGACACCGACTAGTTTAAACGTGGAGACTGATGTTTTGTCCAGTAATTATTGGAGACGGAGGAGAGGGGATGTTGTCCTCTCTCCTGGCACTAATTTCCATATCCATAGTCTTAGCTCCATTCATTGGCAGTGAAAACTCCTGTCCCCATTCAACCACAGAATCCGAGGCGTTCTGAGTCAGGCCAGGTAGAGACCCCATCAGGAGCTCCGTGATTGTGAGGTCATTGGCATATTTCACTGGGATAACAGAGGGTGGCAGAAGTGAATCCAGGCTGTTGATGCAAATGACAAAAAGCAATGGGGACATTAGCCCCCCCTGGGGAACACCGGCAAGTATTGCACAGGGATCAGACACACAGGAACCCCACAAAAGTTTCTTTGGACTTCCGTCAAATCCAATCCTGAGAAAGCCCTCCACACCCCACAGCTCCCTGGGTTTGCCCAAATAAGGTCTGGACATGAATAGGCTGGTAACATCTGCCCCACCAAGAAACCCCCCTACTCCTCCAGAAAGAGAAAAACTGTATTTCCCCCCTACTCTGTAGGCAAAGAAGTATCAAAATCCAGTGACAGTAATAAAATACTTTGTACGATGGCACGTGATCCTATGATTTTACCTATCAATTCTCCTTACTTCTCTATGGGAGTCCATGGTGGTGACCCATCTGTGACCCAGACACTTATGTAGGCATACCTATGTATAAATATACTATGCTTTACATGCTTGTGATCATAACCCCACATACCATGTCATACCCGTTCAGTGTGCTTGTCTGTGTATGATATTATTCACAATCCCCCACGTTTATCATATCCTTAGTTATCTGCATGCAAATACATATGATGCATTCTTTCAGTCCATGGTAGTAGTTTTGTCTGACCCAGGAGAGCCTGGGCCATTGTCCATGGATTGCAGAGCAGCAGTTTATGGCCCCCAATTGAAGTTCTTCTTGACCCTCCACGTGGTATGGCCACAGCTCCAAGAGGGTAATATCCTGTCATCTGAATTCTCCAACTCTTCCAGGAGGATAAGCCATTTGAAGATTGCAAAAGACAGTCCCATGCAGCTTTCAGCTGCCATCCCTATCCTGGGGCATTTTATGGCTCCACTCACCTCCACTCATGTATGGCAGTGGAATTTTACAACTCCACCTGTGTGCACGCCATGGAAGAATATGCCCAGTTGTGAGGGGACAACAGAGTTGATTGGGAAAACTGAAATTTTACCTTACACTCTCTGTCACTCAGACAGCTCCTCACAGTGAGCCAAAGGGGGCGTCTGACACACGTCAGCCAGTGTATGAGGCCATTGAGAGTGCTTTATTGTGTCAAAAGCACGGGAAAAATCTACAAAAACAGCATGAACATCCATTTTGGGGTTGTTATTGAGTGCTTCGTGCCAGCATTGCAGGATCTGAATCAGAGCAGTGACAGCTGATCTATTAGCCATAAAACCATGTTGTGATGAGGCAATTTTGGAAATTGTGTACTCCAGAGGGGCATCCCTTGGGATCCCTTCATACACTTTGCCAACCCAGCTGACTAATGAAATTTGATGGTAGTCAGGTGGAAAGCTGGGTTTTGCTTTTTTGGGAACAGTTCTGACCAAAGCTTCATTCCATTGGTTTGGAAAAATATTCTGTTGGATACATGTATTAAAAACATCAAATTACACAGGCGCAAGTTCTTTTTTAAAAGTCTTTAAAACCCAAGAAGGAATGCAGTCTGGACCAGCTGCCTTCCCCGCATTAACTTTGCAGAGTCTAGCTTTGACCTGCCCGATGCTCAGGAGAGGTACCATTTGACAGCTTGTGAGCAACATCCTCCTCAGATGGAATAGTATGGTCCACTTGGTCCCATACTGAAGCAAAATGCTTGGCCAGAGTGACACACTCACGCTGCAAGGTGTTGGCATCTTATGGTAAAACAGCTCGCCTATTATCCTCCATCCCCATAAGTGCTTTAACAGACTTGAACCAGACTTTAACTGTTTTGAGTTAAAGCATCGCAGCTCCTCCACCTCAATGTGACAAGTCTGAAGATCTTTGTGACAACACTCAAGCTGAAAGGATCAGATTTTGTGGACCCACAACACTTTATTTTCAGTTACAAAAGCATCCAAAATGCAGCCTGTGGCTACTGCCTGTGAGTTGTGGCTCAGTTTGATGCTATCGTATCAAATGTATACCCATGTGCAACGTTAGTCCCCATCTAAATGAAAAATTTGCCCCGTTTTGAAGTAAATTTGGTTAAAAAAAAAAACTATACTGGCCTTTTTTTGTGATAATAAGTTGTACTGAAATGAATATATCTTTCTGAGTTGTGCTTAAAAGATTTTGAACACTATATAGGGTAGGAAAATATCAAAAAGTACTGGGAGTAGGACAGAAACATTTTTGTTTTTGATATGTTCATAAGATTTGTAATTTTTTAAAAAATACTGGTGTTTAAAACCTGTTTACTGAAAAAATGTTGACTTGGGTTCTTCATTGTGGGCTGGCTAACAAACTAGGTTAGTCTATTTGTAGGTTGTGTTTATATTTGGCTATAGAAAAATAGTATGGGATGATACAGCTACAGTTGATGCAACATGTAATTATTAGAAATTCAGTTTAACCCCTTAAAACCTAAGGGGTTTTGTAAGAATCCTCCTGTCTTAAATAAACCCCATTATCTCCACAATTATATGCAGTATAGACATGGTTCAAAGCTTGAAATAAAGAGCACATTTGTACCAAAATGACCAAATCTTCTGATCATACGGGGTCATAAGTAAACATACAGGGCATATTTATCCAGAAAAACTACAAAGAAATCCAAAAATTGTTTTTTATTTATTCAGTAGTAATTGTACGTACTTCTGATACTGACAAAATCATATTTCCTTTCCAAATCGTACCCCAGGATGTATACATTTCAGTCAAATGGTGTCCCTTTGGAGAGATTCTGTGTGTTCATAGTGGTTACTCGTCACACACCTTAAATTCACTTAGGAACAGTCAAACCACTTGGTTTTATTTTGCTTATATTATGGTTATGTCAATTTGGTTATCCCTGCAGTGTCAGACTTGTTGCGGACAATTATTGGATTAAAAAATACCATAATCATCAACCTGGCATGTCAATTTCAGCCCTCCTTTGGGGAAGAGGACTGCCTTGTTATTTATCTAGTGGTCTTACTGATCGAGACAATTTTTTTTTTTTTTTGCATCAAAGTTCACACAAAAGTGTGATCAATCCTTTCCAAATCAGGATAAAGGTTTGGAGAGGATTGATCACACCAGTGAATTTGGCATGTGTTTTCCCAATGGTGTCCCCAAAACCTCTCTGTGCACCACAGTTGCACCAAACCTCTCCAAATTCTATTACCGTGCATATTTTTCCCCCAGTCATATTCTACTTCCAGAAGCTTATTCCATTGAGAGTGGTACCTTTTGAAACCCCACAAAACAAATATTATTTATTTACTCATTCTGTTTTTGACTAAGCCCTATATTTCGGTCAAATTGTGTCCCTTTGGAGAGATTCTTTGTGTTCATAGTGGTTACTCGTCACACACCCTAAATTCACTTAGGAACAGTCAAACCACTTGGTTTTATTTTGTTGTGCAATGGACTGAGCGGATTGTTTGCTTATAGCTCAGAGGGGGCTTTCAGTTAGGTCAACATCATCCCTGCAGTATTAGCAGTTGACTTGTTGTGGATAATTATTGGATTATAAAATACCATAATCATCGACCTGGCATATCAATTTCAGCCCTCCTTTGGGGAAGAGGACTGCCTTGTTATTTATCTAGTGGTCTTACTGATCAAGACTTTTTTTTTTTTGCAAAGAGTTTTACTGTGGTGCATGGCTTATAGCACTACACCTTGAATCATGACTGATCAAAGCAATAATTTATGAGAATGTTATTTAATGTGTGTTTCGCAAGTCGAAACAGTTGGTTTGTGGCAGGGGATCATTCTCACTCCCGTGCAGGAGCACTTGTATTTGGCTTAATGTCGGGTTACCTTTCAGATCGCACCATACATTGTGATATTCATTATGCAATTATGCAATTTTAAATCAATATAGTAACCTTGTTAATGTATTTAGTGTGATCTCTCAAGAAAATGGAATAGCCCTAGCCCAATTTAGGTAGTTGAAAAAAGGGGAATACTTTTCAATCCTAGTCATTTTCAGGTTGTTTTATTTTTATTTTAACATTATGGATTGTACCTCAATCCATAATGATGTACACATTACTGGTGTAAAAAGTCATAATTTTCCATAATTTTTCTCTTTTCACAGGCAATTGCTGTCAGATGCAGAGACAATCAGTCTGGTTTCGAAGATGCTGTATTCCATTGACAAGATCTCTGATGCACGCTGAGGATTGATGATCTCAATCAACGAAATTGCTTTTAAATGATTGTAAAACAAATATATTGAATGGAAGCCTGTTACCCATCAGAAACTGATAAAAAGAACTCTGAAAAATAAATCCCTGACTGATTGACTGACTATGACCATAATTAACAGTGATTCAATGATCATGTAGTGATTTCTCTTCTCTCTAGGGGTCTCGTCATACTTGTTCCTGGTTATGGTTATACACTTTTTTGTACGTCGCTCTGGATAAGAGCGTCTGCCAAATGCCTGTAATGTAATGTAATGTAATGATTTAAAGGTGATTTTAATGACACAATATATTTTTTAAAAACCCTGAATACTGTTTGAAAAAGTATTTGGTTAGACCAGTAAAGCATTTATTAATTATATTATAATTATTTATTACTAATTGCATAAGTTCTATAAATGAGTTCTCGTTCTTACTTTGAATTGCACCTTCATGAATTGACCCTGAAGTCAATTATAAACCAGAATAAAATGCTGACAATTCAAAGGATAATTTCTTATCTTGATTATTGCGTGCTACAAACTCTTAATGAATTAGAAACTACAGGCTGTACGGCATAGATGTTTTTTTGTTTGTAAATATCTTTCTCCCCTCTTTGTTGAAGTCCCACTTTACCTGTGTTAGATTTCTATGAACTTGGATGAATTAAAGAAAAATTTTGCTGAAGAGCACCAATGACTGCTTCCTGGGCGGCGTTCAAATTACGTTACAGATCTGGGTTCATGTGCACCTATCTCTCAACCGAAAAAATGGCATACAGAGGAAATACCTGGACCCACAAAGAAGTGGAAATATTATTACAGTTGAGAAGCGAGGAAGAAATTGCCTCTCTACTTTGACCCACAGAGATCGTGTACCGCTGCACCCAAATACCAGTTGACACATGTATTTCATTTCTCTCCTTTGATTTCTTTTGATGACATTGAATCTTCTTTTTTTTGATTTCGTAGTCTCTTTGCCTAAGGTCCGACTAATATGCGCTTTGTAGCGCACACAGACGTAGCACATACGCGAAAACAAAAAAGTGCGACCACTTGCACTTCATTACATTACATTACATTACATTACAGGCATTTAGCAGACGCTCATATCCAGAGTGACGTACAACAAGTGCATTGGTTCACGGTGTAGAGGTGCAAAAGAAACACACTAGAGTGAAGTAAGGATCGTAGTGCCAGAAGTGACCACATCGATCAGGACTCCAACCCTGTAGAGTAACCTGTTCAGCAAAACAACAATCCTACCAAGTACAAACTTCCTTACATTTGCCTAATCAGACAAAAACAACAACAACAACAATCCTGCCAAATAAACTAACATAATCGTATTATCCTAACTAGGTACATTGAGCTAAACTATAGGCTAGGGAGGGGTGGGGAGAGGTGCAGCCTGAAGAGATGAGTCTTTAGTCTGCGTTTGAAGGTGGTAAGATTCTCTGCTGTTCTGACCGCCACGGGGGGGTCATTCCACCAGCGAGGGGCCAGGACAGACAGCAGACGGGAGCGGGAAGTACAGACGCGAAGAGGGAGAGGTGCCAAGCGTCCAGAGGTGGCAGAACGGAGAGGTCTGGCAGGTGTGTAGGTTGGTGGTTTTTGTTGTTGTTGGCTGTGTAACTTGGACATGATTTGTTTCTGTGCATGTTGATCTTCCCTTTGAACAGTTCCATGCAATGATTGAATGGAAAGTTTTAAATCTTCCAGAGTGTGAGCGATGGACTGACTTTCAAGCTGACTAGGTAGGACTGACTTTTCTAGCTTAGTAAAAGGAGACTTAGGGGACATTTGATCAAGGATTTTAAATTTATTAAAGGCATCAACAAAGTGAACTACAAGAAATTATTCAAGTTGAGTTTGGTTAGCAGAACTAAAGGGCATAAATGTAAACTGCTTTGCCAGCAGTTTGTAATTTGTAAACTTCACACAGACATTAAGAAATATTGATGTCGTGCAGGCAGAAACACTGGGGGTATTCAAGGCCTGGCTTAATAGTGTTAGATACTATCTAGCTTTTAGGTAAACTGAGCATTAAGTACAGTTTAGTGGTAGGAATAGACGAGCAGTGTTAGGCTGAATGGCCTGTTCTCGTCTTATGTTATGTTATGTTGTTATGTTATGACTCAGGGCAGAGATCCATATCCAGTAATAACAGTTGTGTTTGACCTGCTGTTGATTGTCCAATTCCAGGGGTGGGCGTATCCTGGCCATCTCCTCCAGATCCACCAGAGGGCAGAATATCACGAGCAAGATCTTTCCAAGGGGCCCTCCAGCACAGAAACACAGGGAGACGATGTTAAAACCAGTCCACATTTATTCTCGAGGGTGGCAAGATGTTACAGCCAAGGAGCAGGTGTAAAACACTGTCATGATGGCGAGGCTCTCCCTTGTGTGAGTGGGGATGGCAGATTTAATCTGTGTACACCGTTTTTCTCACTACGCACAGGTGCAGCCACTCCTGTTCCCGGATCCAATTAGCCTGGCCAATTATCCAATTCTTAACCAATTATTTAATTGGCCAGGTCTAATTAGCTAGGCCCAGGGCAGGTGTGGCTGCTTACACCAGCCATCCCCACACCACAATCCACTATTTCACTAGACACTTTTCAGTCCGCCTGATGTGCTCTGGTATACTTTCCTGAAGATCAAATCTTTCCCACGCCACCATTCTTCCGATCAAAATACTGAATAAGAAGAGGGAATATTTTAACAGCACTGTGATTGCTCCATGGGTGTAAATTACGGGGGGTGGGGGGGTGTAACGCCCCCAATGATCGAAACCGGCCAATACAGACCCCCCAAATTATCATATCATCATGATGAATGAAAAATATTAACTGTTATAAAACATGATAAAGTGGTTGGTTTTCTCAATTCAATGTAATGAGCACACTGGCGTAGGAACCGGATGGGACGTGTCCCCCGCAATATTGGAAACAGTTGCATTTGTCCCACCCAATATCGGAAGCACTATCCTAAAATTTCTTCTTACCGTGAAGAGTTCTCACGGTCGGGAAAAAGTTTATGACAACGTCAGCTAAAGTCAGTGACTCACAGTGGTTGGAAAGAACGGTAACGGTAATCCTATCAATATGCCAGCTAACGTCAATGTTAGCTAGCCAGAAGTTAGAAGTTTTTATTTAAAGTTTAGAATCACCATGCAGCATGGTCCCAATACACCTTACAAATAATGCAAAACAGAAAAATGAAAGAAAGAAAGAAAGAAAAATAAATGTAATTAAATAGAAAATTTAAGCGATAAAATTTGAAATGTAGTAACACAGTATTTAAAACGGTATTTAAAACAAAGTATTTAAAACAATGTATAGTTGCCAATGAATGAACTATGATATCTGATAGTAGAGAGGACAATCAAAAAATTTATTTCCAGAAAGTATTGTGATTAGAATACCAGTTTAGCCTTAAATTAACGTATTGTGAACAGCAATTGTACATATATGAAATATTAATGTGGTATATTGGCTGTTTTTACCTTGCACTTTCCCAAAATTCCATCAATGGTAAGATCGGGACTCCGACAGCACCGAAAACCGATAGATTTCACATTTATGGGGTTCTGGTTCTTAGGTTAACCTAACAAGTTTTCTTGGAGACTCAATGGGAAAAATTGCCCACAGTGGCAACCCTGGTCTCTACTGGAGCGCTGACTGGATAGTTGAAAATGCCTTGAACGATTGGTTCTCCATACCGGAATCGTAAAAACAGTGCCAAACGTCTGTGGCTGCGTCCGAATAGTATTTTTTGCTTAGGAAGGTTCCTAATTGAGTGAACTGACCCAGAAGTATCTAAGTGGCAGTCATGATAACAGCTGTTCGAATTCTCTAAATGCTAAGGAAAGGTGCTTCAGTGCTTCCTATCTTAACTCCTTTAGCATAGGGCACACTGGACCATCCTTTACAAAAGGAAAGGAGATAATGCCGTCCCACAATTCCTTAATGGCAGCAACATTTGAAGCGAATTCGGCCGCTTGCGAAAACAAACAATCAACATGACTGGGTTGTGTGGTGGTTCCTAAGCTATTATATGCATAGGCTTATAATCAGATCATAATCAGCATATTAACCATAGCACAGAAGTCTGTCTTTCAAGAAAAAGGGATTTGAGACGTTTTTGCCAGATGTTTTTAATTCATGTTTGAAACTTAAGAATGATATTTGTAGGCCTAACATGTTATGCCTATCTTGCATTAAATTTAATGAATAATTTTCATACAATCATACTGATTGGGATTCATGTCGATAAATGAGTGGACAGGAGGGTGAGCGTGAGCAACCATTCTCAATGTGACAACCATTTCGTATCACTTTTGTAACTGGTAGCCTATATTCCTTTTTTATTTCAATTCCACCCTCGGTAATGAAGTAATATTTTTCACCAGGTTGTCCACTTTTATATAGCCTGCATGAAACAACACGGTAAGAACGCACGGGGCGAATTATCTACGATGCGGTTTTAGTAGTCCATCTTCGGAACATTGTAGTTTTACCGCGGCAGACAAACGTCCATAACATCCGCTGTCGCATAATTGTGTAGCCTAGTGTAGGTGCAGTTGGATTCTCTTAGGGAAAGACAACCGCGGTGCTAAGTCCTTTTGAATTCTCCTTCACATCTTTCCTTAGCCTCATGACGTTTTCCATCGAGGTCAAGGAAAAGTGGTTAAGAAAAGGCATAGGACGTCATTTTTTTGACTATTCGGACGCAGCCTATGTCTGTAGCTTTCTTCTTGTAAACTGGGCGTTGCATGTAGAGGGAGTGTCACACATAAAAAAAAATTTAAAAAAACTGTTTTGCATTCATACCTTTTCTGTTCAGAAATGTTAATAAACCACTTCAGATCACAAAACACATGTAGATTTTAATTTACAGACGTGACCCTCCCCCCTCACGAAAATCTATATCCACAAACACAACATTTTTTTACAGGTTCAACTTGCAGAGTACAAACACAACCCATAAGTTGCAAGCACAAGTCATTGCTTACAAATACAAAATACTTCTGGCATTAATTTGAGCCCATACAATAACTGTTACACGACTGCTGTTTGTGGTGTTCACTCGCTGTGTGATGCTGTCATAAAATTTTCCCCTACCGTGAAGACTGCCTTACTTATTTACATTTTGGACATTACATTAACATTACATTACATTAACGCCATCAGCGGTGATTAACAAATTTACCAAGTATTTTAATAATGGATTTGCAGGCGTGGATTTCAAATTATTTGTATTTTCTTGTAGACCATTAAGAGCAATGGAGAAGAGCCAACGTCCTAATTGTCAAATGGTCTGTACCCACCGCTTACAGCCAAGTGCTAGTTATTTCTGGCTGGACCGCAATAGCAGGGCAGTCCTCAAAACCATATACTAGGTTTTGACCTGCCTTGTTAATGAAGTGAAAGAAAACCACTGGGTGCCCTAGTGACGGGTGCTGAGCTGAAAAATGAGCAGGCAGAGAATCCCTTAAACTGATTGACGTTATTATTAGTGTTGTTGAGGAAAACCTCCTCTTAGGTGGGTGAGTCGGCGATGTAAGAAAGACTAGAAACTGATTTCTTCCAATACTCTTTTATTTTCTTCTTCTTAACTTTTTATTTCACATAGGCCTATGGGAGGTCTCCAGTACCATAAAGACACACAGAGAGCTCTCCGAATTACGTTTTACATCCTTTTTTATACATTCAGATCTCCCTCTACCATGATGTATCTTCCCTCTAAAACAACCAATCCCAGCCTAGGTCACACTTATGTTTCACCAGCTAGTTTAACAATAGCTATTATATAATTTTCAATTTCAATAAATGACATATTTCACCACACACACTTACAGAGGTATGTATATGCATGTCTTGAATAACAAGCATTTGTTCTCATGATTAAAATTTTTTTAATCTTCCGGTTCCAATGTACATGCACTTTAAATGCATTCAATACATGCTGTAATCCAAATGAAATATTTAACCCATATACATACACATCAACAAGTTCTAACAGAATGTGTATATTATTACTGTTCCTGTTATCAATTTGATTTTCATTTATTCATTTTAATAAAATATAATCTATACAATAACTAGATATAGCAAAACAGTTCTTTCTAGGTCGGTGTGTCCTTTCTCTTCTCTTGCAACTCAAAGGTCTTCTGCACAAGACTGTTTCCCAACATAAGTTATTTACAAAATTCCAATAAATAAATGTTTAGTTTTCCTCCTGCAACTGGGATACAAAGATTCTTTAGATCGCATACATCAGTGTACAAAGAGGCCACAGTCTTTCCTTAGTTACAAATTCTTAGACATAACACCTGCTGTTCTTCATCGACCTTCACATAATTACATACATTTAACTATATTCTTGATCACTACAATCTTTTAAAATGTAAAAAACATTAAAAGCCTATAGGAGAAGCATACGTCCACAGTCAACTTTTTTAAAATTATTGTACTTGATTAGAAATTACATATTACTAAATATGATAGGCAGTTCTCCTCAGTTTAGATGAGAAAAACACTCTATTTGCGTTGCAAAATTGTGCACATTTCAATCGACATTAGCATACTAAAAACTGGAACGTACAGACTCTGAAAATGTTCAATGCAAAGATCTGGAATACGCAGATTTTGTCATTTGAATGAGCACAGGTTAGATGGCATTTTTGAGTTTATAATTAGGGGCCAAGCACCGAAGGTGCAGGGCACCTATTGTAATCGTTAGTATTATTATTATTTCTGCAATGCGAGTCTATGGCAGCCCATAGAACCAATTGGTGGTTTTTTATGAAATTTGGCACATTGATCAAGGATAGGCCAATGTATCCAGGCATCGAATTTGGGGTCAATCCATCCAACTCTGTAGCGCCACCAACAGGCCAAACTTTAAGGTACATTTTTGCTTACAACTTTTGAACCGTTTGTCCTAGAGTTGTGTTTCCCCTGAATCCTTGGGTCATTGCCGTTAAAACGAGTCATGATAGATTTTCCGCCATTTTGAATTATTCGAAAAACCTACTTTTGTGAACTAGTCCTAGGGCGTTGATCCGATCACCACCAAATTCGGTACGTATGATTTACAGATGGTGCTGACCAAAAGTTATTCACAGAATTTGGCTAAATCTATTTATATGGCCACAATGAGCCAATGAATATTGAGAAGGGCGTGGCTTGTAACATGAAGGTGTGTAAATTCTGAACGGTTTCACCTAACAGCATGAAACTTGGTGGGCCCATCAGCAGATATAAGTGGAGGCTAACCCTCTATTTTCGGCCCAATCAAGCAATGTGGTGGCGCTAGACAGCTTATTTTCTATTTAGGCATAACCGCTGTGCCGATGTTTTCGAAACTCGGTACACATGTATTGGGGCACTCTATATGGACAGGGAGGAAATATGACGCCGATTGGCCAAGAGGTGGCGCTGTCATGAGCAAAAAGGTGTTTTTCTTAGATAATTTTGCATTAAGCATATCTCCCTCCCCATTTGAGCTACATTCATGAAATTTTGCACATATGTGCAACTCGTCAAGGGTAACACGTTTCCAATAAGGACCCATAAGCCCCGCCCATTGGATCGTCCGCAAATTAGACATTTTTTGTCCTAGAGCTGTGATTTTCCACAAATTAAACTTTTTTGACAAATGCTTCAATTGCTTTCTGCCATGGAAGTCTATGGCGGCCCCTATAACCGACTGGTCGGTTTTTACAAAACTTTGCAGAATGGTAGAGGGTTATGCCGTTCTCCCTGCGATGGACTGGTGTCTTGTACAGGGGTTTTTCTGGTTGCTTGTCCTCCTGGAGCCCCTGTAGTGCTTGGCCCCTTCATTGCTGCTCACAGCTATATTTTTTTATTTATTTATTTGATCTTCATAGCATGGTGTGACGAAGTAAACTGTGTTTATGTAACAGACTTTTACACTTACCAGTGCAATAGCAGACAAGTTCACTGCTAAATACGGGCCTCTAGATTCACTGCTGGAGTGTCCAAACAAATCTCTGAGTCACGTAAGAGGCAATGCAATCACTTCGGAATGATAAAGGGTGCTAGAATGTAACAGAATCACTTTAAACCATTTAAGGTATTAGTTTAAATAGACCATATGTATCTCTATGATAACCCCAATGAAGGTAAAGCGTTATATAATTATAAAGGTATAAAAACTTCTTCATAGCTCAGAGGAACCACCAAGCGTTTCCAGGCTTGCTTGGGGCACTATCTGAGGTTGTCCGCTTCTGCTCCAGATGCTGGCACAATAAACGCCTAGACAAGCAACGCGATGGCTAGCTACTAATCAGCAATAAAATTTTATGAGAATGATAGCCAGCAGCTAAGAAACTAACTGGCGCTAAAAAATTGTTTAAAACGAAAGCCAGCAGCTAACAGGTACCAAAAACTGTGTAAAACGATAGCCAGCAGCTACCAAGCTGACTGGCGCCAAAAAAATTGTGTTGCACCGCTAGCCAGCGGCTAGCAAGCTAACTAGCGAAAATACTAATCCAACGCTTTGTTGGAAAATTATTGATAAAACAATATTCAGTAATTGATTACCAAATATTAATGTTGCTGATATCACGATGAATCCAAATCTTTTTTGTTAATTATAAATTATGAGTATTATAAACAATAGCCAACGGCTAACAAGTTAACCAGTATCAAACCTGTATGTAGCCTACATGAAACGGTAGCCAGGGGCTAGCAAGCTGACCAGCGAAAATACAAGTTAAAAAATTTCGAAAGTTCTAGGACCGCCAAAACTTTAGGAATCTACCGCAGTTCCAGCAAGTCCGCTCGCTTCCATGTACAATAGGTGAGAGAGCGACTACCAACCTCAGCATTGCATTTTGGCCCAGTAATCCCGCCCTCTAACCAATAATACCACTTAGTAGAACATGAGTGTCAGTCGCAATGACCAATCATAAATACAAAAGAAAAAGTAAAATAACCTGGGTTACACTGAAATACAAAAGGAAAGTAAACAGGCTAGCACGTGTTACCTCGCGCTGCAGAAAGTCGTGCAACCTGGGTTACACTTATCTACAATTGAGTTATTCAGATCGTGGGCAGACTTGTTAATCAAGGAAAATGACTGAAAGTCAAGGCTATAATCAGGGGAAGTTTTCTGCCTCCTCGTTTTCAGCTCAACAGCCACCCACTGTGCCTTAAGTTGAACTATCAGTACTAGTCAGTTAAATAATGTGTGTAATAGAACACACCTTGCCACACCATATTGCCACTATAAAACTCTCTCTGTCTTTTTCTCTCTCTCTACCAAAATATAACAGAATCTGTGTTTTTTTACTTTTGTAATGTAAGCGGGACATTAGCAGTAAGATTACATTAATTTTAGGGTGAGTTGTTCCCTGTATCCTCATGCTAAAATCTACTGTAAATCCACATTTTAAAGCTGATATTTTAAAAAAATTCTTCCCAGGGGGGGCATGCCCCCAGACCCCCATAGAGGGTTTGCATCTTTAGCCGCGTTTCCATCGCAGGAACTTTACCCTGGAACTACGAACCTTTTGAGGAACTCAGTGCGTTTCCACTGCAAGAAATAGGGTCTAAATTTAGTTCTGGGGGCTTTGGGGTGGGGCGCAAGCACTGAAAATTTCTGATTGGTCGACTACTTGCAGTGTTATTTGTTTTATTTAAACCACCATGTTTAAAAATCTACAGCCGCAAACTGATTTATTTTCATAATAACTGCAAATCAAACTTGTATGTTATGCGGCGCAGTAGCCTAGTTTTGGTTATAGCCTGCCAACGTCTTGGAATTATAATGTGTACTCTTCTGTTCTTTTCTTGCTTTAGTATTCGTTTCATAAAATGCTTAGCATTCGTGCTGGGACAGCATTTTACGTACTAAAACATTCAAATGGATTAATTTGGTTGCTAAATATTTTCTTCCAGATTTTCTTTGTTAGCCCGTTGTAAATGACTCAAAACGTTTGATACAGTTATGTGAGGTATGCGGTAGTTCTGCGTAATTCACATTGGTGATACAGTAAAAGCAAATTGGAAATCACCTTCCGCACTTTTTGTCAGGGTAAAATAACAGGTTAATTCTAGTAATCGGGCCTTTAGCTTTTTCAGACTGCCGTAATTTTACTCTGCCATTCTTCAATTCCACAAAAAGACCAGGAAGACTATGAACTAATTTATGGTGCATGGTTCGCATCTGGAGGGCACACTTCGCTGCTCGGCTAGCAGTAACTTTGAAGGAAAGCAAACGGTGGCTAATTTAAATTTTCACGCAAGTCCGAGTTTTTGTTCTATTCTTGTCATTTTGCGATTAGCCTATATGGAATTGACGATGAGAAAGTAATCAAACAGCAAATTGTTTACAATGTGTGCATGTTTTCTGCTGTTGTTGCCAGTTATATTGGAAATGTGAATGCATTCTGTCGCCTCGGATGTCAAGACATGAAAGTGAATGTTCGCATAAAAACATAATGAATGTGTTTAAGAGGATATATAAAACAGTTACAATCTGACTATTGGCCTGTCATATCCTATTTGTTGCATAACAACAGTCGAAGTTCAACTACCAATGACAGTTTTGCTGACAACAGTAAAATATGGCAAAACGGCTGCAGACGAATGTTTCAATTTCAGGTGATTAAATCGATAAAAATCAATAAATACAAAAGTAACCATATATAGTCATTGTTGGTAACCCGTTGTATGTAAGTGGAATAAACCCCTCCGGGCTGTCCCGGTTATTAGAAAATAATGTAGGCTACTTCGGTGGTAGTATGGGGTTACAGAAGAAATCATAGGACAGATGGACCGATGACAACGCTTTTTCATATGTCCGTGGGCTAATTTGCCTAATCTTTGCGGGACTTTAGATCACGGTGGAAACGTGGACAACCATGGGCTGAAGGAACCTTTTAGTTCCTTGAAAAGTAGTTCCTGGGACTAAAAGTTCTGGGTACTTTTGGTGGAAATGTGGCTTTTGTCACCTTTTTCACCCCTGATGAGTTTGCAGGTCTGTTCACGGTAAAAAGAAGATTTTTTTTTAGGCTATTGATTGTGTTGAAAGTGCTGCGACGGAAACAACGATAGATTTACTCAGGTGCCACATCTGTCCAAAATGTAAACAAGTCAGGCAGTTTTCACGGTCTGGAAAAATTTTATGACAACGTGGTCATTTAGCTAACTTAGCTAGCCAACCAAACAGTCAGTAACCCAGATACTTCCTTTGTGACATTTAGGGATAATGTCAAGGAGGAAAGGTAAAAGCCAAAAAACCTTGGACAGTTTTTTAAAAGTTTAAATGAGCCCAGCATTCCAAGCCTTGTTGTAAGATTCAGTAGCCGATCAGGACTTGAATACAAGTTTTTTGTAGAGTGATATTACTTATTTAAATTAATTAATTTTGTTATTGTTGAAAACACAGCATTCCAAGACTGTACATTGTTGTCAGATTCTTTGTGTTACAGGCGTGATCTTGTGTTGTGTTGTGTAAAAGCACCACAAACCAGGATTCCCAGTTGAGCTGATTTATTCTGATAATAGACAAACAGTGCGATCACTGGACTGTTCTCAACATGTATCTTCAGCAATGGTGATCTAAAAATGTAGAAACACTCGTTACCACACACACACGCGGCCTGGTAAGGGGCTAACTTAGCTAGCAACATAGCCTACCGTTTGCTGCAGTTTGTAGAACAGATATAGTGGATATACAAAAATACAAATCTACAAATGCACGAAAGCCTTTTTCCTAAACTCCTTTAGGTACATATGCATTGATATAACAATATAATTGTGAACAAATATGAACAATCTCTTAAAATAATTGGCACAATGTTAAAACGTGACCTACTGCTTGCATGGGCAAGTTAAACTGGGAAGAACGTAAAGTGCGTCATTCCCTTAAAGGCAACTACACAAGTATTTTAAAGTGACAGAACACTAGATCCAAAATACACACATACACCTCTGGTACAATGGCAAGTGTAATCATTATAACCATGTTACATTTGTAAGACTCTGCTATGCTGTAAATAGTTGTTGATTTTTTAAATGTGTGTTGTATAAATGACTTATTTATAACAACATTCACATTACGTAGTGTGGGAAAAACAGGACCCAGCCTGGGCCAAAAGAGCTGGGTGTTCTCCTCACACTGTTGAATACTTCTTCAAAATACTTCTTCAACTCCTTCAGAGTCTGATGCAACTGGATTTATTGCAGGTAAATGAAAGTTAACATGCAAGAACCCGGGCTAATCGGAGCATATCAATACAAACAGTCTCAAAGCATTCCACAAGACACTTCACAGAAAACACATAAGATGCACACACACACAGACAGACAAGACACACACACACACAGACAAGACACACAAGACATACTAAACTCCCCTGGGGCCGAACACTCCCTTTAATCCTATCTTGTTAGCTCCTCCTGCTGTGGAGCTAAAGCTTGGACTGTCCCTCATGCTTACATCATTTTACTTTACTCTTTCCCATACATCATTGTTTCGCATTTTCCAGACACCATTATTTCCTTCCTTTCTTTCATTAAAAAATAGGCATTCCCTTCTCTTATCTAAGTCTTCCTCCCCTTCTTGGTGTCAGACATGTATTCACTTCATTTATCTCCTGCTGGATTTTATCATTCACAACACGTTTGTATGAAAGGCCTAGTTTGTATGCCAGAAGCTGTGCTTTCATTGTATACGGACTTTTACAGCTTGTGTTTTATATTTAGTGCAAACCTCTACAGATTATTACTGTTTTGACAAATATCTGGCGATTGCTAGTTCTACATATACTTCTTTTGTTAATAATATACTCCATCTT
Source organism: Anguilla anguilla (assembly GCF_013347855.1). Classification (NCBI taxonomy): domain Eukaryota; kingdom Metazoa; phylum Chordata; class Actinopteri; order Anguilliformes; family Anguillidae; genus Anguilla; species Anguilla anguilla. Next base: position 30,563 of record NC_049212.1, on the reverse strand, counting down.
GGTGTTGATGGTTGGTGATCTTAAATGCATTTCCTTCCCACATTCCCCCCTTTGGAACTTCTAAGTTCCATGTCAATATTACTAGTAATAGCGGTGATGCTTGATTATTGGCAAATTCGGCATATTAATTGTCTTTACTGGCGATATGGACGCCTACTGCATGTCCCGAACAGGGCTGTGGCAGCGCATTCCGGTGCCCACGCGATCTATCTGGAGGACGTGTACCGCTTGTAAAGTGTCTCCAATTACACCAAGTGCGTTTTAGATGTACTGGCTAATTATATCTGTCTCGGGAATTTGGATTTATGTGATCGCTAATAGTGTTATCAACTGTATTTAAAACAGGTGACGCACAGAACTGCTGCGGATTACAGGTTAGTATTTGATGAATTATTTTGTTTAAATTGTATCCAATGCCACAGCATTCGTTATAGAAGAACTGGTTAATTATTTCTGTGTCGGGAATTCAGATTTATGAGATCGCTATTCACCTAACGAACTGCGGAAGCGCATTCCGGTGCCCACGCGATCTATCTGGAGGACGTGTACCGCTTGTAAAGTGTCTCCAATTACACCAAGTTCGTTTTAGATGTACTGGCTAATTATATCTGTCTCGGGAATTTGGATTTATGAGATCGCTAATAGCATAATCAACTGTATTTAAAACGGTGACGCACAGAACTGCTGCCGATTACAGGTTAGTATTCTATCAATTATTTTGTTTAAATTGTATCCAGTGCCACAGCGTTCGTTATAGAAGAACTGGTTAATTATTTCTGTGTCGGGAATTCAGATTTATGAGATCGCTATTTGCCTAACGAACTTCGGCAGCGCATTCCGGTGCCCACGCGATCTATCTGGAGGACGTGTACCGCTTGTAAAGTGTTTCCAATTACACCAAGTTCGTTTTAGATGTACTGGCTAATTATATCTGTCTCGGGAATTTGGATTTATGAGATCGCTAATAGCGTTATCAACTGTATTAAAAACGATGAGGCACACAACTGCTGCCGATTTCAGGTTAGTATTTGATTAATTATTTTGTTTAAACTGGTTAATTATTTCTGTGTCGGGAATTCAGATTTATAAGATCGCTATTCGCCTAATGAACTGCGGCAGCGCATTCCGGTGCCCACGCAGGTGCTTCTTCGTTCACTGTGGAGCCCAATCGCCCCTTTTATTTACCCCACGCATTTAAAAGGCCTCATTATTCACTAAGCTAGCTGCATTCAAAATCCGTTTTAGAAAGACGCTATGTCTACGAACACACCGTTTTAAAAGGGTGACAGTGCTAGGCAGATGAATTTGACTGTCATATGGTTTACATATGGTGTTTTTATTAAATTATGTTGTTGGGTTGCAGAATCAGGAGGCTTTTGTGGCAAGCAAGGAGCATCAGAATTAGCTTTAGGCTACTCAAGAGCAGGACTGTATGCACCTTAACCTAATCTCTCCTCGTCAACACACTTTCCCCCCACGTCACATCCTTACTAGGGTAGTCTTCCAACTACTCTCGGGAAAGTAATACAGTGCCTCCTAGTGGTCAGAATACACTCAACCTGTAACATCTATTATTGAACACAACAAATTGCATGGTATGAAACGGGAATGAACTATTTTTTCTTGATAAAATCATTGTTTTCATAGAACTTACGACCAGAGATGTTTGCTTAACCCTCTGGGGTCGAGAGCTCCGCCGGCGGAGCTCGACAAGAAGAAATTAACTTTAGTTTCTATTTGGATGATTAACTTCACGTGCTGTTATCATACAGACGCAACAAAAACATTGACAGAAACCTTAGAATCGCGACTTTCCAATGCGCCTATTGGCAAATAATATAAATTGTTTTAAATGTTCCAAATTTGATTAATTAGATCATGTATGCTTCGCTAAACTTTACTCATTACTATGTGAATTTCGCTCAGCAGGAAGTCCGCCCAAATCGCATTCACATGTTAACAACATTTTAATTACTCTCCATAGAAGGAGACTAAAGGAGGGGCGATGCGAGATCCATGTGAGAAATGCCAAGTCAAAGCGGGATAGAATGTCACAGAGTGTCGCCTAATTCACTTCTTTTGAGGTGAACATTTCGTTTAATTTTGGAAAATGGTCCGTCCGGAAGCCAACACTGATGAAGAGCGGTGTCACTTCGAACAGCGAACTGATCCAGCTGAGGATCAACTTCACGCGTAAGTATATTTCTTATGATCATATTGGTAAATATGTGTACTGTATTGCAACGTATCTGTGTGTTTGTAGGAATATCCAGCAATGTGCGCGTTTGTAAATTCCCACACTACGAACGATTCGAACTACTGTATCTCAAAATTATTGGCTAGGCTCTCTGCGTCTGGTTGTGTTAGAAGTATCAGGTAGACTGTATGTTTTTCGATCATATTCGTAATAAATAGCTCATGCCTGGTGTGTAGTGGCGTGGCTAGGATTCTAAAACTGATGTCCTTGCACAATCGATATTAGCATTCTCTAAGTAAGTTCGGGAAATAGCAATAAAATAACCACTTAGCTAAACAGACCTAGCCTAGTTCAGATTGAGATTGTTATTGATGAGTTGCGTGTAGTTTAGTTGGAATATTAGTGTTTATTTAGTTAAGCTAATGTTTTTTCGTTGATAGCTTGCATTATTTGTAAATGTGCTGTATTACATTATCTGTGTGTTTGTAGAAATATTCACTAATATGCCCGTTTGTAAGTTCCCACACTACGAATGATTCTAACCATTGCTTCTCAAAATTATAGGCTACCTCTCTGCGTCTGGTTGTGTTTGTTTGGTTCTTTGTTTGTATATGATGTCACATTTCATAAATTTTGTTTTCATTAGTTAGTGGTTTGTCCCTTTTTTGTAAAGCACATTTAATTTTCACCTGTTGAAAGAAATGTGCTATATAAATAAAGTTTTATTTGATTTCACATTTCCTAACAATTTTGTTTTTATTATATTTGCAGAGATGTTGATCAGGAAACACGGCCTAGTTCACCACTAGCTAAGAAGCCAGGCAGACGTTGCAAGAGTACACCAGTCTCATCTCATCTTCCATGCAGTTTACTTCAATAAATGTTCTAAAATCAAAAGTTGTCTTTGTTTCTGTCTTCTAAATGGCTCACTGAGTCTTTGTCTTAGTGGCGGGGAGGCATGCGGCCAGGTGTGAATAGCCTACTTAGCTGGCAGGTATTCCTACCCAATGCATATTCATTACAGAAAGGCCATTTGCCCTCCCTTGCCAACCTGGTGTTGAAAAATAGTAGTCACAACACTAACTTTTAGCAATTTATTTTATATTTCTCAATGGATTTGCTAAAATATTTTGTCATCTTTTGATACCCAAGACCTTGAAGAACACATTTCCGTGACCAAAAGTCTTATTCACAATTGTTTAGTGTGTTTTATTACAACATTCCTGTGCATGTTCAATACTACTGTTTACAGTTTGTGTGTTTTTAGAGCAGTTTACAATCCACACATTATTATGACCTACTTACTGCTGCCATATTGTTGTAGCTGAGTTTGTGCTGAAAACAAAAATATGAAACACTTTGGAATCACTGTGTATAAAGTTGATGAAATTTACACAAATGTCAGAGCATCGCACAATCACCGGTGTGCCTCATTTTACCCTTAGACCCCAGAGTGCGACTAGAACTACAAACCAGAGTGTCTGCATAAGGACGGTCCAATTAGAACTACGAAGCAGAGTTTTGCTTGACAACGGTAAGATAATATGCCCAAACGCCCGCAGAAGAACATTTCACGTCCAGCTGATTAAATCTATAAAAATCAATAAATAAAAAAGCAAACTCATTGTCATTGTTGGTACACGGCATGAAATTGATGTGAAATTACAGGGAAATTCCTACAGTAACCTGCTGTTTTATTGATATACGGCACATTGCTTAAGACAGAACAGCATTGTGGGCGTTTTGCTCTTAACTGCATAACACCGTTTGAATTTTCAGTAATGAACTGGAAATTGCAATGGATATTGGGAAGCCGTTGGTTAGTAGTGGCGGCAGGGAATTTGCTAACAAAGCAATGCCAAGTTTCGAGTGTCACACCTAATAGGCTACGCGAATTTAAAAGTAATTATATCACAATTTGTTCGTTTTTGATTTCCAACAGAATACGTTGATCTGTATTTCACATAAATTTTCTTGTTCTTTTCCAAGGCAACCCTGTACTTTGAGTATTTTTTGTTGCAGCTGGCTAGAGTGTCGCCGGATTGTGCAGGTAGGCTACGTGCGTTTCGAATTCATCAAACTAGTTAGTATCATAACGGCCAATCATTCGCCAGCGATAGCTTAGTATGAAAGCATGTTTACATGTCAGTATTGTGGTCACCAATGCTTAACGAAGTATGCGTTTGTTAGGCATATGAAAGTACATGCGAGTCTTCCAACCGCGTTGTTTAAATGCGCCTTTTTTGATTGCTCCCGTTCGTTCAGAAACATGACGCAGTTGGAATGTCATGTATATCGAGAGCATAAAGATAAGAGGAGAGCACAGGTAACTGCAATCGAGTGTGTATCTTGTCATGTAGAATTTTGCAATGTTAGATGCAATGATTTATCCAGTTTAAACTCTCATTTGAAATCTCATATCGGAGAGGGCAGGGCCGTTTCTTGTCCATTTCGTCAGTGTGGGAGAACGTTTTCAGTCGTCTCTTCCTTTATTTCTAATTTTTCCACAGTACACAAGTCTTGTACAGTATCCAGTCTTCTGGGCCATGTAACAGTAGGAACAGAGACGAGACTAACGGCAACCAATGAACAAGTTGAGGATGTTTCAGTGTTGGAGGGGGATTTGACTGACGACGTAACGTAAGTGATGATAACGAGGGAGACCAAGCAGCGGTGCTGCCAGAGAGAGCAGATGAATCCCTTTTCTTGAACAATTTGGCTTTCTTTTATTTAAAGTTGCAGGCAAAACTTTTACTGCCAGCATCAGTCATACAGTCTATTATTGAGGATTTTCAAGCAGTGCATGATATCAGTCAGTCTCATTTACTTCATAAGTTGGACGAAAAGCTGGTATCATTGGATATCTCTGACCGTGAGAGAGAGAGGTTCTTAAATCCGATTGGATATCTCTGACCGTGAGAGAGAGAGGTTCTTAAATCCGAGGATTTGTTTCGGGCATGCAACACTGGTACCTTGAAAACTGATCAAAGACAAAAAACGGTTTTTAAAAATCAGTTTAGATACATTGAGCCAGTCCCACCTTATCTTGGAAAGAATGATATGGGATCACAGAGTGGCTTTAGTGAAAACTTCAGTAAAGGCACCCATTTCTGCAGATTATGTACTAGAGCCCGACCGATATATCTATAATATATTAATATATATTATATAATAAACAAAAAAAAAACGATGATTATTTATCTGTACTTGTCTGCTTGAACGTTGTAATTGCTATTTACTACAATTATCCAGTAGAGGGAGCTCTAATACAAGTGTGAACTGCAGCAGCTGACGCGCTACTTCTCTAATAAGACGTTTGTTACTCGTGCCTCATCCAATATTCTCCACTGCAAGACTTGTCTGCACAGATTCGGTTGCGGCAATAAAGGTATGTAGATTTAGTGAAAGTTTTTAATTAAATGCGTTTATACGACCACTATGTTTATCAATCCTCATTATCAAACGAGCGAGCTAGCTAACATATTTGGTTCACTTTAGCAAGCTAGCAAGCCTTTATGAACTGGAAGTGAGCACATAAGCAGCGTAGGATCTACATTTCCAGAGGACATCGCTGTATTCTCAAATAAATAACCAGCCAAAATAAAATGGTGATTGAATGTGTCACACATTTGTTTTTTTTTTTTGTTGTTTTTTATCTGAGATAATGATATTAGCTACTATATGATGTTTTGTAAATAGCCAAGGCGTGATTGCAAGCGAGTGTCATCTTGTCACGCGTCATCGTAGCAAGCTAACCAGACAGTAAAAAAGCAGATAAAACACTTCGAACATGAATCATTTTAAGCCATGTTATCTAGCTTTGTCGTGATAACATGAGAGAAGGATTGCTGTTGGAGAACTGAATCAACCAATAGTTAGCGCGGGTAACCTGCACGAAAGCTCATACATATAAGAAAATACAATAAGAAAATATAATTAATTTAACTTACTGAGAAAATATAATAAGAAATAACGAGGCTGTGTCATAGCTAATGCGTTATTGCGAGCGAGTGTGTCATCTAGTCACGCGTCAGAGCGCATTGTAGTTATTTTCACCGTCTAATTCTTATGGACAGGGAAGCTCGTTTGATAGTCTTAGTAGGAATAAAATAAGAAAATATAATTAATGTACTGAGAATAGATACTAAGAAATAATAATAACAAATTAATAATAACAACAATAATAATAATAATAATCATAAAAATACATGTTTGAAACTGGAAAAGGGATTTTTTACATTAATTTTTTTATAGATGTTGGAAAAGAAAGGAGTAAAAGCAAGGTGTGGAGTTATTTTGATTTCACACACTTAAATATAGTGTTAATATGTATATTTAATTTAATATCATCTTTAACTTTTTTTATCTAAAAAGTTTTGTGTGTTTATTTAAATTTTTTTTTTGTTTGCTTATAAGTTAAATGTTCTTAAATATAGAAACTTTAATAAAATATAAGTTTTTCAAATTGATTTGAAAATGTTGCACTTTTTGACAAAATATCGGTCAAAACATCGGTAATCGGTGGGCTAGGACTCCCCAAAATCGGGATTGGCACCGGACCCAAAAATCTGGCATCGGTCGGGCTCTATTATGTACTGTTGGCCATGCTCAATTTTTGTCATCTCCCTTCACAACAGGTGAAAAGAAAACAATTGCATCATACAAAGACAGCGTGCAGCACAGCATGCAGCATAACGTAAGTACATCAAAACTGTCACTGGGAATTAAATTTGATTTGATTCCAAATTTATCAAATTAACCCACTTCCATGTGTGCCAACTTGGTCTGCCTCCTTGTCTGGGCCATGACTTATTTGAGGGTATCGTCGCATATGACTTCGCTCTATACCTAAGTCATTTTGTCACAAATCAGAAATTCTTCACGTATAGAGAACTGAATGGACAGCTTAATCACTTCAGGTACCTCGGCGATGACGCCAGCAATAAGCCATGCGAAATGAATCCAGGAAGTGAGAAATTGAGTGGACATGCTGTCCAGAATTGGTGTTTCCTTAGACTTCTGCCTCTCTTGATTGGGGACAAAATTTAAAATCCAGTTGAAAATGAAGTTTGGCAATTTGTGTTGCTGCTAAGGCAAAAAGTTGAAATTGTTTGTGCTCCTGCCATTGCAACTAGTCAGATGGCCTACTTGAAAGTCCTTATTGAGGAGTATTTGCCGAGTCGACAGTATTGTTTTCCTAATCACCCACTTAAGCCGAAACATCATGTAACCCGTTAGAAAAATAGCAACGTTTTAAAAGAGTCCTGTAGCTTTAAGAAAAGGGAGGCTCCCTACCTAACTGTTAGGAGGACTTGTTTTGCGTCCCTAATTAGTTTTATTGGCTGTAACAGGCAGTAATGTCTTAAGATCATTCTGGAAAATAGTTAGCCCCGCCCACTCCCAGGGACTTGGTTGAGACTGTTTGTCGCACAGCAAGAGGGGAGAACGGGAGAAAGAAAAAGACGATTAGAAGTAACAAATCATAATCGTTAATTTAAGCAGTAAACCTAAAGAGTAGCTCCGTAAATGACCCACGGACCAAATATTTTCCAGATCGCACACTTCAATCTCTTTCCTTGGGATCTTGGTAAGTTAAATGTTAAATTTGCTAAAGTATCGTAACTGTAGCAGCAACACGTGTGCTATTGACTCTGTGTTTCCTTGAAAATAGCATTAGCCACACGTGGCGTTTAATATTTTTCAGTTTGCACACTTCAGTTTCTTCCTTTGGGATTTCAGCGAGTTTAAATTTGAAATTTAGCTAAAATATCGCCATTGTAGCAGCAACACGTGTGTTATTAACTCCGTGTTTCCTTGAAAATAGCATTAGCCACACGTGGTATGTATAGCTATTGAGTTTCTCTCATATAAAGTTGAATGTTGCTATTTGAAAGCGTGAATCGCACTGTTATTGTATCATACGTGTATGAATGTGCTATGTAACATGTGTATGAATGTGCCATGTAATAACCTTGTGTTAATTTTAAGTAGGCTATAGCTCATTCAAGGTGGCTATTAGTTGAGCCTATGCACTTAAATGAAGTTAGCTAATGCAGTACTGTTAGAAACCATGCACTAGCGCTTAGCAAGTGCGCTACATTTGGGTATATGATGTAGCCATATCTTCTATTGTGCATGACAGTGCAAGAGGGTTAGTTCACATGCATTTAAATGATTTTACAATCAACTAATGATTTACTTGATTGTTAAAGGTTTATTGCCATGTATTTATATTGAGTTCATGGTTTAAAAAATTATTTGCTATAGTTACATCAGAATCAGAATCAGAATCAGAATCGGGTTTATTGCCAAGTAGGTTTACACATACAAGGAATTTGTTTTGGTCAGGTGGTGCGTAACAGTGAACATAAAATAAGATAAATAGAGTAAGATGAACAATAGTGCAGTAAAAAACATAACAGACATAACATAACATAACATAACATAAACATAGTGCAAAACAATAACAATAGTGCAAGGGGATAAAGTGGTTTTAAGTACAGGTGCTGTCTGTTGGTGTCCGTGGGGGTCAGGATAACAGTACAGTGACAGTGGCATCAGTGGGGGTCCCGGGCCTTGTTGATAAGGCCAGCTGCAGTCGGGAAAAAACTGTTCTTATGACGTGAGGTTTTGGTCCTGATGGACCGCAGCCTCCTGCCGGAGGGGAGTGTTTGCAAGAGTTTGTGTCCAGGGTGGGAGGGGTCGGCCACAATCTTTCCTGCCCGCCTCAGGGCCCTGGAGGTGTGCAGGTCCTGGAGGGATGGCAGATTGCAGCCAATCACCCTCTCAGCGGCGCGAATGATACGCTGCAGTCTGCCCTTGTCCTTGGCAGTGGCAGCAGCGTACCAGATGGTGATGGAGGAGGTGAGGATGGACTCAATGATGGCAGTGTAGAAGTGCACCATCATTGTCATTGGCAGGTTGAACTTCTTCAGCTGCCGCAGGAAGTACATCCTCTGCTGAGCCTTCTTGGTGAGGGAGGTGATGTTCAGCTCCCACTTGAGGTCCTGGGTGATGATGGTGCCCAGGAAGCAGAAGGACTCCACAGTGTCGACTGGGGAGTCATGCAGGGTGATGGGGGCGGGTGGGGCTGCGTTCCTTCTGAAGTCCACTACCATCTCTACTGTCTTTAGGGCGTTGAGCTCCAGGTTGTTATGGCTGCACCAGGACACCAGATGTTCAATCTCTCTCCTGTAGGCAGACTCATCCCCACCAGAGATGAGTCCAATGAGAGTGGTGTCGTCTGCAAACTTCAGGAGCTTGACTGACTGATGACTGGAGGTGCAGCTATTGGTATACAGGGAGAAGAGTAGAGGAGAAAGGACGCAGCCTTGAGGGGAGCCGGTGCTGATGGTCCGGGAGTCGGAGACGTGTTTCCCCAGCTTCACGTGCTGCTTCCTGTCAGACAGGAAGTCGGTGATCCACCTGCAGGTGCAGTCAGGCACGTGCAGCTGGGAGAGCTTGTCCTGTAGTAGAGCCGGGATGATGGTATTGAAGGCGGAGCTGAAGTCCACAAACAGGATCCTGACATAGGTTCCTGCAGTGTCCAGGTGCTGGAGGATGAAGTGGAGGGCCATGTTTACAGCATCGTCCACAGACCTGTTGGCTCTGTATGCGAACTGCAGGGGGTCCAGGAGTGGGTCCGTGATGGTTTTGAGGTGGGACAGTACAAGGCGCTCAAAAGACTTCATTACCACAGAGGTCAGGGCGACGGGTCTGTAGTCATTGAGTCCTGCGGTCCTTGTTTTTTTGGGGACGGGGATAATGGTAGAGGTCTTGAAGCAGGCTGGTACGTGGCATGTCTCCAGTGAGGTGTTAAAAATGTCTGTGAACACCGGAGACAGCTGATCGGCACAGTGCTTCAGGGTGGAGGGAGAGACAGAGTCTGGTCCAGCTGCTTTGCGGGGGTTCTGTCTCTTGAATAGTCTGTTAACGTCCCTCTCCAGGAGGGAGAGAGTCGTCATTGTGATAGGGGAGGGGGAGGGGGCCTCTGAGGTGGGTGATTGTAGAGAGGCCCGGGCTCCTGCTGAGATGGGGGAGGAGGAGCTGGTGGTCTGGAGCTGGTGAATGGGTTCACGGGGGATGGTGTCAGGACTGTCCCATTGTCTTTCAAATCGGCAGTAAAACTCATTCAGGTCGTTGGCCAGGCGCAAGTCATTAGTGGAGTGGGGGGCTTTCGGTTTGTAGTTGGTGATCTGTCTGAGGCCCTTCCAGACAGAGGCCGAGTTGTTTTCTGAGAACTGCTGTTGGAGTTTCTCAGAGTACAGTCGTTTAGCATCTCTCACCGCCTTGCTAAACCTGTATTTAGACTCTTTAAACCGGTCCTTGTCCCCACTCCTAAATGCTTCCTCCTTTGCCAGCCTTAGCTGTCTGAGTTTAGCTGTAAACCAGGGTTTGTCGTTGTTGTAGATAACCCTGGTGCGTGATGGTACACAGCTGTCCTCACAGAAGCTGATGTATGATGTCACAGCCTCTGTGTACTCATCCAGACTGATGGTAGCAGTCCTGAAAACATCCCAGTCAGTGCAGTCCAAGCACGTGCGAAGATCCTCCATAGCTTCACTGGTCCACTTCTTAGATGTCCTCACAACAGGTTTGCAGAGTTTTAATTTCTGCCTGTATGCAGGAATCAGGTGGACTATGATGTGGTCAGAGTGTCCCAGTGCAGCGCGGGGGACGGCGTGATAGGCACGGTTGATTGTACTGTAGCAGTGATCTAAAGTGTTCTCCTCTCTGGTCGGGCATTTAATCAACTGGTGGTATTTAGGCAGTTCGTGGCTGAGATTCCCTTTGTTAAAGTCGCCGAGGACGATAACGAAAGAGTCCGGGTTTGTCCGCTCCACACACAGTATCTGGTCGGCGAGCGTACGCTGTGCCTCCTGCACGAGGGCTTGCGGTGGAATGTAAACACCGACCAGAATGAATGAAGCGAACTCGCGGGGGGAGTAGAAGGGTTTGCAGTTGATGAAAAAAGTTTCCAGAACAGGAGAACAGTGCTGCATAATCACTGTAACATCTTTACACCAGCCACTGTTTGTATAAAAACAAATACCTCCACCTTTCATTTTGCCGGAGCGCTCTGTGTCGCGATCCGCTCTGAATAGCTGAAAGCCTGCCAGCTGCAGCGCAGAGTCCGGTATCGATCCACACAGCCAAGTTTCCGTGAAGCACAAAACGGAAGATGTTGAAAAGTCTCTGTTTTTATCCACCAGTAGCTGGAGTTCGTCCAGTTTATTGCACAGCGATCGCACGTTAGATAGAAATATTCCCGGTAACGGAGTGCGTAGACCGCGTCTGCGGAGACGCACGAGCGCACCGGCACGTTTCCCTCTCCTCCGGCGTTTCACTGCGTGAACAAGGGTGAGCGTACCTTTGACAAAAGTGACCAGTAATTCCGCAGATGTGATGAGAATGTTCGGAAATAAATCCACAGGAGTTGTTACCCTGATATTCATGAGCTCTTCCCTGGTGAAAGAGTTCCGGATGCTATCGCAAAACACTGAATTTACAAACAAAACAAGGCAAAACAATGCGCACCAACACACCGAGGCAGCCATCCGCGGCGCCATCTTGATCGACTATATGGAAAATACCTTGCTCATAATTCATGATTAATGGTTAAAGAGTGATAGAATATTTGATAAAATGAAACTGTACAGTTGAACATTTATAAAGTGTACTATTTGGTTTATTAGTAACACTTTTACACTTTTGAGGTTACAATGATGCCTTAAAGAAAAAAACTAAGATTGAGAAAAGTATTCAGTTGTTATAATAGCCTGTTGTCATACAGGCTGGGTTTTTTGGATACCTGAGAAGAAACCTGTGAACCTAGGATTCTCTCCCTGACGAGGGAGATGGCGAGCCGACCAGCTTGATCAACTTGATTCATCTTCATCCATTGAGGAAGAACCCCCTGATACCCCTTGTTTCTCCCAACCCCACTCTGGTGTGGTAGGATTGTGATTGAGAAATTACACAATTTTATTTGATACTTTATTTTTTGTAAAAAGGGTACACCCAACCAACAATACTGACTTGAAACTAACTAAATTGAACTTGACCAATTGAACTGAACCAGACTGAACAGAAGACATTCAGAACTGAATGGACAGTGAATACAGTTACAACACTCAGGACATTGATATGAAGACAAATGAATGTGTTTGAATGTGATAAGCTTTACATATTGTCATTACGTTTTCTTTAATACAGTTCTAACCATTTTGCACTTACTTTCTGGCTCCGGTTGTTCATTGTGTCCATCTCTTCATTCATAACCTCTCCTTACGAACCTAGCTTTAACCTGAAAATATTTACCTACTGCTAAGTGACCCTTTAGGTGGGTTACAGTCATCATATACGTGACTATGCTGAACTGATACTTTGCTTTGGGCCTCTTATTCGCTCTTGGACCCTTAGGTTTGAGAGTAAACACACTTTTTAAACAGTGTGCTCGCAAATTACACAACTTCAAGAATTTGTGATCTGTTGATTATTTAGGCCTCCAGCTACGTAGCTCTGTGGCTGTACACAATGTCACCGTTAAAGGCACAAGCTACAAAAAAAGCCACGTGTGTTGTCTTTGAGAAGAATGATGAGGGACTAGTCTTTGGCAAGATAGAACTGATTCTTGTTTGCAACAGTTGTGTTTACTTTGTCACAGAGAAATGCCAGTCTGATTTCCTTTTTGATCAGGGGATTTACTGCCTAAAGATGGGCTCAGAGAACCCCATTTCAAATTATTTCTGCCTCGAACATGCAAGCCTGCTTGACTATTACCCTTTGCCTGTGTACAACATGTTTGGTCTGTCTCTAATAGCCCTTCGCCACTCCTTTCCTTCAGAATGTCTGATATAAGTGAGAGCATCAAGGACGCAGTCATTTCTGTCCTGCCAAGTGTGCCAGAAGAAACGATCTTACACCAGGGAGTGGAAAGCAAAGATGACTTGCAGTACATAAGAGAACAGGAAATTGCAGAGGTTATTCGACCAATTCAGTGCAGAAAACTTTTAAATGCATGGAAATGAGCAGGTACTGTATATTTACTACTTCACTACCAAATTAAAGAGTGTATTAAAAAGCTTATTGTTTTATCTAATTAATTATGGCATAATTTTAGTCAATATTCATAATGATAGATTTTTGTTTTCATTGCCCGATGCCATAAGTTGTGCTACCCCCCTACTCCAGTCCCCAGAAGGCAGTTCATCACTGTCAAGCTCCTTGAGATCCAGTAGCCCTTCACCATCACATTCCATTCCATTCCATAACTTGGCGTCATTTTGATGTCAATACTTCTGAGTAACTTGGCATTTTTGTTGTAAACGTGTTTTTTATGAGATATCATTTCTTTTTGCAAAGAGTTTTATTATGAGAGTGAGAAATGCGAAGTGACCCTGTAAGAAACGTTTGTGGATTATGGCTATCCTTGTGTGAATTTGTACAGTCTGATGAGCGTGTACTGTTTAGCAGTTTCGGTTTGCTATCTATGTAAAACAGTGGCTGTGACAAAGGGTGCGGTGGCGTATAAGTGTAAAACGTATCAGAGATGCATGTGAAATATGGCCAGTGTATGTACTCACGTCCATCCAACTGACAAAAGAATCAGCAAGCCCGTAGAATTATAACTCTCTAGGTCGCAACTTGTGTAGCCTTCTGTCCTGCTCCGTTGTCTGTTATTTCGTGGAGATGCACTTTTAGTGTTTGTAAGGTTTATAAGGCATTTTGATAGGCTTATCTGCAGGTAGGAATCCTCTTCGCTGTTTTGCTAAACTAGAACCGGAAAACATGATAGTGGAGAATAGGAGCAGACGCATATGTCCCAGCAGGTTTTGCATATGAGAAAATAACAACAGTGTGAGAGAAATTAGGGTGAAATTATTAAATTTCGGAGTTGAAACAATATGTTTTTAGCAGAATGGGCATGTAGGTGAAAGTTGACATGATCACGGAGTATAGTGCGAAGTAAATGGAGTGACCATGAGCGAGCTTATATTCCTTATCGAACGGTATATATAACAGTCGCTATAAAGTGCCAGCTGTTAAAGTGGGGGGTTAAGTAACACGTGAAATCTATTGCACTGCTATGTTTTTTTCATGTTCAGTACTAGTACTGAATCATGTTTTTAAATGTAATATTTTAATGGGTAGTTGCAGAACGTACATACATAGTAATTGTTTGTATGTGGCTGGATAGAGAACAGGGCGAGGTAACATGATGTAGAAATGTGGCGTTTGCTGATAAGAAGGTTTTGTACAGTAGCCAAGTGAAGAAATGTAGTTAGTAGAAATGGCACAGCTGTGAACTGGTGTAACCTTTTGATAAAAGTATTACATTTGCCATCATGAAATGCATATGGGTGGCCATGAGTGAGTTTTGGTAAAGAAAATATAAGCGTAAGAGAACGTTAGTGTAAAAGAGGAAATTATCTGCCTGAGAACGAGGCGGGATTCAATCGTTCAACCGGAGGTTTACCAGTCTGTCACTTTGTTAGGGCAGCACCATGACATAGATATGCAATGCGTGAAATATCATTAGCAAACCTGTCCGTGGTTTTAAAGAAGAACACAGGCGAGTTAGCACAGAAGAGCTCCCGTTGAATCCATATGGCTTTGCAATATTGTAGCCGGTTAACAATTGAACGTGCAGATGGTTCGTCATAATACAGTTTGGGGAACGGCTGGTAGATATGGTGCAAAAGCAATAATTGAGAAGTAGTAGACAATTATTAGTGAGGGTAAAAGCAGGTTAAAGAAACACATTCCTAGCTGGGCTTGAACTTCCAACCCTGTGTTCCCAAACCTGTAACCTTACCCACTAGGCCACAGGCGGGCTAGCTGTTTGTACTCAAAATGTTTCAGAGTAAAAAGGTATGGGTATTTTGCGTGTGTATGCGAGTTTTTCATAGGGTCGTGTAGGTGAAGATTTGGCGGGTGTCTGTAAAATGTCCAATGGGGAGACATGTTATTAGTGGGATAGGCGGCAGGAAAAATAAGAATGAGAAGATGAAGAAGAAGAAGGAGAAAACGTAAAATCCCCTTAGTTTGGGGCTTTATTGTGTGGACATGTGAAGGTGTTTATGACATCTGTCTGTTGAAATGGGGTCAGAATGTACAGAATTTAATGTTTTTAATGGCTGAGTGTCTGTGGCTGTTGTGGTTATTTCTGTGGGGAACCCTGAAAAGTGCCAAACTCTCTGTGCTGTATAGGTATGGGGCATGCCTCCACCAAGGCGTAACTTGGTGGGATGGCATACCTGCCATCCCAATACCTGTCAATTTTGTTTTCTTTTTTGTGATGGTCATAATTTAGAAGCAGAAACAAATTTTGCTCAGAGGGGGTATACTCATTTGCAACATGGCTTTTTATAATGTTGGTTAAAAAAACATGCTTTCCTGTTTAGCATTGCAGTATTGCAGTGTTGCTGAAACACTACATAATATCTTTTTTATTTGTAAAGCGATAAAGCTGGATTTCCATTTTTCAGAGAGGGTGTACTCCTTCATGATGTGCACTGTAACATTGCTGTGTCCCAAGCATGGTGCCCTAAAATTGGGGGGATTGTGTATAAAAAGGGCTGTAATTCATACACTGTTCACCTGATATGCATGTAAATACTTTTTTTTATTACAAATCTCAAATTGTGGAGTACAGAGGCAAATCAATAAATGATGGGTCTTTGTCCCAAACATTATGGAGGGCACTGTATCCCTAATAATATTTAAATGCGTTTAATTTCATATTGTTTGTTCTCTGCAGGTTTCTGCCTCTGCTGCTGACGTTGAGAGGTCCTTAACTTTGCCTGACAGTCCTCGATTGATTGTTCTCGGTATGCATGTGTATGTTTAATTAAACTTTTCCTTGACCATGTGGCCACACCACAGGCCTTCCCTGTCCTCACTGCTATGCTATGTGTCAACCCCATCCCAACCTGTTCTCTCCCCTACAGAACTCGCCTCCGCAGGCGAGGACCCCGTGGCGACGGAACCTCTCCAAACTTCGCTATCCCTCACTGACCCCCCTGTGACGACTTCACGGTCGCAGGAGGGCTATGGAACTGCCAGTCTGCTACGCGGAAGGCTGACTTCATTTCAGCCTACGCGTCCCTCTTCTCCCTACATTTCCTTGCCCTCACTGAGACCTGGATCACACCAGGCAACACTGCAACCCCTGCAGCCCTCTCCTCCTCCTTCTCCTTCTCTCACGCCCTCCGCCCGTCTGGCCGTGGTGGGGGCACAGGTTTGCTGATCTCTCCCTCTTGGAAATTCTCTGTTCTCCCCCTTTCTCACCTCTCCATCTCTACCTTTGAATACCACTCTGTCTCAATCACCTATCCTGTTAACTTGTACATTGTTGTTATCTATCGCCCTCCAGGGCCCCTGGGAAGCTTCCTCGATGAGCTCAACACCCTGCTCAGCTCCTTCCCAGAGAATGGTGTAGAGGGGAGTCAAACAGGGACCCAGAAAAGGCTGGCATTTGAACGGGCCTGCAGGCTGGGACTCATCCTGTACTTCAAAGAACCCAGAGCCGTGTGATAAAACAATAAGTTACTTGGACTTCCTCGGGATAAGCAGGCCATTTGGCTCTCTGGAATGTTGCCATCTGGACACATCTAAGATAAGGGGAACTAGTCTCTTTGTCTATGGTTGTGGGGGTATGTGTGTTCGGGCCATTAAGGGTAAAAAGATCATCAGGCCTCTGGACAAATGGTGGGGCAACTACGCTTGACAGTTCCACAGTGCCGTTATGTGGGCCCCTCTATCATTACACTTTTTATTTATTTTCTGGATCTGGACTCTAAACCATCTGTTTATCATATTTACAAACCCCGGAAAACCTTACAAACCATGCACGTGTTTTCATTATATTACTGTATTATGCCTTATGTAATAATAACATGGATTGCATGTAAAATGCTTCAACAAAAGGGTATTTTCATGACAACTGCACCATAATATTACATCCCCTGGACATGTTTGGCATATTCAGGAAAATTCCAGAAATTGAATGAAAAATGTTTCATACCCAATAAAATTTAATAAAACATATTTTAAATTGTATCCAATGCCACAGCGTTCGTTATAGAAGAACTGGTTAATTATTTCTGTGTCGGGAATTCAGATTTATGAGATGGCTATTCGCCCAACGAACTGCGGAAGCGCATTCCGGTGCCCACGCGATCTATCTGGAGGACGTGTACCGCTTATAACGTGTTTCCAATTACACCAAGTTCGTTTTAGATATACTGGCTAATTATATCTGTCTCGGGAATTTGAATTTATGAGATCGCTAATAGCATTATACTCTGTATTTAAATCGGGTGACGCACACAACTGCTGCCGATTACAGGTTAGTATTCTATCAATTATTTTGTTTAAATTGTATCCAATGCCACAGCGTTCATTATAGAAGAACTGGTTAATTATTTCTGTGTCGGGAATTCAGATTTATGAGATCGCTATTCGCCCAACGAACTGCGGAAGCGCATTCCGGTGCCCACGCGATCTATCTGGAGGACGTGTACCGCTTATAACGTGTTTCCAATTACACCAAGTTCGTTTTAGATATACTGGCTAATTATATCTGTCTCGGGAATTTGAATTTATGAGATCGCTAATAGCATTATACTCTGTATTTAAAACGGGTGACGCACACAACTGCTGCCGATTACAGGTTAGTATTCTATCAATTATTTTGTTTAAATTGTATCCAATGCCACAGCGTTCATTATAGAAGAACTGGTTAATTATTTCTGTGTCGGGAATTCAGATTTATGAGATCGCTATTCGCCCAACGAACTGCGGAAGCGCATTCCGGTGCCCACGCAGGTGCTTTTTCGTTAACTGTGGAGCCCAATCGCCTCTTTTATTTGCCCCAGGCATTTAAAAGGCCTCATTATTCATTAAGCTAGCTGCATTCAAAATCCGTTTTAGAAAGACGCTATGTCTACGAACACACCGTTTTAAAAGGGTGACAGTGCTAGGCAGATGGATTTGTGCTAAGTCTGAAAATGCAGGCATCCCATTTCGTGGTGATTTCATTATGGCGTGTGCTATTTACAGCTGCTCTAGACGACCATAAAATAATCCTCCTCTTAAGTTTTTCGGTATCCGAGTCATTTTTACTATTTCCTTTAGCCTACTTAACCAAATAATTACTTGGCAGAAAGCGTAATCAGCTTGCTATATTTGGTAGTCCAGTAGTAGCCTGTGCTAAAACAGTTCGCAACTTCGGCTACCAAGCCATTTCACTAGCTAGCTAACCTTAACCGGCAAACATTCAATCTGTCAAACGTGTTTGGCGGCTTGTCAGTCGTGTACATTCCGTAAATGTCTACCTGGGCCATGCTTCACGCATGTGACAAAGCTACTATAATCCCGATTTTGGGATAAACACTTTTTCAGTTTCACGAAGCGAATTAAGAGTTTCAAGGTTCATTTGCTGAATATACAACACACGATGAAATCACACACACAGAATTTAACGAAATTAACCATCTTGGCATTTAGAAAGGAACATGTTTTTAGCATTTAAGAGACCGACAAGCTAGGCATTTAAGACAGTGGTTCTCAGAATCGGTTCTGGGGGCTCCTTGCGTATATTGGCTTTTCTCCATTGGTTTTGATGATTTACAAGAAAAAAATAATAGCCTAATAATAATTAGAAATTCAACGTAGGCTACATTATTTTTCTTCATGCACCAGGTGGAAAACTTGCCGTACAAAGTGCGTTGTCATATTTACACGCCTGCAGATCAGTTATTAAAATACTTGGTAGATTTGTTAATCACCGCTGAGTGTTAATTTTTGTTCGGTAGAAAGTGATTTGCGAACGATCGGTCACCTAGCGTCACCCAGCAAGTGAACACCACAAACGGCGATGGAGTAGCTAGTAGTAGCAGGCTCATTATCTGACTGGCGAAAACCTACGACGATAACTTGCTCGGTTAACAGATCTACCAGACAGTTATACGAAAATTTGCCTAGTCAAATCACCAGTAGCCTACACATCTCCGATTGATTGACCATCAGTGTAGTCAATGTTCTTCCCCTGTGGTTCATATTGCTAACGCGTGAGCTAACCACGGACAGCCTACCTAGCTCACTGGCAAGCTGATATGCTAGCTAAGCATATTCGTTTTGCTGAGAAACATAAATTGAAGATAACTGAACATAGCCTAATTGTATTTTTAATGTCATACATAACGTGATTACATGACACAGTACAGTCACGGATGGAAATTAAACTCCGTAAACATCTGATAATATATTTTAAAACATAACGGCAGACAGTCAGCTAGCCTCGTTCAGGTTGAGGGGCTTTTCCGCACCGGACTGTCAATCAAATTATAAAATCACAATACCGCTTAACTCTATGGTTTTGGCTCAAAAATCGAGGAAATGGCCGCGCCCGCCATTGAGCTTCAAAACGTGTTTTAGAGACCCACGGAGAGTCAATGGGTGACGTCACAGTAGCTGTGTCCATATTTTTTACAGTCTCTGATTTTAACCCAATCTCTCCTGGTCAACACACTTTCCCCTTACGTCACATCCTTACTAGGGTAGTCTTCCAACTACTCTCGGGAAAGTAATACAGTGCCTCCTAGTGGTCAGAATACACTCAACCTGTAACATCTATTATTGAACACAACAAATTGCATGGTATGAAACGGGAATGAACTATTTTTTCTTGATAAAATCATTGTTTTCATAGAACTTACGACCAGAGATGTTTGCTTAACAACGGTGCGACTAGAACTACAAACCAGAGTGTCTGCATAAGGACGGTCCAATTAGAACTACGAAGCAGAGTTTTGCTTGACAACGGTAAGATAATATGCCCAAACGCCCGCAGAAGAACATTTCACGTCCAGCTGATTAAATCTATAAAAATCAATAAATATAAAAGCAAACTCATTGTCATTGTTGGTACACGGCATGAAATTGATGTGAAATTACAGGGAAATTCCTACAGTAATCTGCTGTTTTATTGATATACGGCACATTGCTTAAGACAGAACAGCATTGTGGGCGTTTTGCTCTTAACTGCATAACACCGTTTGAATTTTCAGTAATTAACTGGAAATTGCTATGGATATTGGGAAGCCGTTGGTTAGTAGTGGCGACAGAGAATTTGCTAACAAAGCAATGCCAAGTTTCGAGTGTCACACCTAATAGGCTACGCGAATTTAAAAGTAATTATATCACAATTTGTTCGTTTTTGATTTCCAACAGAATACGTTGATCTGTATTTCACATAAATTTTCTTGTTCTTTTCCAAGGCAACCCTGTACTTTGAGTATTTTTTGTTGCAGCTGGCTAGAGTGTCGCCGGATTGTGCAGGTAGGCTACGTGCGTTTCGAATTCATCAAACTAGTTAGTATCATAACGGCCAATCATTCGCCAGCGATAGCTTAGTATGAAAGCATGTTTACATGTCAGTATTGTGGTCACCAATGCTTAACGAAGTATGCGTTTGTTAGGCATATGAAAGTACATGCGAGTCTTCCAACCGCGTTGTTTAAATGCGCCTTTTTTGATTGCTCCCGTTCGTTCAGAAACATGACGCAGTTGGAATGTCATGTATATCGAGAGCATAAAGATAAGAGGAGAGCACAGGTAACTGCAATCGAGTGTGTATCTTGTCATGTAGAATTTTGCAATGTTAGATGCAATGATTTATCCAGTTTAAACTCTCATATCGGAGAGGGCAGGGCCGTTTCTTGTCCATTTCGTCAGTGTGGGAGAACGTTTTCAGTCGTCTCTTCCTTTATTTCTAATTTTTCCACAGTACACAAGTCTTGTACAGTATCCAGTCTTCTGGGCCATGTAACAGTAGGAACAGAGACGAGACTAACGGCAACCAATGAACAAGTTGAGGATGTTTCAGTGTTGGAGGGGGATTTGACTGACGACGTAACGTAAGTGATGATAACGAGGGAGACCAAGCAGCGGTGCTGCCAGAGAGAGCAGATGAATCCCTTTTCTTGAACAATTTGGCTTTCTTTTATTTAAAGTTGCAGGCAAAACTTTTACTGCCAGCATCAGTCATACAGTCTATTATTGAGGATTTTCAAGCAGTGCATGATATCAGTCAGTCTCATTTACTTCATAAGTTGGACGAAAAGCTGGTATCATTGGATATCTCTGACCGTGAGAGAGAGAGGTTCTTAAATCCGAGGATTTGTTTCGGGCATGCAACACTGGTACCTTGAAAACTGATCAAAGACAAAAAACGGTTTTTAAAAATCAGTTTAGATACATTGAGCCAGTCCCACCTTATCTTGGAAAGAATGATATGGGATCACAGAGTGGCTTTAGTGAAAACTTCAGTAAAGGCACCCATTTCTGCAGATTATGTACTAGAGCCCGACCGATATATCTATAATATATTAATATATATTATATAATAAACAAAAAAAAAACGATGATTATTTATCTGTACTTGTCTGCTTGAACGTTGTAATTGCTATTTACTACAATTATCCAGTAGAGGGAGCTCTAATACAAGTGTGAACTGCAGCAGCTGACGCGCTACTTCTCTAATAAGACGTTTGTTACTCGTGCCTCATCCAATATTCTCCACTGCAAGACTTGTCTGCACAGATTCGGTTGCGGCAATAAAGGTATGTAGATTTAGTGAAAGTTTTTAATTAAATGCGTTTATACGACCACTATGTTTATCAATCCTCATTATCAAACGAGCGAGCTAGCTAACATATTTGGTTCACTTTAGCAAGCTAGCAAGCCTTTATGAACTGGAAGTGAGCACATAAGCAGCGTAGGATCTACATTTCCAGAGGACATCGCTGTATTCTCAAATAAATAACCAGCCAAAATAAAATGGTGATTGAATGTGTCACACATTTGTTTTTTTTTTTGTTGTTTTTTATCTGAGATAATGATATTAGCTACTATATGATGTTTTGTAAATAGCCAAGGCGTGATTGCAAGCGAGTGTCATCTTGTCACGCGTCATCGTAGCAAGCTAACCAGACAGTAAAAAAGCAGATAAAACACTTCGAACATGAATCATTTTAAGCCATGTTATCTAGCTTTGTCGTGATAACATGAGAGAAGGATTGCTGTTGGAGAACTGAATCAACCAATAGTTAGCGCGGGTAACCTGCACGAAAGCTCATACATATAAGAAAATACAATAAGAAAATATAATTAATTTAACTTACTGAGAAAATATAATAAGAAATAACGAGGCTGTGTCATAGCTAATGCGTTATTGCGAGCGAGTGTGTCATCTAGTCACGCGTCAGAGCGCATTGTAGTTATTTTCACCGTCTAATTCTTATGGACAGGGAAGCTCGTTTGATAGTCTTAGTAGGAATAAAATAAGAAAATATAATTAATGTACTGAGAATAGATACTAAGAAATAATAATAACAAATTAATAATAACAACAATAATAATAATAATAATCATAAAAATACATGTTTGAAACTGGAAAAGGGATTTTTTACATTAATTTTTTTATAGATGTTGGAAAAGAAAGGAGTAAAAGCAAGGTGTGGAGTTATTTTGATTTCACACACTTAAATATAGTGTTAATATGTATATTTAATTTAATATCATCTTTAACTTTTTTTATCTAAAAAGTTTTGTTTGTTTATTTAAATTTTTTTTTTGTTTGCTTATAAGTTAAATGTTCTTAAATATAGAAACTTTAATAAAATATAAGTTTTTCAAATTGATTTGAAAATGTTGCACTTTTTGACAAAATATCGGTCAAAACATCGGTAATCGGTGGGCTAGGACTCCCCAAAATCAGGATTGGCACCGGACCCAAAAATCTGGCATCGGTCGGGTTCTATTATGTACTGTTGGCCATGCTCAATTTTTGTCATCTCCCTTCACAACAGGTGAAAAGAAAACAATTGCATCATACAAAGACAGCGTGCAGCACAGCATGCAGCATAACGTAAGTACATCAAAACTGTCACTGGGAATTAAATTTGATTTGATTCCAAATTTATCAAATTAACCCACTTCCATGTGTGCCAACTTGGTCTGCCTCCTTGTCTGGGCCATGACTTATTTGAGGGTATCGTCGCATATGACTTCGCTCTATACCTAAGTCATTTTGTCACAAATCAGAAATTCTTCACGTATAGAGAACTGAATGGACAGCTTAATCACTTCAGGTACCTCGGCGATGACGCCAGCAATAAGCCATGCGAAATGAATCCAGGAAGTGAGAAATTGAGTGGACATGCTGTCCAGAATTGGTGTTTCCTTAGACTTCTGCCTCTCTTGATTGGGGACAAAATTTAAAATCCAGTTGAAAATGAAGTTTGGCAATTTGTGTTGCTGCTAAGGCAAAAAGTTGAAATTGTTTGTGCTCCTGCCATTGCAACTAGTCAGATGGCCTACTTGAAAGTCCTTATTGAGGAGTATTTGCCGAGTCGACAGTATTGTTTTCCTAATCACCCACTTAAGCCGAAACATCATGTAACCCGTTAGAAAAATAGCAACGTTTTAAAAGAGTCCTGTAGCTTTAAGAAAAGGGAGGCTCCCTACCTAACTGTTAGGAGGACTTGTTTTGCGTCCCTAATTAGTTTTATTGGCTGTAACAGGCAGTAATGTCTTAAGATCATTCTGGAAAATAGTTAGCCCCGCCCACTCCCAGGGACTTGGTTGAGACTGTTTGTCGCACAGCAAGAGGGGAGAACGGGAGAAAGAAAAAGACGATTAGAAGTAACAAATCATAATCGTTAATTTAAGCAGTGAACCTAAAGAGTAGCTCCGTAAATGACCCACGGACCAAATATTTTCCAGATCGCACACTTCAATCTCTTTCCTTGGGATCTTGGTAAGTTAAATGTTAAATTTGCTAAAGTATCGTAACTGTAGCAGCAACACGTGTGCTATTGACTCTGTGTTTCCTTGAAAATAGCATTAGCCACACGTGGCGTTTAATATTTTTCAGTTTGCACACTTCAGTTTCTTCCTTTGGGATTTCAGCGAGTTTAAATTTGAAATTTAGCTAAAATATCGCCATTGTAGCAGCAACACGTGTGTTATTAACTCCGTGTTTCCTTGAAAATAGCATTAGCCACACGTGGTATGTATAGCTATTGAGTTTCTCTCATATAAAGTTGAATGTTGCTATTTGAAAGCGTGAATCGCACTGTTATTGTATCATACGTGTATGAATGTGCTATGTAACATGTGTATGAATGTGCCATGTAATAACCTTGTGTTAATTTTAAGTAGGCTATAGCTCATTCAAGGTGGCTATTAGTTGAGCCTATGCACTTAAATGAAGTTAGCTAATGCAGTACTGTTAGAAACCATGCACTAGCGCTTAGCAAGTGCGCTACATTTGGGTATATGATGTAGCCATATCTTCTATTGTGCATGACAGTGCAAGAGGGTTAGTTCACATGCATTTAAATGATTTTACAATCAACTAATGATTTACTTGATTGTTAAAGGTTTATTGCCATGTATTTATATTGAGTTCATGGTTTAAAAAATTATTTGCTATAGTTACATCAGAATCAGAATCAGAATCGGGTTTATTGCCAAGTAGGTTTACACATACAAGGAATTTGTTTTGGTCAGGTGGTGCGTAACAGTGAACATAAAATAAGATAAATAGAGTAAGATGAACAATAGTGCAGTAAAAAACATAACAGACATAACATAACATAACATAACATAAACATAGTGCAAAACAATAACAATAGTGCAAGGGGATAAAGTGGTTTTAAGTACAGGTGCTGTCTGTTGGTGTCCGTGGGGGTCAGGATAACAGTACAGTGACAGTGGCATCAGTGGGGGTCCCGGGCCTTGGTGATAAGGCCAGCTGCAGTCGGGAAAAAACTGTTCTTATGACGTGAGGTTTTGGTCCTGATGGACCGCAGCCTCCTGCCGGAGGGGAGTGTTTGCAAGAGTTTGTGTCCAGGGTGGGAGGGGTCGGCCACAATCTTTCCTGCCCGCCTCAGGGCCCTGGAGGTGTGCAGGTCCTGGAGGGATGGCAGATTGCAGCCAATCACCCTCTCAGCGGCGCGAATGATACGCTGCAGTCTGCCCTTGTCCTTGGCAGTGGCAGCAGCGTACCAGATGGTGATGGAGGAGGTGAGGATGGACTCAATGATGGCAGTGTAGAAGTGCACCATCATTGTCATTGGCAGGTTGAACTTCTTCAGCTGCCGCAGGAAGTACATCCTCTGCTGAGCCTTCTTGGTGAGGGAGGTGATGTTCAGCTCCCACTTGAGGTCCTGGGTGATGATGGTGCCCAGGAAGCAGAAGGACTCCACAGTGTCGACTGGGGAGTCATGCAGGGTGATGGGGGCGGGTGGGGCTGCGTTCCTTCTGAAGTCCACTACCATCTCTACTGTCTTTAGGGCGTTGAGCTCCAGGTTGTTATGGCTGCACCAGGACACCAGATGTTCAATCTCTCTCCTGTAGGCAGACTCATCCCCACCAGAGATGAGTCCAATGAGAGTGGTGTCGTCTGCAAACTTCAGGAGCTTGACTGACTGATGACTGGAGGTGCAGCTATTGGTATACAGGGAGAAGAGTAGAGGAGAAAGGACGCAGCCTTGAGGGGAGCCGGTGCTGATGGTCCGGGAGTCGGAGACGTGTTTCCCCAGCTTCACGTGCTGCTTCCTGTCAGACAGGAAGTCGGTGATCCACCTGCAGGTGCAGTCAGGCACGTGCAGCTGGGAGAGCTTGTCCTGTAGTAGAGCCGGGATGATGGTATTGAAGGCGGAGCTGAAGTCCACAAACAGGATCCTGACATAGGTTCCTGCAGTGTCCAGGTGCTGGAGGATGAAGTGGAGGGCCATGTTTACAGCATCGTCCACAGACCTGTTGGCTCTGTATGCGAACTGCAGGGGGTCCAGGAGTGGGTCCGTGATGGTTTTGAGGTGGGACAGTACAAGGCGCTCAAAAGACTTCATTACCACAGAGGTCAGGGCGACGGGTCTGTAGTCATTGAGTCCTGCGGTCCTTGTTTTTTTGGGGACGGGGATAATGGTAGAGGTCTTGAAGCAGGCTGGTACGTGGCATGTCTCCAGTGAGGTGTTAAAAATGTCTGTGAACACCGGAGACAGCTGATCGGCACAGTGCTTCAGGGTGGAGGGAGAGACAGAGTCTGGTCCAGCTGCTTTGCGGGGGGTTCTGTCTCTTGAATAGTCTGTTAACGTCCCTCTCCAGGAGGGAGAGAGTCGTCATTGTGATAGGGGAGGGGGAGGGGGCCTCTGAGGTGGGTGATTGTAGAGAGGCCCGGGCTCCTGCTGAGATGGGGGAGGAGGAGCTGGTGGTCTGGAGCTGGTGAATGGGTTCACGGGGGATGGTGTCAGGACTGTCCCATTGTCTTTCAAATCGGCAGTAAAACTCATTCAGGTCGTTGGCCAGGCGCAAGTCATTAGTGGAGTGGGGGGCTTTCGGTTTGTAGTTGGTGATCTGTCTGAGGCCCTTCCAGACAGAGGCCGAGTTGTTTTCTGAGAACTGCTGTTGGAGTTTCTCAGAGTACAGTCGTTTAGCATCTCTCACCGCCTTGCTAAACCTGTATTTAGACTCTTTAAACCGGTCCTTGTCCCCACTCCTAAATGCTTCCTCCTTTGCCAGCCTTAGCTGTCTGAGTTTAGCTGTAAACCAGGGTTTGTCGTTGTTGTAGATAACCCTGGTGCGTGATGGTACACAGCTGTCCTCACAGAAGCTGATGTATGATGTCACAGCCTCTGTGTACTCATCCAGACTGATGGTAGCAGTCCTGAAAACATCCCAGTCAGTGCAGTCCAAGCACGTGCGAAGATCCTCCATAGCTTCACTGGTCCACTTCTTAGATGTCCTCACAACAGGTTTGCAGAGTTTTAATTTCTGCCTGTATGCAGGAATCAGGTGGACTATGATGTGGTCAGAGTGTCCCAGTGCAGCGCGGGGGACGGCGTGATAGGCACGGTTGATTGTACTGTAGCAGTGATCTAAAGTGTTCTCCTCTCTGGTCGGGCATTTAATCAACTGGTGGTATTTAGGCAGTTCGTGGCTGAGATTCCCTTTGTTAAAGTCGCCGAGGACGATAACGAAAGAGTCCGGGTTTGTCCGCTCCACACACAGTATCTGGTCGGCGAGCGTACGCTGTGCCTCCTGCACGAGGGCTTGCGGTGGAATGTAAACACCGACCAGAATGAATGAAGCGAACTCGCGGGGGGAGTAGAAGGGTTTGCAGTTGATGAAAAAAGTTTCCAGAACAGGAGAACAGTGCTGCATAATCACTGTAACATCTTTACACCAGCCACTGTTTGTATAAAAACAAATACCTCCACCTTTCATTTTGCCGGAGCGCTCTGTGTCGCGATCCGCTCTGAATAGCTGAAAGCCTGCCAGCTGCAGCGCAGAGTCCGGTATCGATCCACACAGCCAAGTTTCCGTGAAGCACAAAACGGAAGATGTTGAAAAGTCTCTGTTTTTATCCACCAGTAGCTGGAGTTCGTCCAGTTTATTGCACAGCGATCGCACGTTAGATAGAAATATTCCCGGTAACGGAGTGCGTAGACCGCGTCTGCGGAGACGCACGAGCGCACCGGCACGTTTCCCTCTCCTCCGGCGTTTCACTGCGTGAACAAGGGTGAGCGTACCTTTGACAAAAGTGACCAGTAATTCCGCAGATGTGATGAGAATGTTCGGAAATAAATCCACAGGAGTTGTTACCCTGATATTCATGAGCTCTTCCCTGGTGAAAGAGTTCCGGATGCTATCGCAAAACACTGAATTTACAAACAAAACAAGGCAAAACAATGCGCACCAACACACCGAGGCAGCCATCCGCGGCGCCATCTTGATCGACTATATGGAAAATACCTTGCTCATAATTCATGATTAATGGTTAAAGAGTGATAGAATATTTGATAAAATGAAACTGTACAGTTGAACATTTATAAAGTGTACTATTTGGTTTATTAGTAACACTTTTACACTTTTGAGGTTACAATGATGCCTTAAAGAAAAAAACTAAGATTGAGAAAAGTATTCAGTTGTTATAATAGCCTGTTGTCATACAGGCTGGGTTTTTTGGATACCTGAGAAGAAACCTGTGAACCTAGGATTCTCTCCCTGACGAGGGAGATGGCGAGCCGACCAGCTTGATCAACTTGATTCATCTTCATCCATTGAGGAAGAACCCCCTGATACCCCTTGTTTCTCCCAACCCCACTCTGGTGTGGTAGGATTGTGATTGAGAAATTACACAATTTTATTTGATACTTTATTTTTTGTAAAAAGGGTACACCCAACCAACAATACTGACTTGAAACTAACTAAATTGAACTTGACCAATTGAACTGAACCAGACTGAACAGAAGACATTCAGAACTGAATGGACAGTGAATACAGTTACAACACTCAGGACATTGATATGAAGACAAATGAATGTGTTTGAATGTGATAAGCTTTACATATTGTCATTACGTTTTCTTTAATACAGTTCTAACCATTTTGCACTTACTTTCTGGCTCCGGTTGTTCATTGTGTCCATCTCTTCATTCATAACCTCTCCTTACGAACCTAGCTTTAACCTGAAAATATTTACCTACTGCTAAGTGACCCTTTAGGTGGGTTACAGTCATCATATACGTGACTATGCTGAACTGATACTTTGCTTTGGGCCTCTTATTCGCTCTTGGACCCTTAGGTTTGAGAGTAAACACACTTTTTAAACAGTGTGCTCGCAAATTACACAACTTCAAGAATTTGTGATCTGTTGATTATTTAGGCCTCCAGCTACGTAGCTCTGTGGCTGTACACAATGTCACCGTTAAAGGCACAAGCTACAAAAAAAGCCACGTGTGTTGTCTTTGAGAAGAATGATGAGGGACTAGTCTTTGGCAAGATAGAACTGATTCTTGTTTGCAACAGTTGTGTTTACTTTGTCACAGAGAAATGCCAGTCTGATTTCCTTTTTGATCAGGGGATTTACTGCCTAAAGATGGGCTCAGAGAACCCCATTTCAAATTATTTCTGCCTCGAACATGCAAGCCTGCTTGACTATTACCCTTTGCCTGTGTACAACATGTTTGGTCTGTCTCTAATAGCCCTTCGCCACTCCTTTCCTTCAGAATGTCTGATATAAGTGAGAGCATCAAGGACGCAGTCATTTCTGTCCTGCCAAGTGTGCCAGAAGAAACGATCTTACACCAGGGAGTGGAAAGCAAAGATGACTTGCAGTACATAAGAGAACAGGAAATTGCAGAGGTTATTCGACCAATTCAGTGCAGAAAACTTTTAAATGCATGGAAATGAGCAGGTACTGTATATTTACTACTTCACTACCAAATTAAAGAGTGTATTAAAAAGCTTATTGTTTTATCTAATTAATTATGGCATAATTTTAGTCAATATTCATAATGATAGATTTTTGTTTTCATTGCCCGATGCCATAAGTTGTGCTACCCCCCTACTCCAGTCCCCAGAAGGCAGTTCATCACTGTCAAGCTCCTTGAGATCCAGTAGCCCTTCACCATCACATTCCATTCCATTCCATAACTTGGCGTCATTTTGATGTCAATACTTCTGAGTAACTTGGCATTTTTGTTGTAAACGTGTTTTTTATGAGATATCATTTCTTTTTGCAAAGAGTTTTATTATGAGAGTGAGAAATGCGAAGTGACCCTGTAAGAAACGTTTGTGGATTATGGCTATCCTTGTGTGAATTTGTACAGTCTGATGAGCGTGTACTGTTTAGCAGTTTCGGTTTGCTATCTATGTAAAACAGTGGCTGTGACAAAGGGTGCGGTGGCGTATAAGTGTAAAACGTATCAGAGATGCATGTGAAATATGGCCAGTGTATGTACTCACGTCCATCCAACTGACAAAAGAATCAGCAAGCCCGTAGAATTATAACTCTCTAGGTCGCAACTTGTGTAGCCTTCTGTCCTGCTCCGTTGTCTGTTATTTCGTGGAGATGCACTTTTAGTGTTTGTAAGGTTTATAAGGCATTTTGATAGGCTTATCTGCAGGTAGGAATCCTCTTCGCTGTTTTGCTAAACTAGAACCGGAAAACATGATAGTGGAGAATAGGAGCAGACGCATATGTCCCAGCAGGTTTTGCATATGAGAAAATAACAACAGTGTGAGAGAAATTAGGGTGAAATTATTAAATTTCGGAGTTGAAACAATATGTTTTTAGCAGAATGGGCATGTAGGTGAAAGTTGACATGATCACGGAGTATAGTGCGAAGTAAATGGAGTGACCATGAGCGAGCTTATATTCCTTATCGAACGGTATATATAACAGTCGCTATAAAGTGCCAGCTGTTAAAGTGGGGGGTTAAGTAACACGTGAAATCTATTGCACTGCTATGTTTTTTTCATGTTCAGTACTAGTACTGAATCATGTTTTTAA